>NW_020438876.1:238070-306439 GCF_000699045.2 Agrilus planipennis | reverse complement strand
AGTAATCTAATCTAGGTCTACCTCTACCCCTCCTAACTCCTGTTTCTGCCTCTAATATGTCTCTGACTAGACCTTCATGCCTGAGAAGGTGTCCTACCAACCTACCTCTATTTCTTTTGAACCCAAATTGATCTTCCCCTAATAGATCATCCACTCTTTTTGCCACCATTCTCTGTACAATTCGAATTAAAATTTTTGATGCATAGGAAGTTAAGCTAATTGTTCTAAATGTTTCGCACCTATCCGCACTTCTCTGTTTAGGTATGGTTACTATCATGTTCCGTTTATAATCTTCGTATAAGTATAAACAATAAATTTCTGTTAATTAAAAAAATACATAAAAAATTATTATAGGATGCCTAGTAACTGAAGTATTTATATGTCAAGTTTTGTTTAGCACTCGAAAGAATTTTTTAGTTTGATTTGTTCCTATTCTATTAATTAACGTTTATTTCGTATATTTTGTCATCAATACCCGTTTACGATGTGCACGGTAGGAGTACATTTGGACCTAACCTTGGGGATGAATGAGGAGATTCGGTTTAAACAAAAGTATTCGAAACTTTTGCGAAAGTTAGCGAAACAATTGCCTTTTACACAAGAAGAAATGGAGCATATTTTAATTATCTATTACAAACATATTAAAGCGGGCGTCGAGGGCCAAAAAGGATTAACGAAAATACAAATGGAAGAACTACTTCACAGCGCTTTCGATTTAACGGATCCTCAATCTGTTTTTAGAGCTAGTACAACTCTTGTAAGATCTATAGGGCCTTATGTTAAAGTAGAGGAGTTTATGAAAGCAATGGCCATATTTGTTAGGGGAACTTTTGAGGAAAAAATTAAATATTGTTATCAGGTACCTTAAATAAACTAGGTACTCATTTTCACTTATAAGGTCGGTAATTTTTTAGTGTTATCTACAAACAAGTTTGGACGGTATGATTAGCAGGGACGTGATGTTTGACAATTTAAGAAGTTCAGTTTTAAGCAAGAATGTAGAAGAAGATTCCGAGGATATAATAAGAGTTAGGCCCACATTAAAATCTCATACAGTCGAACGTTGATATTGATAAATATTTTGATATAACTTAACTTTTAGGATTTCATTGATGTTATACAAAAAAGAATGGACATAGATAGAGACGGAAAAATTTCGTTTGACGAATATTCGGAAAATGTCCACGATAATCCACTGTTACTAGAATTTTTAGGACCTTGTCTTCCTTCACGTTTAGCGACTCATTCGTTCTTGACCACTATCACAGAAAACAGAGGCCGATTTTGATCTCAAACATCGATTTTTGTATACTTGCTGTTACTTGTTCTAACCGATTAATTATACTACGTTTTATTATCTACTAACTATGTTTCATATATTTTATTCTATAATAAAATAAGTATTTATTTTTCTTTACAAAAGAAATCGAAACAATTAATTCTAAAATCAAGTTGTCTGTTGCCAAATTTGACGTAGAGATATTTATAATTTCATGCAGTTTGAAATATTGGGGCTTGAATGAGAGGGGTTGGTTTAATCAGACCGAAAAGTTGAACTTCTTTTTCCTTTTTTTTTTGTAACTAAAATTCCAACAGTCACAATGTCGTCAGTGGGAGTCCATTTGGAGAAAACTGTTAGTATGAGCGAAGAAATCAGGTTTAAACGAAAACATTCAAAATCAATAGCGAAACTTTCAAAAAAATACCGCTTTTCAATGCAGGAGATGGAATGTATTTTTTTAATGTATTACAAAATCCAAAAATGTTCTGCCGCGCAAATCGCAGTTACAAAGAAACAGATACACGAACTCTTGCACTGTGCGTTCGATATCACGGACGAGTCAAGCGTTGATCGCATTTGTGTGTCAATTTTCACTTCCATTGGCGAGCACATTACAATCGAAGAATTCGTAAAATTGCTGGCAGTTTTTTTACGCGCACCCCTTGAAGAAAAGCAGAAACATTGCTATAAAGTAAACAAACGTTTCGTACAAATATTAAACGAAATTAAAAAAGAAAATTTTGAATTCTTTTAGTGTTACACAACTATAAGCTTTGATGTCAATATTAGCCGCGATGTAATGTTTAATGCATTAAAAAATTCTGTTATATCACCTGCAGCTGATGATGATAGCGAGGAGGCAGTGAGGGTGAGACAAAAATTGAACCAATTGATTTGTTCAAATTTAATTTAAGTTTTAAATTTAAGGACTTTATTGAAATTGTGCAGAAGAAGATGGACTTTGATCGCGATGGTAAAATATCGTATGACGATTTCAAGCGAAATGTGAGCCAAAATCCTCTACTATCGCAATTTTTAGGACAATGCTTACCTTGTCGTTTAGCTGTTCATTCATTTTTAACGACATTTACTAAAAACAGAGGCAGACTTTAGAAAAAGTGTATAGAAACATATTAACAATTCTATTGGAATTTACTTTATAAAATTCAATTCAAAAGTATTCAATTAGTATTATTTGTATAGATAAAGAAGACGCGGGAGGACTTAAAAGCACTTTTCTTTTTTATTTATTACAAAGTATATTAAATATCTTTCACTTCCATCTCCAAGCAATTTTACGAGCGCTTTTCTATGTTTAGATTATTGTATACATTTTAGAAAAAATAATGCCGGAATGTGCCTATTTGACACCTCATTCGAAAACCGTTGGCACCATGAGATTCCACGTACATTTTTACGTAATTCTAACTTGTTAAAGCTTACTTAATATGCTCCATCTCCAAGCAATTTCACGAGCGCTTTTCTTCGTTTAGATTATTGTATACATTTTAGCAAAAATAATGCCGGAATGTGCCTATTTGACACCTCATTCGAAAACCGTTGGCACCATGAGATTCTACGTAACTACCTTTTTTCTCAAAGTATATTAAATATCTTTCACTTCCATCTCCAAGCAATTTTACGAGCGCTTTTCTATGTTTAGATTATTGTATACATTTTAGAAAAAATATTGCCGGAATGTGTCTATTTAACACCTCATTCGAAAACCGTTGGCACCATGAGATTCTAGGTACATTTTTACGTAATTGTGACTTGTTAAAGCTTACTTAATATGCTCCATCTGCAAGCAATTTTACGAGCGCTTTTCTATGTTTAGGTTATTGTATACATTTTAGAAAAGATAATGCCGGAATGTGCCTATTTGACACCTCATTCGAAAACCGTTGGCACCATGAGATTCTACGTACATTTTTACGTAATTCTAACTTGTTAAAGCTTACTTAATATGCTCCATCTGTGTTTAGGTTATTATGTATATTTTACATATTACATTGTAAATACTTTTAAGGCTTAGTAAAAGTCTTTCATATTTCAATTATTTCAGGCACTGACTGGCTTAGTTAATTTGATATAAATCTATCTCAATTACTTTGTGTAAGTCATTTGGAAAAAAGGACTTTTTTCTGTGTAAGCAATAACTGTTCGCTTTTGTGCTTTCAAAAATTGGTAAAATTGACTGATTATTAGATTATTATTAAATCCCAATATTAAAAAGTGATTTGGAAAATACATAAATAAAACACAGTTTCCAGCTTCAAAATTTAATTTTTATTTATAAAAATTGTCATAGGTAAAAAATATTTGGCAGGCGTTATTTTCAAAATAAATTTTTATTTTTCTTTTTCTTCACATTCAGCTTCACAAGCAAGCTTCTGTAATTCATCAGGATGGACTATACGGGATGGGATGAACCCAATAATATTTCTCGCATGCTCCTTTAGCATTATTCGTTTTTCTTCTTCCACCAATCGTTTCCTGTAATTAATAGTTGTATAATCATAATCGGAACTTTAATAGATAAAATAATTAATTTAATATGTTTTGCAATCATGGAATTTGCATTCCTAGTTACCTTTCTTCTTCTGCTTTTATTTCTTCTTCTTGTAATTTTATTAACAGTTGTATTTCTTCAGCACGCTTTTGTCTCCTCTGTTTTATCATTTCTTCCACTTCATGCTTTATTTCAATCATTCGACGTTTCTTCCTTTCTGCAGTCATCAGTTCTAAACGCTCATCTTCAGCCATTTTCTCTGCCATCTGCAAAAATTAATCAATTAATAATGGTGGTAGATACAAAAATATATGAATAACTGAAATGTACCTGTTTTCGATATCTGGCGTCGTTTTCTTCTTCCTTTCGCCGAATTTCTTCATGTTCTTGCATCTGTTTGAATAGACAAATTCGCGTGTTAATCTTTTGTGTTTCAATTTTCTCAATATCTCTTCTGTATCGATCATCTTCTTTTTCTTTCTGTTGCTGTTCTGCTAACTGCTGAATCAGTTCTTGTCTTTCTTGGTTTGTTTTCTAGAAAATGTCAAAAAAGTTTTTAAAGTCTTTAAATATTTAATGTTTTATGATTCACCTGAAGTTGATACAATTTTTGCCCTATGCTTTCTATAACTGCATTCTTGGCTGCTTCTTTTCTTTCCTGTTCTTCTCTCCTGAAACAATCAATTTAATATAAATTTTACAAACAGGTAAATTAATTAAATAATAATGTTACCTTTCTTTTGCATCACTGGTTTTTGTTGAGAGATAATCCTGTATGTTCTTGTCTTCCTCTTCAAGTTCTCTCCTTTTCTTATCTTTCCATACTTGTTGAGCTTCTTTAAACTTCATTTCTTCTTCTCTAAATTTCTGTTTCCTACACTTTTCCTCTTGAATTTGTCTACAAAGTTTTCCAGAAGTGTATAAAATGATAACAAATTGTTAACTTTACAAGTTTACCTTTCTGCTTCATCATTCATTCTCTTAATATAGTCATCCCTAAGTTTCTTATCTCTAAGGAACTCTTCATATTCATATCTCCTACATTTTTCTTTGTATATCATTTGATCCTGTAATGCAATTCTATATTGCTCCTTCTGCTTCATGTCTTTCATCATTTCTTCTTCACGCATTTCTTCATCTGTTATTACAGCAGCCAGCATTACATCTCTTGCCTGCTTCTTTTTTACCTATAAATTTTAAATATGTAGTGAAGTATTTTTCTCTTTTGGTAAATAATAGATATACCTCTTCGTCCAGCCTTTGGGCTTCTTTTTCAGCTAGTTGAACTGTTACTGCCTTTTGTACATAGGCTGCTTTTAATCTTGCAGCTAGTTCTTGTAGTTCAGGCTCCATATTGCGAAGGATTTGTCTAGATGAATTTTGTCACTGGTGATTTATAACAAAAATGTTGAAACTCACATACTAACCTTCTTCTTAACTGGTACATCTCATCTTGAGTTATTTTATTTAATTCAGCTGCCAAAAGCTGTTGATCTCTAATATCCTGTTCTTGTTTTAAATCTTTGGTAATT
This sequence comes from Agrilus planipennis, assembly GCF_000699045.2. NCBI lineage: Eukaryota > Metazoa > Arthropoda > Insecta > Coleoptera > Buprestidae > Agrilus > Agrilus planipennis. The sequence goes on along the minus strand of NW_020438876.1, from coordinate 301,113 downwards.
TTATTTTTCCTATCGTCGTCGTCCTGTTGGTCCTTTTGTTGCCGATCCATGCATCTTTGAAAATTTCTGTATTTGCTTTTATTATCAATATTTAATCTTTCAATTTCCACTGTCTCCCATTTCTTTCGATTTTCTAGCTCTATACCCATTTTCTTCTTTTCAGCTCCACTCAAAGCCTGCATATTATAGTTGTTAACATATTAATAAAATCAAATTTTAATAAAAGAATATTTACCATTTTATTATTTATTGCACCAGTTGATAAATATACAAATTAGTATTTGAAAATATGAAACTGTTTATAATAACCTCTAAATGGTTGTCAAAACAAATGAAGAAGAAGAAGTTGAACATAACATTTCTCATTGAAGTTTTCTTCATTTAGGTATATACTCACTGGTTATTTGGATGAGTTCAGCTTACACGATCCTTAACTTAATATGCAATTGGTGGTTCACTCTTGTCAGTGTTCATGTATAAAGAAAGCCTTTCTTTTTGGAGAGAGATTTTCATTTAAAACGTCTACTTCTACAGCGATTCGAATGAATAATCTTTTAATAAATTTATTTTCACCCCTCAAAATTTCGATTGAGCAAAGGTATCTAAGACTAACATTTTGAGGATAAAGGGTCATAATTATTTTAGATGTGAAAGGTAAATCGTTGGGTTTGTTGTTTTTGCTTTATTTCTTATTATAATACTGCATAAGTAGTGTTGAAATTTTGTAGGGTACCATTAAATGGACCTACCTCTATAATTTTATTAAAGCAATATATAAGTCGTAAATATTTTTGGATAGCTGCTATTTTATGCCTGTATTGGTTATATACTACATTGAGGTACTGTAATTGGCTTTTTGTTCTTTTACGAAAGACAATCAGACCTTTGAACTTTAACTCTGACACTCCCTTGTATATTTCGATTGACGTAAAGAATTAATTAGCTAAGTATTAAATTAGTAAATTACTTTTTGGTTGATGAGTATCGAAATTGTGACAGATGTTTAGGAGAAATTCAGAGAAAAATTTAAAATAGGAGCGTGATTTTGATCAGTGTGTATTCTTTGGTTTTTTGACGTCACTTTTTAAATTTTTTTCGTCTTAATAAGACCCATGGCGTTGGATCTGTTACATGGGTGGCACCTGGCTGTCTGTGTCAGACGTGACGAGAGAGATAACAAGTGGTTTTGCGACGGTGATGCGATGAGCGATGATTTGATTTGATGGTAAAAAAGAAGAGGCCACCGATCAGGAAGTGAAACTTATTGTGGGTCAGTAAGGAGGTCGGAATGTCAACTGACCTTGACTTAAAGCAAAGCCTCAGGTTGATGTTTCTTTACTCTATGTAATGTCTGTGCAAATACACACAAACCTATACGTATATCGGGTATTCGACCAGGATTTGCACCAGGATCATACACGTTCTCTCCTCCTTGCTCCGCAATGCTCATTCTTCTGGTTCTTTTCTTGACATTGCTACCTACTATTTTTAATGAGTCGAGTCATTTATTGGGAACACTTTTTTACCTCTTTCATCCTCTTCTTGCAGTTCTTTCCATTATGGTTAACATGGAACTTGTTGGAATCACTTTAGTCTTTTCCGAACCATTCGCTTACACGAACTCTTCAATAAAGTCATTTGCAACTTGTCCTTCTCTCAAGTGCCTTCATTATTCTTTACACATTTGAATAATTTGAAAAGGTATTTTCTCAATATCTACATCAAGGGAGCGTTCTGGGGATCATGAATGTCACCATTAGTTGTCTACATACACCATAATTATTATTAATTATTATCACCTCTGAACTAAATTAAGAAAATTTATTTGAATAATTTGTACTTGCTGTATTAGATATCCTTCTATTTATTTTTTTTTGGCAAAGATGCGTCTTGTGATCTCTCCAAAACAAACAATAAAAACATTGGAGTTAAGGAAAAGAATCGTAATTAATATCTGGAACACAGCAGTCTTGAATCAATTTTTATCTTAAAATTATCAATATATATTCTTATTATTGTGCTACTTATGGGACAGTGACTGTGGGGCTTGTTTCTTATGGGTGTGTATGAGACTATTGCAAAGGGGCGCGCAGGTGTATTATTTTCAAATACAAAAAGGAAATGCTAAATGTAAATAAAACAAGTATTCGAGTGGGTATTTATGAAATTAGATTGTTACGAAAATTTAAGGGGGGTGAGGGGGGGGGGCAACAATTTCTTCTCGAAAAAGGGAAACGTTTGAAACCGTTGTCTTAGGGTCTTCCTTAAGAAAGTTGTAGTACAAATGTCTTAAATTTTTCTTGGAAACAATAAATTTTATTTTGTTGTTTACTCGCGTTCTCATTCTTTTTTAACCTTTATTTATAGTGCTGACCTTATTGTCATTTCAAATTTGTATTTGTTCGTTCAATTATAGACTGTTCACCGCACCTCAGTTTAATTTACAGAACAAATAGAGAATAATAAGTAAAATTTTTTCAGACTTTAAAATAATAACAAGCCGGAAATGATAAAGCAATACATATTCTCATATTTATGTACAAAGAAACTGTGCTTGTGGTTATTATTTATTAGTATTATAACTTATAAAGTTTTGTGGAGAGATTATCTAAATTTAAATCAAATAACAAAAGTTCGCTTTGCAATTCGTAAGATAAAATGTAATCATGTAGCTTGACACAAAGGGCAGTAAAAGTATGTATAAAGTATGGGTTTGACACAATTTTTTACTGTTGATTCAGCTAAAAAGATTGCGATTGTCAAATTTGTGTGCTTCTTAAAAATTAGAAAGTGTTTAACTTAACGGTTCCTACATCCCATCTGCCTGCTCCTCAGAGATTGTCCATTAGATATTAACATTATTATTAGGTTTATTATTTAGAACTACTCATTCAACTTTGCGTATAAATTGTTTAAGGTCATTAACGCATAAAACATCTACTCTCCGAAGATTGTAATGCGATAATTATAATTGTCAGTAGGTTGAGTTACTATGTTTTAATGGTGGTACAAATCACGGAGATAATTAAGGAATTTACAAAATAGCAATCGTTAAGTTGTAGTTATTAACGTAAATTAAATACCTGCGTACAATTTATAATGACTACAGTTTCTTGTTACATGTTTTATTATATATCCTTCTGTTATTTTTATTAGGACGAATTGATTCGTTTGTGTGATTCTGAAAGTAAAATCAGAATTGATACACTTTTGCTACTTGATTATCTATTTGTTTGTTGCTAATAATGCTTTAGATGTTATTGTAAAATGATGTACTGCATACAATTATTAATTCACTTTGAGCATTTTTATGTTTATTTCGTTAAATTAATATGCAAAAGTTTTTAGTGACTGTTTTGTGATGTTACATGAACTGTACAAAATATTGAGGTAAGTGTATTTATTGTAATTTTTCTTAACACATACATATAATACTGTAAATAACACCAAGTTATATACGAATGCAATTGCACACGTTAAATTTGCACCTGTATTTGTTTTACGATTACCCAATTTGTAATCGTTAAGGTTCGGTTATTTTTTTAAATTTAATTCCAATTTCAGTTTTTATTAAAGGGTAAACTACTATAAGATACCCACTAAATACCTGTAAAAGATTTCCGTAATATTTCTTTCATCGGTCGTAGTTTAAACGTCTTTAATAATATAAGTAGATCGGGTTCGTCGCTTGACGCACTGTTGGAGTCTCCGACATTATCGGCAATAACTTCGAAAATAGGACGATTAGAAAAAAATGACTCAAATAAAAGTTATTCTAGCGACAAGGAAGAACCCAATGAAGGTCCTTTTGGTCACATAGAGCGGTTGGTTAAGCCCTTTTTGCCCCTTTTTCTGTAGGTTTAAAATTGGCATGGTTTATCTTTCAGTTAGATTTTCTAATTATGTAAATTAACTAATTTTATGTACTTTTTACTGGAATATTTAAACAGTTAAGACAAAAACTTGTTGCCATTGATATTTGATGTCGATTGGCCGAGCAATCAGTTAATTAATTGTGATATTACTAATTATATAATTACGCTACTTTTCCAGTTTAAAGCGTTTGACTGTTTGGCTTATCCGTGTCAGTTACAAGTACTAAATGGGCGTTTGTTTGAAAAGTCTCAGTTGATTTTAAAAAAATGCAAATTTGGCTTCGGTTCCGTTATTACACAGCGCAAATACACTTTCATTCATGTCACATAGTGACCGCAATGCTCATGTACTAATTCTTATCAAATCAGTGGCTAATTAACGTGGAAACGTGCTGTTTTATACGCGTGTTAAAGAAGTAATTTACACACTTTTACAAATATGTTAACTTAAGCTTTGAAAACCTAAATAGTAAGGGAAGTATTTAATATGAGTACAGATTTGATTAAAATAGGAATAAAGTATATGAATAAAGTTTAAATTTGAGGCCGTACGTGTACAGAAAATATTTGCATTCTTTTTAACCATTAATTTGGTATTTTATTCTGCACTTTGAATGAGTAAAAGCGCTTCATACTTTAAACAACAGCAGTGGTAATACAAATGAGTATTTGCATCTACTGACCTAGTAGCAACATAAAATAATGATTAAGGCACAACTTGTTTGATTCCATACCTAACAATTTTCAAATTAATGTACATTAAAATTAAAAAAAAGAAAATTTAGGAAACATTTAAATACTTTTACGTTCCTAAATGTCCACAGGGAAATTTAATAACCTTTTTTAAGTATTTTCATTGCATTACTTGTTGTTTTTTGATCCATTTTTTGATTGTAATTATCAAATTTTGTTATTTCGAAGGCTAACGATTACATATGATTATTGTGTGTTTATTGATACGTAGGAGTCGAAACGTTGTAAATTACGATGACGTAATGACATTGTAATTGATACTGAAGTACTTGTAATCGTGGCACAAACTTACATTAGCCGCGTCCGTATCTGTCTGGGTCAGAAGGCGGAACTGCCCAGTCTGCGGGTCTCATCCCAAGAACCTACCACCGTGGTGGCGAAACTAAAACCCGAACCGTAATCAGAGAACCAACCAACCATTGCTTCCTTCAAGTAGGAATATAAGTACCATAAAATATCAGACTCATTAATACTAACGAGATGCTAAAACATGATAATAAATTCATTAAAATTCATCATTTAAAATAATTAAGAGAACTATAGGGTTGTTCGGAAAGTCATTTCGTTTTTTTTTTGTGGAAATGAAAGACAGTTTTCGTATAATAAACAAATACTTTATTAAATTATTTATATATTGACCGTTCTGGTCCAACACCTTTTGCCATCTTTCTGGTAGTAGAATAATTCCACGCTCATAAAATTTTTGGTCTTTGCTGGCAAAAAACTGATCGAGGAGGTTTTTGACCTCCTCATTTGAGGTGAAGATTTTACCGTCTAAAAAATTTTGGAGTGACCGGAACAAATAATAATCCGATGGTGCCAGGTCTGGAGAATATGGTGAGTGTAGCATTCCTGATGATTAGTTCTGACCTTTTCTGTTGAAGTGCATCATTCAGCTTGTCCAGCTGAAGACAGTAGACTTCCGAATTAATCGTTGTGTTATCCGGTAAAAGCTCAAAAAAAACGATTCCTTCAAAAACGGATCATTTTCGTGACGTTTGAGAAGCGAATCGTAGACGTCAATGCGGCGACACAAATTTCTCTCTGTGAGAACATGGGGAACCCATACATCGAACTTCGAGGATAATCCCAGGCCTTTCAAGTGGTCATAAACTGTTGAATTTGATAAATTTAACCTCAATCCGATCTCACGTGTTGTTATTCGCCGGTTCACATCAACTAATGCCTTTATCGCGTCTTTATCAGCTTCAACCGGCCTTCCCGAACGTGATGCATCTTCGACATCAAAATTGCCAGATCGAAATTTAGCGAACCAGTTCTGGCACTGGCGTACTATCAACACACCTTCTCCATACACATCAGTCAATTTCTTTCTGGCTTGAACAGCATTTTTGTCCTTTTTGTAGTAAAACAGTAAGATATGTCGAAAATGCTGCTTATCGCTCTCCATATTTAAAAGGGCACCAACCAAAAACTACTGCGTAGAATTAATTGGAATTTTTCACACACAAGCCTTGCTATATGAGCTCTCAAAGCATATAAAAATTATACGGCTTAAATGTGAAGTTGGGTGCAAAAGAATACAATTAAATCCTCTGTCGGGAAAAAACGAAATGACTTTCCGAACAACCCGATATTTAGATCTTGCTGAACTACATACTACTACTACTACTAGTAGCAACTCATAGTCAGAGTACTTACGGTCACATGTGACCCCTTGATCCTCATTCGTACCTAAAAAAAAGGAACATTTGTTATTTTTTGAATTTTATTCAGTAAGTACGGTGCCAAACTTCTGAAAACTTTTGTATTAACGTTTACGAAGATCTTGGCGTATTGTTCTCTTAGAATAAATAAATTATTGTTATAAATTTTCTTCACAGATAAAATTGCAAATTTCTTGTTTAAAGTTTCCTCGGTTCGGTACTAATTCTCACTCTCAAAAAAAAAATATGTAGTAATTGTAATTGGTTCTGGTCTTATTGGTTTGTTTGTAAGATCCATACTCACTATGTCACTTATACTACTTCTACTATAACAACCTGCGTGAGGCATAGCCGCCGCCGAGGCTGCCGGCCCCATTCTGGAGACCCGAGACCGGCAACAGGTGGACTTGGTGGATCTTCATGTCCATTCCTTATCACGAAGGCTCCGTAGTGAGTTGAGCAGGTTTTGTTACCACATATTCATAGACTCTGATGCCGACTTACGCGTTTATCTTATGTTGGTTTCTTTTGCCAAACGGTTGCATTTATCGATAACGTAGTGCGCGAAAAACGAGCTCGGAAAAAGTCACAACCAACCGTACGTACAGTCCGTTCCGTTGTCCTTGTAGGATTAGTGACACTAACTTTTTTATTTTTATTATAAGGTATGTAATATCTATTTTTAATATTTATTTATTTAGGATAATAATTCTTCTTTGCAAATTTGACAGAGTAATTAATTAATTGTTTTATTGGATCGTTGCATCGGTGTAATTTCAAATTGCACGTATAACCTTTTTTAAAAATTGAGGGTACAGCATTCCTGTGAAGTTTCAAATTATAGTTTAATAATCGTCTCAGTTGGCTTGGAGCGAAACGAGACAATTACGTCTGTAGAACAGAAATTACCGAAAATTGCGAGATATTATCTTAATTCGTACTGCGGATGTGTATTGATATAGTTGTTGGTGTGAAGCATCACGTCGTAAAATCCAAAAACAAACAAGGTAAACATTTAATCGACTTTTGCTCGTCATTAACTACATAATTAAAAAACAGTTAAAAGTTGTAAGACAATTACTTTAAAGGAATATTGAGTTGTCGTAAATTGCTAGACACTCTGTTACTTTTCGATTTAATTCAGAAAAAGTAATTTAATAATCGATAAAATATCATTATTATTTTAACTTAAATTGTTAATTACTCCTTTGCTATATTTCTGATCAAATAATTATGGAGTAAATGGTAGGTCAGTATTTTCGGAACGCTTTGTATATATTGGCAAATTTATAAATACTTTGAGAGACTGAAGTGTGCACGTTCGGTATGTAACTCCTTTGAGAACTGGGTCAAACCGGCAAATGTTCAACTTGTTGACCTCTTTAAGTCAGTGATGTTCAATCCGCTAAGGCGGCTGCTACTGTCGATGGAGAAGGAATAGACAGCTGAATTACACGGATTAGCTACACGTTTGTATATCTAATGTTTAGGTAGTTAAAATGTCTATTAATTAATACGTTTACTGGAACGGTGACGACCAAAGTCAAGGAAGATTAAAAGTTATAAGCCTTCAGGTTGTACAAGTTTGCGGATTACATGATGTGATTACTATTTTCTAATAGCAAAAACAGGATTATGAGAAGATCATTATGTCCTTTCAATGTAGATACTGAAACGTTTCCAAATAAAAAATTAATTTCGGGTTTCTATGATTGTACTTGCTTGTAGTCGAAAATGTTTGATAAATATCAGGAAGATCTGATTGTATAACATCTTTTAGTAAGGAGGAAGGTTTCTAAAAGGCATGATTTCTACCCTAAGAATTAAAGAGTAGGGAGTACTTATTTAATGTAGTCATACAAAATTAATGAGTGAATGTATTAATTTATTTTTTAACTGCAAAGTCGATTGAATAGTATTTTCATACGATTATAATTAGATATTATCAGCTGTATGTAACTTGAAAATTTATTAGTTTTATCAACAGGACCAAACTGTAGAATTTTCCTCTAAAAACTATAAAAAAAAGGAGTTACTTATTTATAAAAAGGTAAACGTTGTTTATTAGTTTTGAAACTGGGTATTTAGTGAACGTATGAGTCTTAATACATAGTAAATAATAATTTATGGACAAAAAAAAATAAGAATCAGCCATTTTAATCAATCACGAAACAGTAAATCCGTGGATAAAAGGAACAAGCGTTTAATAATAAATCCTTTTTAGATAACTTCTCTCTTTAATACTAACGACATCGTTGAATGACTTGTAAATCATACAGTGACATTAGCAACGGCTTGAATCTTCATTCGCGATATTAACAAGCGTTCTTCTTACAGTTTTTAATAGTTTACGAAAGTAACCCAACAGCTTATTTTATTAATAGCATATTCATAGTATTTTTTTTCTGATAGATTTGCTTAAATACTTACCGGAATTTGTGTCTACGTATTAGGTTAGCTTGGTAGATGTTATTCTTAATATTAAAAGGAATAAAATTGGTAACTGGGACAGTAATCTATCTATTAAATGAATTTGAGGACTTTATAAAACCGTTGCGGAATTAAAACAAAAAAAAAATTAAATAATCACTGCTGTAAATGCAAATGTCTTAATGTCCCTGTTTTTAGTTTACTTTTGTGCGCTCTTTGTTTTATATTGGTGTCATGTTTAAAACAGCCAGGAGGAAATGTGTCAAAGGAAGAATACTCAATTGAGTATACGTATAATCAAGTACTTAAACGGGCTGTAAACAACGCTGTTGTATTACTTCAAACAGCAATAACACTTTTACGTGACCGCAGATGTAATACGTGTTATCAATGTAATATTATTATACCTACAATATATATTATCCTTGTTGCTGTTAGCTGTTTAGAAGCCTTAAAGGGACTAGCAATATTGCTTGATTAATTGAACGGTTAAAGGGTAAAGAAGGTAGGGCGGATTATCTTCCCTGAAATTGGCTCTCCAAAACAACAGAACATGCGCAGTTAGTTTTGAAGGATTTGTTTAAGATCGTAGGTTTACGGTAGGAAAAGACTACACAAACGAAGCGATTTGCATGTGATAAGTAAATATCAAAAACTAGGGTATTTTTACTATATGATACATCTTATGGTATATGTTTACGAAAGGTTAGTTTTTGACTATTTTTTTTATTGAGGTTTACATAGCAAGTTGCAGGTGTTTGTACTGAACAAATTTTTGCCCAAATTCCGTACGGTCCTGGACGTGTTTGCCTCAGGAAGTTGTGGAATCGGTAGGTTACGACGTCTATTCAAAAAATCTGCGTCCACACGCTGATGCGTCATTTTAAACAGCGACCTGATCAAGGTGGCCGTTAATTCACACTTTTTATGTCTCGTACGCGTCCCACCCTTCTCCGTTGAACTCGTTCATTGAAGATCACAGGCAGCCGCTGAGGACTTTACGAGTAGCATTTCATCTTCTTCTCTTTCTCTTCCTTTTTTCTTTTGATCGCGACGCTGCTGTAGGCGATTTCGATTATAAACGAAGACGACAACGATGACCGATGGTATACATGTGTTGCATGCGTACGTATGTATATTTGGACCTTTCTTTTTTATTCGGTTTCTTTCTTCCTCTTTTACTTCGCATACGTATACATGGTGTATCTGAAATAAGTGGCAAGAATGCAGGAGCTAATAGGACACTTTAAAACAAGAAAATTAAGTAGATATTTAGTGGCCCGAAAGTCCACCGTTTTCGAGAAAATCGTATTTGAAAGTCCAGTCCGGCTCTGGTGGGATCACGCAGGGAAATAGGACATTGCAACGCCGCATTCAATAAGGTGTAGAACCCGTGTTCTTAATACCAAGTCCAAGTGGATTTTGAATTGTACTGTATTGTATCAGCGACGAAAAAAGTAATTATTTAATTAATTATTATCGCAATGAGAGTCTAAAGATTATTATGTGTAGTGCATAGTAATGTTAATTACTCCTTTGCTATATTTCTGATCAAATAATTATGGAGTAAATGGTAGGTCAGTATTTTCGGAACGCTTTGTATATATTGGCAAATTTATAAATACTTTGAGAGACTGAAGTGTGCACGTTCGGTATGTAACTCCTTTGAGAACTGGGTCAAACCGGCAAATGTTCAACTTGTTGACCTCTTTAAGTCAGTGATGTTCAATCCGCTAAGGCGGCTGCTACTGTCGATGGAGAAGGAATAGACAGCTGAATTACACGGATTAGCTACACGTTTGTATATCTAATGTTTAGGTAGTTAAAATGTCTATTAATTAATACGTTTACTGGAACGGTGACGACCAAAGTCAAGGAAGATTAAAAGTTATAAGCCTTCAGGTTGTACAAGTTTGCGGATTACATGATGTGATTACTATTTTCTAATAGCAAAAACAGGATTATGAGAAGATCATTATGTCCTTTCAATGTAGATACTGAAACGTTTCCAAATAAAAAATTAATTTCGGGTTTCTATGATTGTACTTGCTTGTAGTCGAAAATGTTTGATAAATATCAGGAAGATCTGATTGTATAACATCTTTTAGTAAGGAGGAAGGTTTCTAAAAGGCATGATTTCTACCCTAAGAATTAAAGAGTAGGGAGTACTTATTTAATGTAGTCATACAAAATTAATGAGTGAATGTATTAATTTATTTTTTAACTGCAAAGTCGATTGAATAGTATTTTCATACGATTATAATTAGATATTATCAGCTGTATGTAACTTGAAAATTTATTAGTTTTATCAACAGGACCAAACTGTAGAATTTTCCTCTAAAAACTATAAAAAAAAGGAGTTACTTATTTATAAAAAGGTAAACGTTGTTTATTAGTTTTGAAACTGGGTATTTAGTGAACGTATGAGTCTTAATACATAGTAAATAATAATTTATGGACAAAAAAAAATAAGAATCAGCCATTTTAATCAATCACGAAACAGTAAATCCGTGGATAAAAGGAACAAGCGTTTAATAATAAATCCTTTTTAGATAACTTCTCTCTTTAATACTAACGACATCGTTGAATGACTTGTAAATCATACAGTGACATTAGCAACGGCTTGAATCTTCATTCGCGATATTAACAAGCGTTCTTCTTACAGTTTTTAATAGTTTACGAAAGTAACCCAACAGCTTATTTTATTAATAGCATATTCATAGTATTTTTTTTCTGATAGATTTGCTTAAATACTTACCGGAATTTGTGTCTACGTATTAGGTTAGCTTGGTAGATGTTATTCTTAATATTAAAAGGAATAAAATTGGTAACTGGGACAGTAATCTATCTATTAAATGAATTTGAGGACTTTATAAAACCGTTGCGGAATTAAAACAAAAAAAAAATTAAATAATCACTGCTGTAAATGCAAATGTCTTAATGTCCCTGTTTTTAGTTTACTTTTGTGCGCTCTTTGTTTTATATTGGTGTCATGTTTAAAACAGCCAGGAGGAAATGTGTCAAAGGAAGAATACTCAATTGAGTATACGTATAATCAAGTACTTAAACGGGCTGTAAACAACGCTGTTGTATTACTTCAAACAGCAATAACACTTTTACGTGACCGCAGATGTAATACGTGTTATCAATGTAATATTATTATACCTACAATATATATTATCCTTGTTGCTGTTAGCTGTTTAGAAGCCTTAAAGGGACTAGCAATATTGCTTGATTAATTGAACGGTTAAAGGGTAAAGAAGGTAGGGCGGATTATCTTCCCTGAAATTGGCTCTCCAAAACAACAGAACATGCGCAGTTAGTTTTGAAGGATTTGTTTAAGATCGTAGGTTTACGGTAGGAAAAGACTACACAAACGAAGCGATTTGCATGTGATAAGTAAATATCAAAAACTAGGGTATTTTTACTATATGATACATCTTATGGTATATGTTTACGAAAGGTTAGTTTTTGACTATTTTTTTTATTGAGGTTTACATAGCAAGTTGCAGGTGTTTGTACTGAACAAATTTTTGCCCAAATTCCGTACGGTCCTGGACGTGTTTGCCTCAGGAAGTTGTGGAATCGGTAGGTTACGACGTCTATTCAAAAAATCTGCGTCCACACGCTGATGCGTCATTTTAAACAGCGACCTGATCAAGGTGGCCGTTAATTCACACTTTTTATGTCTCGTACGCGTCCCACCCTTCTCCGTTGAACTCGTTCATTGAAGATCACAGGCAGCCGCTGAGGACTTTACGAGTAGCATTTCATCTTCTTCTCTTTCTCTTCCTTTTTTCTTTTGATCGCGACGCTGCTGTAGGCGATTTCGATTATAAACGAAGACGACAACGATGACCGATGGTATACATGTGTTGCATGCGTACGTATGTATATTTGGACCTTTCTTTTTTATTCGGTTTCTTTCTTCCTCTTTTACTTCGCATACGTATACATGGTGTATCTGAAATAAGTGGCAAGAATGCAGGAGCTAATAGGACACTTTAAAACAAGAAAATTAAGTAGATATTTAGTGGCCCGAAAGTCCACCGTTTTCGAGAAAATCGTATTTGAAAGTCCAGTCCGGCTCTGGTGGGATCACGCAGGGAAATAGGACATTGCAACGCCGCATTCAATAAGGTGTAGAACCCGTGTTCTTAATACCAAGTCCAAGTGGATTTTGAATTGTACTGTATTGTATCAGCGACGAAAAAAGTAATTATTTAATTAATTATTATCGCAATGAGAGTCTAAAGATTATTATGTGTAGTGCATAGTAATAATTCGTTGATATTTACTTTATTATTAGTTGTTCCATAACCGTTACTGTTTACATTTTTCAATGATGTAGTTTCTTAGTTGTTGTCACAATTCACGTCCAGGGCCTGCTTCTGATTACATGATGTGTTAGTGTTAACACTTTCCAAACGTTGCTACTTATTTCAGAAACACCCTGTATAATAATTATGGGCGTTAAAATGGTGTAACGGTGACACACGGCCGACTGCTTTAGGTAATTCTTCGTTTAGCAAGCCATAAAACTTTCGTAATTTTTTTAAGGCGCGAGTTCGTGGCGTGATTAATAAAGACGGTGACAAAATAAGGGTCAACAGAGGGATGTAATTGGCCTAATTTAATGAAATGGGTACTCGATGATTACATATTGTTGCATCAAATTAATATACTTAAGTACATATAGTAGAATTCGTTTATAACGATGGCAAAATTTGGTTGCTATAACCGATGGATGCTGTACATACGCGCATGGGCGTTCACCATGAAGGATCAACTTTACGTCACCAAAACGGTATTCGTCGCTCTAAAAGAAGACATTATAGACGAAGACTTTTACAAAACCAACTCAAACATAAAAAGTTTCATCAATATATGCGAACGGCTTTATAAGTGGAAGCATTACAAGAAGCATCCACTTGATATAACAAACTAAAAGTAATTTTTAATTAATCATTTAAAGTTTTCTTAGCTACGATATTCAGAGTTATTTATTAAGTTTTTCTTCTTCATCATCGATAGATAATTGGATGAGTTAATATGACGTAGTGCGTGCTGATTTTGTAACGTCTACATGACAGACGACTTCCTTGTAGAATTATTAAGGAATTATGCGTACCAACACGTTGTTGACGTCATAAATGCCATCTTTGGCGAAACGAACACATGTACATTAGACCTATATCGGGCACTCGCATACTTATATTGAATTTAATTGAGATAGAAAATATTTTTGAAATACATAAACGATTTGGCATCGTTAGGCTTATAGCTAGTTCCTGCTTCTTGATTAGCTAATACTGAGGTACTTTTTAAAGTTTCAAGAATGCGCATTTGTAAGGTCATCATTTCAACTCAGTTAATTTCCTCAGTCCGGACCTGGCGATCGCGTTACAATTTTCTTTTCTCCAATCGATTATGACGCTTGTGCAATTGCATTTCCATGAATAAATGTAACAAATTTATGATTAATTACTTACCAGTTATCAGTTCACTGTAACATTATGTTCTGATTTATCTAACGTTTCAGCCGTGGACAGCACGAGAAGGAGACGGAGAGGATATGCGGTTGCACGCGTTTTTTCTTATTCACATTCTGTGCCATATGGTAAGTATCATTTTAAGGTCACTAGATACTAAGGCCCAATAATAGATAGATCCTGATCTACAATACTCCCTGTCAATAGCAAAATCTTTTATTTTAATTATCTAAAGTTTCTTTCTTCATGTGAAAAATTTTTTAAAAAGTTTTTCGGAAAAAGTTGCTAGTTTTCGATGAATCGTATAATATGTAGGGCGCATGAAGGGCTCCAGGCGACCCCGAACTCCTGCTGTTAACGGTTTATTAACAGCGGCCTTAGGGTCTCCGATGACCCACATTTGCACCGTTGACCACCAACTTTGTCAGCGCACGGTAACACTTATTGAATTTTATGTATACCGTTGACGCTTGCCATTATTAAAATTTAAGGTGACAGACGCGACGTTAGTCCGTTTTTTTTATTATTAAATATAATCGAAGCGGGCTGTAGGTAACTGAGAAACAGCTCGATATTAAAAAATTAATTTCGATGAGCGACAGGTTTTTTGGGGCATCGAAAATGTCACGAACTTCTACAAGAAATTAGAAGCAAGTTTTTTAATAAAATTAATTTTCGGGTTCATTATTCAGACGCTGCAAAAAAAAATTGTCGCTAATATGTGTGACCTACTTACAAAATTTATTTTTGTGACAGCTTTTTTAGACTAACTAAGAATTACAAAGACTTTTATGGGTTTAAAAAGTCGTATACCCTGTTTGATTCCGTTTGTTTTTATCTAGTCCTTTGCTAGTTTTCCTAGTTATTGAATCAACCAAAGAAGAGGTTTTTCTTTGCTTAAATCTAAGTGTATTAAATTAAGAAGATACAATCTAGTTTAATTAAACAATATGTTCAAGAGAACCTTTTAAAGTTGAACTACAAACAACATTTTTTTCGGTCACTGCACATAGATTTTGGAAAGAGTTATTTTAGTTCCATTGTACTCGGCGAAATTGAGATTTGTTGATTCTAATGGTGCATTGTAGTGTAATAATCAAGAAATAAGGTGAAAGTCAGTGAAAACTATTGTTAAATTTTGTTCCGATGGAAACTATGTCAATAAATTATTTTATTTGATACTATTTGTTCATTATTTAATTATATTTATTGCAGTTAACCATATCAGCAGAAGAAGTGGAAGTGGTGGAAGCAATTCCAAGTACAGAACTCAACGAAAATGGTTCGTCGGTTCAGGACAGGGATAACAACGAAACAAAGCCTGATAAACTCTCAATGGAAACTGATAACGAACAAGATGGTACAGCAACAAACCATATTGTCTACAATCCACCTCAAAGACAATCAAATACAAATGGTGGTAACCGCCCAAGTCACCTACCACATCCATTGTCTCATAACGTCCAAAAGCCTTATCATTCCAAACAACCTATATATGATCACAACTCATACGACGGTCCACCGCCTCCGTTACCTCCTAAATATCAAGCCATGGAGAAATACGGTACCGCCAATGATATCTGGCCAGCACCGGTATCAGACAAGCCAAAAATCATATCATTAGATGTTAAGTGCGAAAAGAATTTGATGAAAGTTTACATAGGTTTCGATCAGCCTTTCTATGGCATCGTTTTCAGCAAAGGTCACTACAGTAACATACATTGTGTCCATTTACCGGCTGGTCTTGGACGGACTTCTGCCCATTTTGAGATAGGAATACACGCTTGTGGTACGTCAGGGAATAGCGAGAACGGTCTGTACGGTTATGGTACTGAATCAGGGTCAGGAACGTACTTTGAAAATATCATCGTAATCCAGTACGATCCTCAAGTACAAGAGGTCTGGGATCAGGCCAGAAAACTGAGATGCACGTGGCACGATCAGTACGAAAAGTCTGTTACATTTAGACCGTTCCCTGTGGATATGCTGGATGTTGTAAGAACCGATTTTGCCGGAGATAACGTAGGCTGTTGGATGCAGATTCAGGTGGGGAAAGGGCCATGGGCCTCTGAAGTATCTGGATTGGTCAAGATTGGACAAACGATGACCATGGTGCTGGCCATAAAAGATGATGATTCTAAATTCGACATGCTGGTGCGAAATTGTATGGCCCATGACGGTAAGAGGGCCCCGATCCAACTTGTCGACCAAAAGGGTTGTGTGACTAGGCCAAAACTTATGTCGAGGTTTACTAAAATTAAAAACTTTGGAGCCAGTGCTTCTGTACTGTCTTACGCCCATTTTCAAGCCTTTAAATTCCCCGATTCCATGGAAGTCCACTTTCAATGCACGATTCAAATCTGCAGATACCAGTGCCCAGATCAGTGTTCTGATGGTATTGGAATTCATGGTCAACACGTTCATAACAATATTTTGGACTTCCCGAGTAGCGGACCTGAGGCTTCCTACGGTCCAATTCCACCAGTAGCTCTATCCTTGGAGTCGTATCTTCATCCTGGCAGACCCAGGGGTGACCAAAGGATTAAGAGGGCAGTGAGTGAAAACAGTGACCCCGAAAGGGAAGTCGGGGTCAATAAGGTCATCCGGGTTGTATCCACAGGTGATTTAACGTTTTCTTTAGAAGAGAATAATAACACAGGCGGTATCGCTTCAACGTCATCGTCGTCCATTCCTACCAAGGAAGAAATTGTTAGTACTGGACTTATTTGTATGACCACCCCTGGGTTTGCCGTCACTTTAATTGTACTTCTTTCTGTCCTCTTAATTTCCTGTGTCATGTCAGCCACTTTATTCTTTAAACTACGACCCTTTGTACCCTTGAATAAAGTCAATTCGTTCTCTAACACCCCTGTTAAGACGAAACCTGTTAGTTACATGAATTGTTTTAGCTCATANTATATGATCACAACTCATACGACGGTCCACCGCCTCCGTTACCTCCTAAATATCAAGCCATGGAGAAATACGGTACCGCCAATGATATCTGGCCAGCACCGGTATCAGACAAGCCAAAAATCATATCATTAGATGTTAAGTGCGAAAAGAATTTGATGAAAGTTTACATAGGTTTCGATCAGCCTTTCTATGGCATCGTTTTCAGCAAAGGTCACTACAGTAACATACATTGTGTCCATTTACCGGCTGGTCTTGGACGGACTTCTGCCCATTTTGAGATAGGAATACACGCTTGTGGTACGTCAGGGAATAGCGAGAACGGTCTGTACGGTTATGGTACTGAATCAGGGTCAGGAACGTACTTTGAAAATATCATCGTAATCCAGTACGATCCTCAAGTACAAGAGGTCTGGGATCAGGCCAGAAAACTGAGATGCACGTGGCACGATCAGTACGAAAAGTCTGTTACATTTAGACCGTTCCCTGTGGATATGCTGGATGTTGTAAGAACCGATTTTGCCGGAGATAACGTAGGCTGTTGGATGCAGATTCAGGTGGGGAAAGGGCCATGGGCCTCTGAAGTATCTGGATTGGTCAAGATTGGACAAACGATGACCATGGTGCTGGCCATAAAAGATGATGATTCTAAATTCGACATGCTGGTGCGAAATTGTATGGCCCATGACGGTAAGAGGGCCCCGATCCAACTTGTCGACCAAAAGGGTTGTGTGACTAGGCCAAAACTTATGTCGAGGTTTACTAAAATTAAAAACTTTGGAGCCAGTGCTTCTGTACTGTCTTACGCCCATTTTCAAGCCTTTAAATTCCCCGATTCCATGGAAGTCCACTTTCAATGCACGATTCAAATCTGCAGATACCAGTGCCCAGATCAGTGTTCTGATGGTATTGGAATTCATGGTCAACACGTTCATAACAATATTTTGGACTTCCCGAGTAGCGGACCTGAGGCTTCCTACGGTCCAATTCCACCAGTAGCTCTATCCTTGGAGTCGTATCTTCATCCTGGCAGACCCAGGGGTGACCAAAGGATTAAGAGGGCAGTGAGTGAAAACAGTGACCCCGAAAGGGAAGTCGGGGTCAATAAGGTCATCCGGGTTGTATCCACAGGTGATTTAACGTTTTCTTTAGAAGAGAATAATAACACAGGCGGTATCGCTTCAACGTCATCGTCGTCCATTCCTACCAAGGAAGAAATTGTTAGTACTGGACTTATTTGTATGACCACCCCTGGGTTTGCCGTCACTTTAATTGTACTTCTTTCTGTCCTCTTAATTTCCTGTGTCATGTCAGCCACTTTATTCTTTAAACTACGACCCTTTGTACCCTTGAATAAAGTCAATTCGTTCTCTAACACCCCTGTTAAGACGAAACCTGTTAGTTACATGAATTGTTTTAGCTCATAATTAATTAATGCGAATTTGAAATTTTAACGCCGTAATTGATCGTGTCATATTAAGGTAATATTTCGGAGTTTTAATTGTTTATTTATTTATTTGTTATTGTTATCGGTTTTTTTTTTGTTTTGCCAATAAAGTATTCATTAAGTATTAGAGGTATTCTGTACAGTTTTGCGGTAATGTGTGTATATATATGTGTATCAATTAATGCTGAGTATAATACTTAGTATTGATGTGTGTACGTAGTTTTAATCGTTACAAAGGAACTTGGAAGGGTTTGGTTGGTCGGGATGACTTTACAATT
The DNA here is from genome assembly GCF_000699045.2 of Agrilus planipennis. Taxonomy (NCBI): domain Eukaryota; kingdom Metazoa; phylum Arthropoda; class Insecta; order Coleoptera; family Buprestidae; genus Agrilus; species Agrilus planipennis. The sequence goes on along the minus strand of NW_020438876.1, from coordinate 282,258 downwards.
CAGTAGTTTATTATAAAAGTTATTTGATAGTATTTATTTATTTTTGTATTTATTTATGTGTATATTTAATGATTACGTTAACGTTTAGATTGTTTATTTATAAATATTTTTAGTTTGAAAAGTCTGTACCTGTTTTAATAAAGCCATTATAAAATAATTTTTTTAGTTTGTTTCTAATAAAATAATATGTAATTTGTCACATTCTTTTATTATTTAGTTCTTAATTTTGACAAAACACACAATTATGCTTTAATTAAGTATATTATTAACCAATAAATAATAATAATAATAGTAATATATGTTGTTTGTTAACAATTTTAAGTTCGAAGTAACAATTTTTCGTTAAAATTCAACAATTTCAAACAAAAGATTTTTACTTAAACAAAAAGTAAATACCTACACTGGTTTGCATTATTTTTTTTTACACTGAAAATAAATTGTAATTTAATAAGTTGATGAAACCAAACCAAATCACTATTTAAAAATTCGTAATTAAAACGATGTGGCAAAGGGCAATATTAAGATAAAATGCACGTTATAATTTATTATTAAATTTTAGCACAATACTTGTTTCAACTGTAATTTGCAATTAAAAATAAAAATCATTAGGTGGTCCTTCAACAGATATTAAGTATAGAATTAATCGTAATTGTAAAGAAAAGTTATGTCAACAATTACAATATTTTTTAATTTAATTTCCTTTCAAAAATTTAAAGAAACATTTAAGGAATTCGTATAAGGGTAGAATAATGTAGATGGTTTCTAGTAACAACGAATGTAGGTATTTATGCATTATAACAGTACCATTGGCTTGACTATATACACATTACAATAATGGAATAGCAGTATCTAACAGTTGGTTTGAAATTCAAGAACACGAAAAGAATTTAATGGCTCTAGTTCTTCTGAAACTATACCATTAGAGAATTCTTTCTCCTTTTTACTCATAAAAATCCGTTGTTTTCTGTTTAAAAGATTGTGCGTTAAGAATATCGACAACAAATGGCGCATTTTATTTGCGGATCTGAACCTTACTTAGGTATAAGATGTGAATTGAAAAAAGTCTAGCCTAATTCACGTATCAAAAACCGTTCTTGCGCACTCGCTGTCGACATTTGTCAAGAAACAATTACCTTTAATTGAACAGCAATTAATTAATTAAATATTACTTCAACAACTGCAACTTAAACTTAAATTTTAATACTGTACACGTTTATATAGGTAGTCTTTATATAAATATTTCTATCTTTGATTAAACTTATTCTTTAACTACTACATTTACTCTATTAAGTTTCCATTCTTTTTGGAAGAAGATACCGTAGCACACAATAATAATTTTACATACACATATCATGTATTCAGTAAACTAAATTATGTATTAATTAAAAATTAACTCTAAACTTTTATTTCATTCTTGTGATTAAATATACATCACGGTTAAAATGGTTGCTTGGCTAATCGTTTTTAAATTATCAGAATAGTATTAAATTAACTGCAAATCTTTTTTTTTAATACTGGATTGCAAGGGTTCGTTAAAATATTTCTTAAAATCAAAATGTGTTGGTTATTTTGGAAAAGTTTGTAAAGCAACCGGATTTTATACTTCGTTTTAAATAGAAAGATCGTTTTTTCTATTCTATCCAGCTAGTATGCAATTTAACCGTGAAATATATTACAATTTATGCAGATTTTATGACTTAATCTAATGTTCGATTACACAGGGTCGTATTGCACTATTTTTGTAATTGTTTTTTCCATCTCAGTAACGAAACGAATAATAAGATTATGAGGTAAATATGATTTATAGGAAGAACAATCACAAATGCATACCTGTAAGTAATTTGTTCTTCTCCTGTTATTCTTGTGGTTAGCTATACCATATTTGCATATCTAATCAATATACATCTCACACACGAAACGCAGATAAACGAGACGATTGAATCTGTGTGAGCAAAAAATATAAATATTTTATTTGATACTATTTGTTCATTATTTAATTATATTTATTGCAGTTAACCATATCAGCAGAAGAAGTGGAAGTGGTGGAAGCAATTCCAAGTACAGAACTCAACGAAAATGGTTCGTCGGTTCAGGACAGGGATAACAACGAAACAAAGCCTGATAAACTCTCAATGGAAACTGATAACGAACAAGATGGTACAGCAACAAACCATATTGTCTACAATCCACCTCAAAGACAATCAAATACAAATGGTGGTAACCGCCCAAGTCACCTACCACATCCATTGTCTCATAACGTCCAAAAGCCTTATCATTCCAAACAACCTATATATGATCACAACTCATACGACGGTCCACCGCCTCCGTTACCTCCTAAATATCAAGCCATGGAGAAATACGGTACCGCCAATGATATCTGGCCAGCACCGGTATCAGACAAGCCAAAAATCATATCATTAGATGTTAAGTGCGAAAAGAATTTGATGAAAGTTTACATAGGTTTCGATCAGCCTTTCTATGGCATCGTTTTCAGCAAAGGTCACTACAGTAACATACATTGTGTCCATTTACCGGCTGGTCTTGGACGGACTTCTGCCCATTTTGAGATAGGAATACACGCTTGTGGTACGTCAGGGAATAGCGAGAACGGTCTGTACGGTTATGGTACTGAATCAGGGTCAGGAACGTACTTTGAAAATATCATCGTAATCCAGTACGATCCTCAAGTACAAGAGGTCTGGGATCAGGCCAGAAAACTGAGATGCACGTGGCACGATCAGTACGAAAAGTCTGTTACATTTAGACCGTTCCCTGTGGATATGCTGGATGTTGTAAGAACCGATTTTGCCGGAGATAACGTAGGCTGTTGGATGCAGATTCAGGTGGGGAAAGGGCCATGGGCCTCTGAAGTATCTGGATTGGTCAAGATTGGACAAACGATGACCATGGTGCTGGCCATAAAAGATGATGATTCTAAATTCGACATGCTGGTGCGAAATTGTATGGCCCATGACGGTAAGAGGGCCCCGATCCAACTTGTCGACCAAAAGGGTTGTGTGACTAGGCCAAAACTTATGTCGAGGTTTACTAAAATTAAAAACTTTGGAGCCAGTGCTTCTGTACTGTCTTACGCCCATTTTCAAGCCTTTAAATTCCCCGATTCCATGGAAGTCCACTTTCAATGCACGATTCAAATCTGCAGATACCAGTGCCCAGATCAGTGTTCTGATGGTATTGGAATTCATGGTCAACACGTTCATAACAATATTTTGGACTTCCCGAGTAGCGGACCTGAGGCTTCCTACGGTCCAATTCCACCAGTAGCTCTATCCTTGGAGTCGTATCTTCATCCTGGCAGACCCAGGGGTGACCAAAGGATTAAGAGGGCAGTGAGTGAAAACAGTGACCCCGAAAGGGAAGTCGGGGTCAATAAGGTCATCCGGGTTGTATCCACAGGTGATTTAACGTTTTCTTTAGAAGAGAATAATAACACAGGCGGTATCGCTTCAACGTCATCGTCGTCCATTCCTACCAAGGAAGAAATTGTTAGTACTGGACTTATTTGTATGACCACCCCTGGGTTTGCCGTCACTTTAATTGTACTTCTTTCTGTCCTCTTAATTTCCTGTGTCATGTCAGCCACTTTATTCTTTAAACTACGACCCTTTGTACCCTTGAATAAAGTCAATTCGTTCTCTAACACCCCTGTTAAGACGAAACCTGTTAGTTACATGAATTGTTTTAGCTCATAATTAATTAATGCGAATTTGAAATTTTAACGCCGTAATTGATCGTGTCATATTAAGGTAATATTTCGGAGTTTTAATTGTTTATTTATTTATTTGTTATTGTTATCGGTTTTTTTTTTGTTTTGCCAATAAAGTATTCATTAAGTATTAGAGGTATTCTGTACAGTTTTGCGGTAATGTGTGTATATATATGTGTATCAATTAATGCTGAGTATAATACTTAGTATTGATGTGTGTACGTAGTTTTAATCGTTACAAAGGAACTTGGAAGGGTTTGGTTGGTCGGGATGACTTTACAATTCAGTAGTTTATTATAAAAGTTATTTGATAGTATTTATTTATTTTTGTATTTATTTATGTGTATATTTAATGATTACGTTAACGTTTAGATTGTTTATTTATAAATATTTTTAGTTTGAAAAGTCTGTACCTGTTTTAATAAAGCCATTATAAAATAATTTTTTTAGTTTGTTTCTAATAAAATAATATGTAAATAGATCCTGATCTACAATACTCCCTGTCAATAGANTTTAGATTGTTTATTTATAAATATTTTTAGTTTGAAAAGTCTGTACCTGTTTTAATAAAGCCATTATAAAATAATTTTTTTAGTTTGTTTCTAATAAAATAATATGTAATTTGTCACATTCTTTTATTATTTAGTTCTTAATTTTGACAAAACACACAATTATGCTTTAATTAAGTATATTATTAACCAATAAATAATAATAATAATAGTAATATATGTTGTTTGTTAACAATTTTAAGTTCGAAGTAACAATTTTTCGTTAAAATTCAACAATTTCAAACAAAAGATTTTTACTTAAACAAAAAGTAAATACCTACACTGGTTTGCATTATTTTTTTTTACACTGAAAATAAATTGTAATTTAATAAGTTGATGAAACCAAACCAAATCACTATTTAAAAATTCGTAATTAAAACGATGTGGCAAAGGGCAATATTAAGATAAAATGCACGTTATAATTTATTATTAAATTTTAGCACAATACTTGTTTCAACTGTAATTTGCAATTAAAAATAAAAATCATTAGGTGGTCCTTCAACAGATATTAAGTATAGAATTAATCGTAATTGTAAAGAAAAGTTATGTCAACAATTACAATATTTTTTAATTTAATTTCCTTTCAAAAATTTAAAGAAACATTTAAGGAATTCGTATAAGGGTAGAATAATGTAGATGGTTTCTAGTAACAACGAATGTAGGTATTTATGCATTATAACAGTACCATTGGCTTGACTATATACACATTACAATAATGGAATAGCAGTATCTAACAGTTGGTTTGAAATTCAAGAACACGAAAAGAATTTAATGGCTCTAGTTCTTCTGAAACTATACCATTAGAGAATTCTTTCTCCTTTTTACTCATAAAAATCCGTTGTTTTCTGTTTAAAAGATTGTGCGTTAAGAATATCGACAACAAATGGCGCATTTTATTTGCGGATCTGAACCTTACTTAGGTATAAGATGTGAATTGAAAAAAGTCTAGCCTAATTCACGTATCAAAAACCGTTCTTGCGCACTCGCTGTCGACATTTGTCAAGAAACAATTACCTTTAATTGAACAGCAATTAATTAATTAAATATTACTTCAACAACTGCAACTTAAACTTAAATTTTAATACTGTACACGTTTATATAGGTAGTCTTTATATAAATATTTCTATCTTTGATTAAACTTATTCTTTAACTACTACATTTACTCTATTAAGTTTCCATTCTTTTTGGAAGAAGATACCGTAGCACACAATAATAATTTTACATACACATATCATGTATTCAGTAAACTAAATTATGTATTAATTAAAAATTAACTCTAAACTTTTATTTCATTCTTGTGATTAAATATACATCACGGTTAAAATGGTTGCTTGGCTAATCGTTTTTAAATTATCAGAATAGTATTAAATTAACTGCAAATCTTTTTTTTTAATACTGGATTGCAAGGGTTCGTTAAAATATTTCTTAAAATCAAAATGTGTTGGTTATTTTGGAAAAGTTTGTAAAGCAACCGGATTTTATACTTCGTTTTAAATAGAAAGATCGTTTTTTCTATTCTATCCAGCTAGTATGCAATTTAACCGTGAAATATATTACAATTTATGCAGATTTTATGACTTAATCTAATGTTCGATTACACAGGGTCGTATTGCACTATTTTTGTAATTGTTTTTTCCATCTCAGTAACGAAACGAATAATAAGATTATGAGGTAAATATGATTTATAGGAAGAACAATCACAAATGCATACCTGTAAGTAATTTGTTCTTCTCCTGTTATTCTTGTGGTTAGCTATACCATATTTGCATATCTAATCAATATACATCTCACACACGAAACGCAGATAAACGAGACGATTGAATCTGTGTGAGCAAAAAATATAAATATTTTATTTGATACTCAAAAATATGTAATTTAATTAACTAAATTGAGCATATTTAGACTATATTTACACTCATGAAATAAATAAACAATTAAGGTGAAAATAAAAATAATTAAATACAACTAGCTAATTAGTATATATCTATGTATAATAAGATTATCGGGAATAGTAAGCTCTGTTATGTTTAATAATTATACTAAATTATGTAAATACTGGAAACATGAAACACAAATGGAGAAAAGCGTAAGAGAAAAATATCGTTTTAACGATTTGTTATGTAATTAGGACGAAATTTTAATTAATTTCATAGGGGTGGAATATCAAACAGCATCAAAATTAACTAAAATATTAACACGTCCTAAAGTTAGCTTGGTGCCATTCACTTCCGATCGAAGTGCCTTTTTAGTACCTGCGCTCTTGAGTTAGTAGTTACACAATAGGGTTTATGAATCAACTAATTTTAGCACACATGATAACTTCATATAGAGTTTTGTGCTGATTGCTACAGACTTGAATAAATTTCAAAAAATGCTAAAACCCATATACCAAATCTGGTATTAAATAGTTACTAAAAAGTTTTTTAATAATTTAAATTGAAAGCGCGTTGAGATTCTAAGAAGTGCTAACTTTAGATTGGTATCGAATCAAGTGCTAACTATTTATTTATGAGATTTGTCGACTTCGATCGGTGTTCCAGCACTACTTAGTAAATATTTTACTGTTGAGTTTATTATTGGACTAATTTTACTATTATTGTTATTGAATCTGCCTATCCATTACGACAATTTGAATAAAAAATTTAAATGGACACTTTTGCGCTTGTTTTGGTCCAGTGGAAGTATTATTAGATATTACTACCATTATAAGGTTGTGGTGACTTGGCGAATGAATTATTTATAGACATTTTGCGACTAGAAAATAAATTCTATACTGAAGTACCACATGTCAAAGTGAATCTATTACGGTCACCGATTGTTCACAACAATTCAACACCATTTATATACACTGTTCGCAGTTCGTTCTTGCGTTTATCGTTTTCATAAATTGTTAATGGTCACGCGCCTCCCTGTTCGAACTTATTGACGACGAATCGGCGGAGCAGACCATAGATCCTTCGGCGCTACCATTACAATGCTGATGGTTACTGTTGCTCTCGTTGTATCGACCCTTCGGGAGTTTGAGTCGAACCCAATTGGCAAACGTGCTCATGGCCAACGCAGTATTATGAGTTTCGGCGTTGACCATTCGTTCTTTCTGAAGTTGATATCTGTAGAGCAACGATCCAGCTACTAGAGCTGACACAACAGCTGAAACAGCAACCAGGACGAACAGCAGACTGAATCCAGGCATCGGCATACATATTCCATAAACGACTTCTTCCCTGATTCTTCCTTGGAATACTGTTACAGCCTCTGCTCTTGTATCTGGACTGAAGGCCAAGTCGGCCTCGGAGATTACCTCGTACAATCCGCTCACACCTACGCTTGCACTTCGGGTTTTTCGATTTGATACCACGATGGTCCGTTTTCTTCTTTTAAGTCTTTCTGGAATCGGACTGTCGGATGTATTATTATGGAATTGATTGGATGATGAGGTTTTGTTTTGATCGTGATTTTCGGCCATTGATATGCTGCGAGGCTCTGCAACCAGTCCCTTATCGGATAATTTTTTGATATGGGCGGGAATCACTTGAACGTTGTCTTCTTTCAGCTGACGAGGTCCATACGGGAAGGTCTCATGGGACAAAACAAACGGGCTCTGAAATTGACAGAAAGTTTAAGAAAATAATATCTATCTAAACCTCGTTCTGAAGAAAGGGGAAGATAAAGAACAAAAATCATTTTCTGCGATTGGATTTTTATCGACTTCCTCGACATACATTGTCGTTACCTTTGAGAACTCTTGAACTTGAGCGGAAAGAGTCATTTAGTGGCGTAAATTTATTACCTTTAAACTGTGTAAAACCAACAAGTTTATTACAAGAAATTAGCTGGCATCGTTTGTGCGGTATCAAACGAAATTGTAGAGTGCATTCATAGTATCCTTTACCACTTCCTTTTAAATTTATGTCCGCAATTAATACACGCCAGTGCGAAACATTTTCATGTTGACATAATTGGCAACATTTTATATACCGTAAATTTTCTGTATCACGTTACATTCACGGCATTAGAATTCTTTTAGCGCAAGGATAATCAAGTACGTAGCAAAGTGTAAAGATAAACTTTTAAATGGTTATGCAGCGCCGTATGTTGAATAAATTATAAACATTTACTGCGTGGCATTCCGAAAATGTTTGAGAAAATTATTTATTGAATTCCTTGTGTAATTCTAACAATTTTTTTCCTTTACATTTTTCCAATCAGATGCGTATTTACTGAGCTGTCAATAATTGAAAATTAACCAATGAGAAAGCACTCCGTTTGCTGCAAGCTGCATGACGAGGCCAGCAGTGATTGGTCTACTCGTGCTTGTAGCTACAACAGCGTGCTCTGATTGGTCATCTTTTTATTTTTTAATTGCAAATTACTCAAAAACTACACATGTGATTGAAAAACTGTAAAGGAAAAAAAATCTTAGAATTCTACAAAGAAGCGGATAGCGTACTTTTCATATAAAATTTTCCAAATGAATTACTTTGTAATTTTCGTTTTGCCACTGCTCTGTAATGGTACCTAATCAGTCGAGAACTCTCATGGGAGTAATCCAAGTAGCCTCAACTTAAGAGAAACGACTTAATAGAATCGTTACTTTTAGTCCCCCAGAGCGTGTTATATGGGCACTTTAGTAAGCGTACGTACGCCTGAAATTATTGGTCATTTACCTGATCCTTGTCATTAAAATGTGCAATCAATTAGACCGCAGTATTACCAAGAGACTTAATTGATTGTAAAATCACCTGCGCTAAATGCGACATTGCTATTCGAGGAGTAGGTATTCATTAATAATACAACAAATTATTATTTTAATGACGTAATGATTCAACTAACTACATAATTGCGGTAGGTATGTTGAATGTAACGGTGCTTAAAGTCGAAAATTATTACGATAAATTGTGGGTACCTTTTCCGGCGGATCCTTTTTCGAATCAGTTGTCTCATTTTCTTCGTCTTCGATCGACTCCATGTCGTTGGTAGATTTGATGTCTTCGCCAGAATTGAGCTGACCCTTGTCCGGTGGAAAATCAGCCTCGATAGCGGCTCCCCCTTCACCCTCTTGCACGATATCGTCGTAATCGTCAGAGCTATCGTTATCATCAACGGCGTCAGGGTATGGTCTGGATCCCAAAGTATAAACGTGCTTTTTCTCAGTCACATCTTTACGATCTACCGAATCATACAGGTCTAAATTCAATTCTGGGCCACCTTTAAAAGAAAATTTAATTAATTTATAATTAACTTAATATTGTTTATCGGAACGAGAGGGATACCATGAAATTGTCTTGAAAATTCAGCAGTGGTTCGTTGAAGCGTTTCTACTGTCTAAAGATTAAGCCTTCAACAGGTTTTAGGTATATCTACATATAGTTGGAGCGATCAAAATTGGTATATTCGGCAATAAAACTGTCGAATTTACTTTCTTTTGACAGAACTCCTACTTTTACTCACGACAGATGTTGCAGGGAATATCGTAAACATAGAAGAGAGATGTCAGGTAGCAATTGCAGCGGACACTAGTAAAGAAGAAGGAATAACATTACACCAATTGATGTGTAATAGAAAGAGATGCAGGCAAGTAGAATTTGAGCATGTTTGCCAGCATCGGACATTGAAGAAAGTTCAAAATTCTCAGGAATTTAGGAAATTAAAGACACTTGTTTAAATATATAATTCCAACCAGGCAGTTACAAAGCCGATCCTGTGTACCTAAACAACCTCTAATCGCTGCACCGTCTATTATTATTCAGTAAACTCTTTTCATTTTATCTGTACTATTCATGAAGCATTTCCTAATATAACAAGGGCTAGAGTTCCAAGTGGAAACAAGAAAGAAGATACGTCTATTCTCGCAGATAATTTATTACAGACTTTACCAATTTTCATCGTGCCAACAATTGAATGGCGAAAACGTCTTTCAAAATTAATATTAGTTTGACCAATGAGTATTTGACATCCCCCTGTATAGTACCTCGTCTGACAACTGTCTATAAACGTTACCTGTTTGATGTGCTTGTTGCTGTTGTTGTAATTGGCAGTGTTCGAGACATCCGTGTCGGCATATTTCAACTTTGCACTTTATATGGACACTAAGAGCGTCTGGGAATTTGAAAGCGTGAAAAAATGCATAAGTTATAACTGAGGCTCTGTCGTCCGCTCCGCGAGCCTTCAAGAATCTGGAAATCATCTTGGGGCGAAGGACGCACCCGAATTCGTCTGATAGCTGGATCACATGACCTGCACCATCCGACGCTATGCACGACTTGACCCGCATGTCAAACTCACCTGAAATCGACAATTTGATTTCGTCAATAAATTCAGAAAAGTCAAAAGAAAACTAAAAAAATCGGTTGTCTGTAAAGTCGGTTTACTGACGATAGTTGAACGTGACAACGTCATAAGAAAATACTTTGCATGTATAATGGAAATGTATTATTGTATAGCAGCTGTCCACGCGGACGCATCGCTCACTCAAGTAGGAGAGTGACAGATGTCGAACGCTGCCGAACGCGGAGGCCGATTGTGCCTCTTTGTCGCTCGTTCCGCACACTCGCTTGCACTTCAAGCCTTAAATGGAACGCCTCAGAGCGAGGTAACGCCGCATGAGTCATGTTTTTTCGTACGTGCAGCCTCCATCGAATTATAAGACGTTGTCACGTCAAAAACAGTTGCATATGATTATTGTTTTCTTACCTCTGTAGTCATTTATTGCAACAACCAAAGTGAGTGTAGACCCCAGAGGGACAATGCCACTAACAGGAGGTGCCCATGGTCCTTTTCCATGCTGGATTTCCATCCAACAATCCACATTATCACCTAATAGTCATAAGAGCAAAACGTACAATTATTGGCTTCGAAAAAGTTGCTGTTAGTTAAGGGTATTCTCACAGATTTCTTTAGGAAATGTGGTGGGAGATGGTGCTAATTGAATATGATAATAAAGTATAGGAACATTTAATTACCATTAATTTAGAAATTCGAAAAAGGTTGTTAAAGGTGTATGTTTGGAGCACGGCGTTGTACGGGTGCGAAACATGGACAGTGGGAGCGGCGGAAAAGAAAAGGTTAGAAGCGTTCGAAATGTGGTGTTATAGGCGGATGATGAGGATATCGTGGGTAGAAAAGGTTAGAAATGAAGAGGTATTGGAAAGAATAGGAGAACAGAGGACTCTATGGAAGTCAATAAAAAATAGGCGAGATAGGTTGGTAGGACACCTTCTCAGGCATGAAGGTCTAGTCAGAGACATATTAGAGGCAGAAACAGGAGTTAGGAGGGGTAGAGGTAGACCTAGATTAGATTACTGTTCGCAAATAGTTAAGGATGTGGGCTGTTCTAGTTTTAGGGAAATGCGAAGTTTAGCTCAGGATAGGAAAGAGTGGAGGTACGTGTCCAACCAGTCTTAGGACTGATGACCTTATGATGATGATGAGTGAAAAGTATTTTAATCCATAATGTTGTAAAGAACGTGAAAACTGTAATGACCACTATTGATGGATTTGTAAGATTCTTGATTCATTGAATACAATTTCACTCATAATCGATTTTCGCGTTATTTAAAATTATCATTTTTTAGGCTATTAAAGTAGGAATTGCACACGGCACTACGTACTGAGATCTTTGTGTAGGTGGATAGAACGTAATCAATAAAGCGTTATTTCCGATTTAATTAGAATTTTAATGAGTAAATCCATGAAGTTGTTTTCTCCTACTTACGAAAACTGTAAATGCTTTTTACACCTTCTATAAACTCTAAGCTTGTTCATTAGAATCAGTTTAACTATCGAACTAACTAACTAAATAACAAACTAGATCCTCGACTTCCGTCTGGTTAAAGTCAGATAATACATACGCAAAATAGTGTTTAGATTAGAAACGTGATAAATACTACGTGCTTGCACTGGTGAGAAAATGAGTTTGCACTAACGCATTGCTTGAAGACTTTGTCAGGTTTGATTTTACTGATTTGACTAACAAAACGGCCGAAACATTCTTGGAAAATTTAGATAACTATAGACTAAACATGAACAGTATCTGCCGCTCATTTATTTGCATAAAGTCGAGGCAATAATTATTTGTTTCTGTTCACATTTGCGTTGATTGTTCGCGAGAACACAATGGAAACAACTGGGAGGGACTTGCATAGGAATTACTATTGTTAGTACAATCGTCTTGCGTAAATTTTACTATTTTTGCGATGAGTACTAAAAGGGAGAATGTTTACCGCAACTAAATACACAAATACCTCTAAAGTCCAGCTGAATCACGTCTAAATCTGCAATGACCATGGGTGGTTTAGATGCAGTCTTTTCATAATCATTAAACCATTCACACCTTAGCCGTTTTGCCTCGTCCCATACCTCCAAAAGGTCTTTATCGTACTGCACAACGACGGTGTTTTCGTAAAATTGTCCGTTCAAGTCTGGCTTGGTACCACACCTAGAGTAAGCTATCCTAAAGGAGAAGAATGTTTGTCCAGTTGATGGAGGTACATAGACGCATCTTGGATCGCCATGCTGGCCTTTGGAGGAGACTATTCCTTCGAAAGGCTGCGAGAAGGTCAAATGAACATCCATGTGGTCTTTGCCACACATCACTTCCAACGACTGAATCGAAGGCATGCCCTCTGGGCGTTCCAAGGGCCAAAGGTCGCTTCCACCCATCACCAAATCCATTATCTGGAAATAGAAGCAATTTAAGTACTATGGTTATGAGACCTTCTAGTTAATTTAATGTGGAATCCTAACTTGCTTAGGCCTTCCATGACCACTGTTTAAGAAGTATATTTTAGCTAACGATTCCTATTATAAGAAGAATTCCAGAGAGACACTTTGAGTTAGAACAGAAGATTCCATTGTGAAGTTTTATGAAGTATTGAAAGTAAAACTTAGTAAGAGGGTTATTAAGAATGTTTTGACAATTTTGTTTGTCTGGACTCATCAGTTTCTAGTGAATAATTTGCTTCAAAAGATTACGTCCAAGACCAGCAAACCTAGAATCTAGATTAAAGCCGTGTCTATTTAGAAAGGATCCAGGAAACAGAGGAGTATCAAAGCGGTTTTGGATATATGAATATTGTAAAAGAATTGCTTCACTAGTTGGCTGAAAATGGCTAATTTTAATATAGACCTGCATGATTGTTAACTGTGAATTTTGTGCAGGAATTTGGTACAAAAAAATGACCTTTAGTAGCTAGAGCGTGAATAGCTCTTTTGAGAGAAAAAATACTGTAGTACTGTACAAATTTCGAACTGTTTATCGATCCTTAATCGATCTTTCATTGATCCCTTAATTAAATTGACCATATTGATCGTATCATCTTTATACAACAGAAGATTTTTACAACAACAAGGGCCCTTGCAATTAATGTTAGCAGACCGCGGAGCAATACTGGAGGTCAAGACCAACGAACCGACCAGCGGCTGGTATGCTATTATGTGGATCGAACGAGAAGCAAAGAGCGTCATAGTGAAATTCCAACGAGCGTCTTAACGATATCCTCGATTTTAAGTTTATTTAGTGGGTTAGTAGACCGCCGATGAGGTTTGTGCCCGACGAGTTGGCTTTTACACATCGCACCGGCCAGCTGCTCTCCGTTGGGCCCGCTGTTTCTCCAAGTCAATGGTCAAGGTGATGCAACAATCACATAACGGAACCAATGGATGAGCAGAAGAGCGGCATCGGCGTGTCATCATCATCATCATCATCGGCAGCAGCAGTTCACTCACTATCTTCGCTCTTTCCCCCTTTCAGTTCCGACTCTTCTTTTTATTTGGCAATTATTTACGGCAACAGATTTACACCTGACTGCTGACATCAACGAACATTTGATTCATACGACCAGTTATTAGCCGGAGTATTTGTGTGTGTGTGAGTGTTTTGCGGCGCTCACAACCAAAAGATGAGCCGTAGACGTAATTCGGCCTAAATATTTATAAAAGCATCTAAATGAAGAAAGACCGAGGCGACCGAGCGAAGTTTTTTGTTGAGCGAAGAGAATAATGGACGACCGATGTCATTCTTTAAATACCAATGTACTCTTTAAGTCTGTACGATTGTTTGTATCACGATATTTTTTAAAAAATTGCGTTTTTCTAAGTCACCAAGATGATTCAATAATTATGGATTTTCTTTTCGATTTGGATAGCTGCTTGACTTTGACTCGTACTATAATATTTCTCAGTAATTGTGTCGACTACCAAGTCATCAAGACATACCACAAATGGTAGGAATGGTGACATGTAGATACTCTCTTTCTGGTTTGGAAGATTTTGATGATTAAAGAATTGTCTTCTTCTGTTAGCAAGAAGTTCCAAATGAACATGAATTTCCTTTTTGATGAGGATGTTATGAATAGTTGTTTGATTTTGATTTGTACTACAATATTTCTAAGAAATTGTATCAACAGCCAAGTCATCAAGACATACCACTCATGGTAGGAATGGTGAAATATCCAACTGTCACATGTGTTGATTCCCTCTTTCTGGTTTGGAAGATTTGGACGATTAAAGAACTGTCTTCTTCTGTTAGCAAGAAGTTCCAAATGAACATGAATTTCCTTTTTGATGAGGATGTTATGAATAGTTTTTTGATTTTGATTTCTACTACAATATTTCTAAGAAATTGTGACAACAGCCAAGTCATCAAGATAGACCACCAACAGTGAATTATCCAACTATTACATACTCTCTCTTTCTGATTTGGATGATTTGGATTCTAATGAATTTTGGATTCTAAAAGTGCATATTATACACAAGATTCTTTTACATTTAAAGAAGAAGATATTGCCTCTTTTTCTTATCTCGGTGGCCAATAATTTTTAGAATGTAATTAAAAAATTTTAAATAAATAATTGTATCGGTGCAGAGATTGAAATCAAGCATGAGACGTGGATATCGCAATGTTGAGTGCTATCCATCGGTGTTTGGAGTTAGAATATAAATCAAGGAGAGAGTCATCGCAAGAAGCAAGATATGCCAGCATTCTGACGGCCGCGTAAAATATACTTATCGGATTATTACTTGTTTACCAAATAAGTACTAGCATAACTTGTTCCTATCCTTTTCAATAACCATTCGCGCTGGCGTTTTTCGATAGCAAAAACAACAAGTTCTAATAGGAAACGTTAAATCTATCCATCATGATCGTCATTTACACTGAAATTTACCTGTCATAATCGGAGGTGTTACTGGCGCTGTCGTAAACCCGAAGAGTGACAGAAAAACCGTTTCGAACTTTTATTACATTATCTTCATCGGCGTTGACGATAATAATATGATGTGATGAAGAAAATGAAAATATTTTCTGTTGTGACTCTTCCTTTTAGGTGTCAATCGAAGGTGTCTATTAGATTTGAGCTTTTATTTAAATAATACGTTTAAATCGTTCTTCATAATCTGATGTGTATGCGTGTGCGAAAACGTTTACAAACATGACACGATCAAATCTATGATGTTGCTTGCTACGCCTGAATGGACTAATGCTCGAGATACTTTCACCAAATGCCATCAGCCTGCTTGATCTGCTTGACGCGTATATACTTCCCACGCTCTGAAAATTGCAAACGGATTCACCAAAAGAACCAGCGTACACACTCTTCGTTTATTTATCAATTTAATACGACAAAAGAATTAATCTTTGATCGTCATAATTAAACGGTTCCACCAATTCTTGGCTATTTTCTGACTGTTAATAAAAAGTTTCATACTATCTTTTGATGCTGAATCCAAATCAGACCTCCAGGGTGCTACAATCCATCCATCTTGAACTCTTTTAGATTTTAACCAATTCATAGGTAACTTCTGACGTTATGGAAAAGCTTCAGACTAACTATATAAAGATCTTTTGGTGCTGAATCCAAAACAGACCTCCAGGGTGCTACAATCCATCCATCTTGAACTCTTTTAGATTTTAACCAATTCATAGGTAATTTCTGACGTTATCGAAAAGCTTCAGACTAACTTTATAAAGATCTTTTGGTGCTGAATCCAAAACAGACCTCCAGGGTTCTAGAACACGTCAGATTCTGAGTGTAAACAGAGACTTTTAGAGAATATTTCGGGATCTTTAGCGATTTCAGCCATTCTGTTCTCCTGTTCAGAACAACTTTTCAAAACATTGAATCCATCTCTTTTGAACTCTTTTAGGTTTTCAACCAACTTCGAAAACAAGGAGATTCATTCTCAATTCGACTGGAAGAGTCATACCGCATGGATGTACTCTTTTAATATCCCATCTCTAAGGGTATAAAATTAGATACGTACGTACTATTCGATGAATATAATAGCATGTCTTAGATTTCCACCGAGCGGCATGACAAAGAAGTTTAGACCATTGCTTAGCATTCGGGAAGACGCCTGTTCGATTCCAGGTCCGTCTGCCTTGGTCTAAGTTTCTCTGTGGTTTCCTTGGATCACTTAGGCAAATGCTGGGGCAGTAATATTTCACAGATAATCTTTCATTCTCTTCTGTCTTCATTTCGTCCGTCTCATCTTTCTCACCCGAACCACCACCCACCCATTCCCACGATTCCTGAAAGCAGGCTGAAGAGGGCCTTCCGCCCTACCTTCCGGCGTAGTCCGGAGGGACTGCCCGCCTACCAGCATTAGTGGCTGGTGGAAATGAAACATCCAAAAGTTTTTTTAAAAGTTTCTTAGATTTCACTTTACAGAAATATGTTTTTATCAAATTAATCAAGTCTTTGATTATTGTGAAACCTTGAGCAGAAAATTTTGGATTTCGTTCATACAAATAGTTTCCTAATTAACCTGAATACGAAAAGTCATACAATACAATAGAGATGTTCTCATAAACTGCAGAAGATAATTTTCAAAAATTAATCATGAATCCAAGTATGGCATCTGCCATCTGTCTATCTAACCATATGTCCGCGATGTAAGCTGAACGTGTAAGATTAAAATTATTTTACTCTCTAGTTTTTGTTGCACAATGAAAAATACCGGGACATTGAGCGGCTTGTCTTTTTTGCAATTAGCTAATTGTTTTCCTACTGATATAAAGTTTAATTTTATTGTATAGCCGTTGGGCTTCTAATAATAGATTTAAGAGAATCTAAATGGATGTAGGCAATGTTCATCACATCACGCAACCGTTTCTATTGTGAAAGAAATAACATATTCATTAAACCAATAAGTTTGTACTACAACAAAGAAACCGTTATTGAATCTTTGTGTGTTTGAATTACTGTCTGCGCAATTATTAACTTAAAATAAACTCTTCATTCCGCATAGTATCGTTGGTTGGAATTTAGCCTTAGGTGTATGAGTAAAATCTTCTACCAGAATGGGAAATAGTTAGAAGCGCTTGAAATATGAAAAGAAAATTCCGGGGAATGATTAGAAATAACTAGGTATTGGAAAGAGTTGTTATGAAAACAAGAAACAAGGACGCTATGTAGAAGTAAATTATAAGGAAAAGGAGAGATGTGATGGTAGGACACCTTCTGTTACATGAAGGTTTGATTAGAGATATATTAGAAGCAGAAACAGGACTAGAGGGAGGCTGTGAAGCTAGTGATTTACTGCCAGAAAATAATTATTAGTGCTGTGGGGTGATGTAGTTTTCAGGAAATACGAATATTGGATATTAGAAAGGACTGAATGTGCGCGTCCTGATAATTGTGCGCTGATGGATTATTACTTTCATCTATCTACGTGTTCGGCACTTTAATAAAAATCCTCTTTGCTAGAGATTTTGTATTTAAAATTCACACTTACTACTAATATTGAGTAGACAAGACATTCAAATGACGTAGAAATTCTTCGTCCTGGATTTACATATGTGGTCCACATTTTTGTTGGGCCCTGCAATTAAAAAAATAGGCAATTAATACCAATTTAAGACCAGAAAAGACACGACATGCATATTATTATAGAGAAAACGTATTACAGGTTAAAGTTGATTTGTTTTTATTTCATCATTTCAAGTGAAGAAATTTCTGAAACAATTAACACGATTAACGGGGTGAGACAAGAATGTCCCTTAAGTACAGCTCTTTTCAACCTATCTTTTACAGATCTAGAAAATACAACGTGGGGAATTCAAATGGGAGACGTAGTCATAGGAAAGAAGAAACTATGAACAGTGTCTTACGTGGATAATATAGTATTGATTGCGAAAAATGAAGAGGGGATGACAGAAATGATGAGAAAAATGGGAAGGTACATCGCAGAAAGAGACCCACACACATCTATATTAAAAAATGGATATTTTAATGTGCTACAATTTATGCTATTATTTTTATAAGAGAATAATGTTGTAGAAACCGCATTTATCAAAAGAATCTAATAAACATTTTTATAAAACACTTTTTTGTGCGTTATTTATTAATATATTATTTATTTTAACGTTGGTTACCTAGAAACAATTAAATCGTATTTTTGCCAGGTGTTCAGCAATTTGCATTATATATTGCCCTATAACTTCTACCGAGCTTTCGATATCTTAGACGTTAGAACAATTAATTCTTTATGACTTTACCATCTTAGCATTTAATGTGACCAATTAGGTGACTGTTTAATTTGAATATACTGAAATAACATGTGCCTACATAAAAGATGACCATTGTGAATTAATTAAAAAGATCGTAATTGAATTGTTCGACAAACGTTTAGTTTATTAATTAAATGTTATTTTATATGAAGGTAATCAAATTTAGATACCTACTATAAAATAATAGTCGTCGAATCAAATTAGTATTTAGAGTTTAAAAAACGGATAAAAATTCGTGAAAAAATGGAAAATGTTAAAAATTACCTAGTAGTTATATATAGATAAATTATATTCAATCTGAAAAATATTGTGAAATGAATGCGGTGAAAGTTTTCATAGTTAAGTACAAATAGTAAGTTAGTAAACCAGGTAGGTTAACCATAATCTTTTAAATTTCGTAAACGTGTATTATAGAAAGTGTTTAATAATGAAAAATTGTCTTGATCTCCCTATATTATTTATATTCAGTCGCTGGGTTTGACAGCACAAATTTTACGACACCTTAGTGTGTAAAATCGGCAAATATACCTATATGCTCCTGGCTTTTTTTGCTATTTATTTCGCGTATATAGTTCCTGCCCGAGTTAAAAATGTAAATCAGCTGCGACAACATTAATTTAATTTATAACATACACTTTTGTAACGTAAAGCCATTTTGAAAAAGGAGACAGTAAATAATAATCTTAATAAACCGCTAACCGTATGCTTTACATTATGGCTTTTATTATGCAATTTATAAACATAACGATCCGACTTCAGTTTAACAAGTGCAATTGGTTCTTAACGTTATAACTAAATATAAATTTATTGAATCGAAGTACAACTTCCAGGGTCCTCAATCAACTAGGACAACAGTATAGAGACTCAGACTACAATTTATTCGTGACCGATCTTATCTACTTTGTGTACAGTGTGTTTCATATTCTATTTTAGTTTTGTGATCAGAAGTACCAAAATAATTATAGAATTTAAGGGATGGTTCTGTCTGTGGCGAGTTGTAACCGAGCACGTCTGAGTTACACGCTAAAGAAAACTGGAGAACAGTGGTAATATTTTAAACAGTAGGTGTTTGTGGGGAGTGACACACAGCCGGTTTCAATTAGAAATGAGATCAAAAGGAACATAAAATACATTATGTGTTTATGGCGAGTTGCAACAGAACGCGTTTTGGGTTGGGTGTCAGATAGAATTAGAAACCGGTGGTAATATGTTAAACATTACGTGTTTGCGGTCAGTTTGAAATATAGATGGGTACTAATTAATAATTAAAAGGCATATAAGACGCATTATGTGTTTGTGGCGAGTTGCAACCGAGCATCTTTTGGGTTCGGTGTTAGAAAGAATTAGAGAGCGGTGATACTATGTTAAACATTACGTGTTTGCGGTCAGTTTGAACTATAGATGAGTGCTAATTAAAGGTCAAAAGGAATATAAAATGTATTATGAGTTTGTGGCGAGTTGTAACCGAGCACGTTTTGGGTTGGGTGTTAGTTAGATAGAATTAGAGTCCGGTGGTAATATGTTAGGCATTACGTGTTTGTGGTCAGTTGAAAACTATGGGTGGGTACTTATGAATGATTAAACAGGTATACAAAGTGCATTCTCTGTTTGCGGCGAGTCGCAACCGAGCGCCTTTTGGGCTGAGCGTAAAATGGAATTAGAGACTGGTGGTAATATGTTAGACATAACGTGTTTGCGGTCAGTTTGAGCTACAAATGAGAACAAATAAAGATGAAAGTCAACTTAAAATGCATTATGTGTTTGTGGCGAGTTGCATCCGAGTGCGTTTTGAGTAGGGTGTGAGATAGAGTTATAGATTCATTGAAATATGTCTTTATGTACTTGCAGCGAGCAGAATTAAGTGCATTTGAATTAGAGTATAGCATGAATTAGAGAATATAGAAAGAAAAAGCTAATAGGTATAAAGTATGATGTAGTTCGTAGAACAACACTTATAGTAAAAATGCCTTTTTGCAATAAATATATCATCAATAATAAGTGCGTTTGTGTTGAAATAAACAAATTTATTTCTGTTGATGCAAGATGGGTATATTACGGTTTCGTAAAGTGTATAATATTCAGCGACATTAAGCGTTGTAATTAAAGCCATTTATATGCATAGAAGCTTTAATTAATCGATAAGACGCCTCATAAGCAAACGGGTATTGCATGAAGAGAAATACCGTAGCTGGAACGGTGACAGGGTAATTAGTTAATAATAACGTAAAATAATATGATACTTTCAATCTCGTCACGACATTTTGTGTATGTTTAGGTGCAAGTTTGTATTTATGCAAAACAGATAATTATTTAGAATTATCATCACCTGCGAGTTTAAGGCTGGCAATTTTGTTTAAATAATTTAAACTACATATATCGTAAAAATAGTAACAAATAGTTTTCCATTACAGTTTCTTACTTAAAGTGAATAAACTTTGAGATTCAAATTTGGATTCATAAATAAAGTACAAAATCTCCATCTACCTCATTGATTACCTGTACGAGTTACATTGGTAGGAATGTAGAAATTTCAAAGAATCCAACGAACGGATTAATATGATCGAACAAAATGAGAGCACACTACAGTGATAAATTACTTATTATGTGTATTAAAAGTTTAAAATAATGTTATGCTTTCTTCTTTNCTGAGTATTATGTTTTACAGTCCAATCATGATTCCATTCAGCTAATTTGTAAACACTTAAAGGAAAAATTCTTTTGAAAATTTAGAGTATTTAAGAAGCTGGTCAAATAACTTGTTCACTTCCAAAAGGATTGCGTTTTAAGTATAGTTGCTTCAGCCTTTAGTTTATGAAAATTGCAATCATATTGAATAAAAAAATCATGAAAAACATTTAAATGTTTTACTGATAGGGTGTTAAGGGTTCAATAAACTGGACATTAAGTGTGTTTTTCTTGATTTATTATTCAACAGGATTCCATTTTTCCACAAATAGAACTCCCACTTCTTCTAAACACTTTGCATTTTAATGAAAATCGAGATGTACGTATTGAACTGAACACTTGAGAAAATCATGTTCAATTTCCGGTGAAATTTATTATTACAATCAATAAACAACTGATTGATTTACAGTGGAAGTTTTATCAGTGACTAAAAGCAGTTATACGAGTCCACAAAATCATTGCCTTATTAGAATTGTTAATTTTAACGACAGTGGTACAAATAGGGGTAGCGGTAGGGGCGGTCCGACTTGAACTAAAGTTACCGGACGTACCTACAATTAAGTGGAAGAACACCGATTCTATTCTAGGTCCCTACTCTCAGGCTTTTGAGCATAGTTCCCAAACAACATTAGTTAAAAGGAATACTACCAAAAAATTTTTCTTAATTTAGCTCTTACGTACCAACCTCGCTCACTATCAATTAAAGAAAAAAAAAGTGAAATTTTTAAAAAAAAAATTTATTAATAGTTTACAATAAGAATATCTTCACCTGAAGAAGCCAATGTTTTAGAGAAACAATTGTTCATCATCATTATCATAGGGTCTTCAGTCCTAAGACTGGTTGGACACGTACCTCCACTCTTTTCCTATCCTGGGCTAATCTTCGTATTTCCCTAAAACTAGAACAACCCACATCCTTAACTATTTGCGAATAATAATCTTATCTAAGTCTATCTCTACCCCTCCTAACTTCTATTTCTGCATGTAATATTTGTCTCACTATACCTTCTACTAACTTATCTCGCCTATGTATGTATTAAGCACTTTCGGGATTCCTATTTTAGATAAATGGTGTAGCAAATTGTTTCTATCAAAATGTGAATGGTGAACTAAAGAAAGACAGTCATCAGTCAAGTTTAGTGACCCATTCAGGGATCTTGTGTAGACGGTGATGATTTCAGCATTACATCAGTTGCGTTTGTACGATAGCTTATAGTCAATCAATCTTCACTTCTACCAAAACGTCTCTTTTATTAATGCCTTCTATCTTCATCAGTTGACTTCTATATTAATTTATCCTAATGGTGTTGAAAATCATTATCAGCAATTCGTTATTTCTATTCCACTTCTTTAAAATTAATTGTCAGAATCAGCACATGGTGATGGTTTATTATAATAACACTTGCTTAGTGATTTCTCTGCCGCTGTCTAATTCAATTTAATTAAATCGCATAATTAATCATATGTAGTGTACTGTTTGAAATGAAGATTCCTCGCCCTAAAAGTTAGACTAACTCGTTTTCATCTACTACAGTCAATTGTGGTTACAATATACACGGATTTTGATGTTTCGTTACTCTGCTAATGAGTTATTAAAGCAATCCAAACAGTAACAAGTACATAACAATTACTTGTTTGCCATAGTATTAATCCCCATTGTTCTTTGCGCTGCTCAGGATTAAAACCGGAACGATTTAATAACTGTAATAATGGTCAAGAATACGATGTGCAGAATGATATTAACCTTACTCATTACTAATTAGGCTTAATGTAAACTCGAGATTGTTGATTTTAATTGGTTATTGGGATTATGTTTCTACTTACGATTTCCTAATTTAATGTAAATGTATTTATACGTATTTCCGCACTTTTTTTTTATTCTGCAAATACTGTTTTAAAACACAACGAAAATAAATAAAAACCAAAATAAATAGAAATTTTTTATCAGTCAAAAGATGGCAGTATACTGCTATTAACCAAAAACATATTGATTGCCCTAGACAAAAATTTTCAGTCTCTTTCCAGCCTTTCAGCGTCTCTGGGAGCGTCTCTCACAGTCTCTCAGTTATTGCCTAGGTGTTTTTATGGATCTCTCACAGTCTCTGTATGAGAGACTCGAACGATAAAATTGTTAATTCAGAGATTCGAGTCTCTCACAGAGAGACTGAATGAATAAAACTGAAAGATTGAGAGACTCGAGTCTCTCGTAGAAAGACTGGGATCTCTGAAATATGTTGAACACAGAAAATTTTAACCATGTCTATCGAGACGCCACTTATTGAGAGATTTGAGTCTCTCGTTCATAGACCGGATACAAAATGAGGATCTCTCTATGAGAGACTCGCGTCTCTCGTTCAGAGACCCTAAACAGTTTCTCTGACAGTCTCTCTTAGCGACACCAGAGAGACTCGATGAGAGACGGGGACTCGAGTCTCCCTTTCAGAGACTCTGAGAGACTGAACATTTTTATCTCGGGTAGGTAGGTATACTGTAGCAAAAATGGATCTCTCACAGTCTCTGTATGAGAGACTCTAGCTATAAAATTGTTAATTTAGAGATTCAAGTCTCTCACAGAGAGACTGAATGAATAAAACTGAAAAATTGAGAAATTCGAGTCTCTCATAGAAAGACTGGGATCCCTGAAATATGTTGAACTTGGAAAATTTTAACCACGTCTCTCGAGACACCACTTACTGAGAGATTCGAGTCTCTCGTTCAGACTGAATACGAAATGAGGATCTCTCTATGAGAGACTCGAGTCTCTCCTTCAAAGACGCTAAACTGTGTTTTTGACAGTCTCTCTCAGCGGCACCAGAGAGACTCAATGAAAGACGGAGACTCGAGTCTAGCTTTCAGAGACTCTAAGAGACTGAACATTTTTATCTCGGGTGATAATCGCTGGTCAATCATTCTAAACTATTACGACAACTAATTACTTTGTATATCAAAGCGTTTACTGTAATTGTATTCGAAATTGAAGTAGTAATTTTTATAATTAATAGAGGTCTTCTTTTTCGAGTTTTATCATTATTTACAAAACGAACGCAACGTTCATGGATCGCAGATTGTCTCGCGTTAAAATTATACGTACAGCGAATCGCTGATCCCGAAGAACTGAAGCAAAAAATTTCGCCCTCGGGGAGAGACGCATGATCAGACGCAGGTGTATTGAAAATTTGGACGTGGCCGGAATAAGATTAAGAAAATAATCCCTTGTCAGGTGGCCGCCGCGCAGAAAAAAAAAACTTGTCAAGTTAAGTCGCTTATTTATTAATTCGCATCGAAAACAAAAGAAGCTTTGTGACGTTAAAACGACTCGACGGTGCTTTTTTTGTTCGGCTCGCCAATTTTTGGCGAGCACGCATCAGAACTCGTACTTACATGTAACCACGGACATGAAGCAGCAAAAAGCCGCCTCGCCGTACCGGTCGAATTATACTACGTCAGAGACGGAACAGTAAATTATCCACTACAAAAATCACGCACTGGTCCTTTCCAAGTCACACAACACAGGTCCTTATTTATTGCGTAATATCTCCGCGGATCCTCGAGATAAAAGTGTTCAGTCTCTCAGAGTCCCTGAAAGCTAGACTTAAGTCTCCGTCTCTCATCGAGTCTCTCTGGTGTCGCTAAAAGAGACTGTCAAAAACACTGTTTAGCGTTTCTGAACGAGAGACTCGAGCCTCTCATAGAGAGATCCTCATTTTGTATCCAGTCTCTGAATGAGAGACTCGAATCTCTCAATAAGTGGTGTCTCGATAGACATGGTTAAAATTTAAAATAAAGTTCAACGTATTTCAGAGACCCCGGTCTTTCTACGAGAGACTCGAGTCTCTCAATCTTTCAGTTTTATTCATTCAGTCTCTCTGTGAAAGACTCCAATCTCTGAATTAACAATTTTATCGTTCGAGTCTCTCATACAGAGATTGTGAGAGATCCATTTTTGCTATAGTATACGTACTTACTCGAGATAATAATCTTCAGTCTCTCAGAGTCTCTGAAAGCTAGACTCAAATCTCCGTCTCTCATCGAGTCTCTCTGGTGTCGCTGAGAGAGACTGTCAAAAAAACAGTTTAGCGTCTCTGAAGGAGAGACTCGAGTCTCTCATAGAGAGATCCTCATTTCGTATTCAGTCTGAACGAGAGACTCGAATCTCTCAGTAAGTGGTGTCTCGAGAGACGTGGTTAAAATTTTCCAAGTTCAACATATTTCAGGGATCCCAGTCTTTCTATGAGAGACTCGAATTTCTCAATTTTTCAGTTTTATTCATTCAGTCTCTCTGTGAGAGACTCGAATCTGAATTAACAATTTTATCGTTCGAGTCTCTCATACAGAGACTGTGAGAGATCCATGAAAACACCTAGGCAATAACTGAGAGACTGTGAGTGACGTTCTCAGAGACGCTGAAAGACTCTGAAGGACCCTGAGAGATTGAAAATTTTTGTCTAGGGTCCGTCTGTGTATTCCTAATAGCGTGGTATAACACTTCAACGACATCCACAAAATTTTCCAACTATTTAACTCCCATCCTCCATCCTTTTGTCCTAACATAATGTCGGGAATTCAATTAAGTATACATACTGTGGAAAAAGGAATTAAAGAAATAACAGGACACATTAACCCTCGGTATCTAACCCCTATCTGTTACCAAAAACCTTGTCTATTAAAACTCGATCTTCTGGAAAACTTTAAGAAGCAAAAATTGATCTCTCAAGAAGCCATTGTACTGTGGATTATTATTAAACTAAATTTTATTTTGATTTCCGTGTTTTTACCGTTGCAGCAGTTTATAATGATAACCAAGGTTCTTAGAAACGTTTAGATTGTTGTTATGTTTGATAATTTGTAATGTCTTTTGTGGTGATTTCGAGAGATGACTGAAAGAACGGTTACGCAGAGAACTAAAGGTCATCAAAGTAAAATTAGAGCAAAACTTTTTATTGCTTAATCAGTTTTTACAGAATATAACATTATCTTATCGCTGAAACCTTCTCATATGTTTCCTGAAACCATCAGTTGGTACCTACTGGGTATTAACGGGTAATATTATCTAAAACAAGACGAATCTGATATGGCAAACCGTTCTTGATTGATTGATCGAATAGTCAATACCAAAATGTCAGGAATTTTACACAAATCTGTCGTAAAGAACTAAACTGCAAAGATCCTGTCAAAATAATGTACTTTTCACTGTTTCTATTAGATATTTCATATCAATAATAGATTCTAAGAGGTAATTGAGTTGGTATTCGCTTATCTGTAACCACTTCCGCGTCCCCCTTATCGCACGCATAAATATCGAGTTGGCGTGGTCGAAAACAAATGACTGTAAGTAGAAAGTGCGCGCTCCTCGTATAGTTAACGAATGTTTGCATACAAAACTACACTGTGGTCGTGTGTGTGTGTGCACATACATACGCAATTGTTTCTACAATTTGCTACTCCACTTTGCGGTTGATTGATTTGAGGTCTAGATCGTATATAAATCCGTGGTATTGCCGCGTGGAAGCGTGAAAATCATTTAGCCGGCGCGGTGCGGTGTGTGGTTTTGCGGATGTTTTACTACTGTCCAACCAGAAGTGGTTTTTTCGAGGTTAAACGTCGCAATTATTTCATTCACTGGAATAACCTCACTAAGAGCATACATAAAATATGTTTAAGTGTGTGCTCGCGCTTCTGTTACTAACTATATGCTGACAATGAAACGAAACAAATGTAAACAATGCGCATCATACACTTTGCACTAGATAACCATCTCTTCTCAAAGTTGATTTAGTTTATCGCCTCAAAGATAAGCAAGTTCAACTGTTAACAAATGCCAACTACTACTTCTGGGTCCAGTTACTAATGCTACGACTTATACTGCAGCGCAAAACCGGACTGTAGGGCGGAGGGTACTTTTGTCTTCTTTTAGGGATTGTGGGAATGCGTACTGGTGATTAGGGAGAGAAAAATGAGACAATTACCCAAGGAAACTGTAAAAAAAGTTGGATCAAGGCAGACGAATCGAAAGTTGAACCGGGGATGTCCCCCATGTTCTAAACCGCTGCATCAAGTCGATTATTAGCTAATTATAAAAAGCTATTTAAAAAAAATTGATAAGAATTTCACCTACATCCATGGTGGAAACTCTAAAAGAGTAGTGACTACTGACTTTACAATTTTTGTCATTAAATTAAAGCCAAAAAAAAAGACTTTTCTTCATATCATATTGGCAATGATTAAATTTTTGTCCTTTACTACATTCTTATACGTTTACGACTTTGTTGTAGTTATAATTCAAAACCAATTGTTTAACCTTTTCTGTATTAATATTTTTCAATTAATTTTGTTCCAGGGTCCACATTGGTTTCCGGAAACCGACGACAATCTTCACAGAAAGGTACGCTACCAAAAATCTACTTTTTGTCTTCATTGTAAGTAGCAAAGCCCTCTTCACTTAATCATTTCGCAAAAATTGTTTTACACATATATGTATGTATTATGTCATTGTGCTTTAGTTTTGCGTACACAGTGTGCCATCTTTTGTTACTCAAGTCAAGACGATGGACGCTAATTAGACAAGCAAATATGAACTGTAATACTTATGGAGATAATTTAACAGAGAGCATGTATGAATGGTAGATTTGTACAACCGAGAATAGTATAAACATTTAGTAATGAACGTAAGATATTCTCGAGAGGTTTTCAGAAATCGGCAAACACATTTGCTAAAGCAAATTAAGGCGCAAACCCAAACCCAAATGGTAATAAAAATTACGAGTAAAATCTTTTGTAAATCAGATATTTACACTTGGAAGTTTTCGAGAGGTAACGTTTTTGCTTTCAACGCTAAAAGTAACCTATCTAACAGTAAATTAAATTGCTTAGAAGTAACAATGACTATGCCGTTTCTATCCCTTGGCTTACTTTTAATAATAATTAATCATATTCAGATAAGATCGTAGCTACTCTGCGTCTAGAATAAATACAAGAAAATTGTGAGAAAATCCAAATGATTATTTCCTTTGGGAAGCGATATTGAGAAGGTAATAGCCAAAGGAAACATTAATAAAGTTAAATGATCACATATTTTTGAATAAGATCATTAACCACTCATATATGAGCTAGTAAAAGACAACGGGAATGGTTTTTGGGGCAGCAACAGTTGAATGTATGAACATTTAGCAATTTTTATTGATTTCAGAGACTTTTTGACATGTTATTTTATTGTATACATGTTGTATTTTATGGTTTTAACACAATTCCTAATCTATCAATTACCCTTACTCGCAAAATTACTGTTAAAATTGTTAATCTCTCGGAGACATCAACAGTGCGTTAAGCGACGAACCCGAATAGTTAAATTACTTCAAATATCATAATAGTCGTTTATAAATTTTCCAAACCGTTTGCAAATGTATGTAGCCCTTGTAAGGGTCCTCTGCTATCAATCCGTGTCATTTTTGACTTTTAGTAGACCCGCTATTATCCCAAGAAACCGATAAGGTCTTATAGTGGTTTAAACGCTGGTATCGATATTAGAGCTTTACAAATACAGTAAAGTGGTTGGATTTAGATAATGTTTGCGTGGTGCTTGCAAATTTAGCAGTTGTCTCACCTTTTGCTGTCAGGCAATCGGTGATTTCATTACCTAGGAAGATTCCGTGACAGTAAGGAGCACAATCTTGGTGGCAACATGCGGACGATGGACTTGAACAAATCACAGGTCACTTATTGTAAGTCACTAGTACAAACGGAAGAACACACGGACCGGAAGTACAACAATACTATTATACAATATGAAACAATAACAAAACAGTATAAAAGCGACCCGGTGACTTTCAATCAACTCTAGATGATCAAAAAAAAATATATCAACAATCAATAGTAAATATTTTTCGTACTTTTTGGCTTTTGATACCGGTACCGGATTGTCGTGTAGTTCACGCTCCGTCAGTCTGTTTGTCCGTTACTGAACCTCACTCTAATTGTCCGCTCTCTCGAAGTCTGACTGACCATCGGGACTACGTCTTCTGTACGGTATCTCTTGTCGCTGCTTCTTCAACTCCACGGAGACCTGTGGCCGGTGACTGGTAACGCGACTACTCCCATCTCGTTACGGCGGCACCGTGGTCACAGCCGCAGCAGCAGGTGAATCGCGGGGAAAGCTGACGGCAAGCGGCCAAGTAAGCAAGCAGGCAGGCAGGCAAGCAAGCAGGTAGACAGCAAAGTAAAGGCCAACGACTTTGCCCACCTAGTAGATGAACACTGCCCAACACACAACGTCCAACTGTCCAACAAATGAACAGACGTTCCCCAGTGATTCGAACGGTTTTCGGAAAATGACCGAAATTTTTCTCTCTATGTTTCTCTATTTCCACTTATTTGGATGACGAAGGACTATCGTGGGTAACCAAGGATCTCCATGGACATAACCTACACATTTTTTGTCAACTTTTGTCAACGTAGATTATAAAGGAACGACCACCTTGGACAGAAACTACACCTTTTCTGTATGGTCAGCATAGATTGTGAAGGAAGGACCACCTTGGATAGAAGCTACACATTCTTTGTCTATTCTGGTCAATGTTGATTATGAAGGACCTTGCATAGAAGCTACTCATTTTGTGTATGGTCAGCGTGGATTGTGAAGGAAGGACAACCTTGGACAGAAGCTACACATTCTTTGTCTATTCGGGTCAACGTTGATTATGAAGGACGATGGATAGAAGCTACTCATTTTGTGTATGGTCAGCGTGGATTTTCAAGGAAGGACAACCTTGGACAGAAGCTTCTCATTCTTTGTCTACTCGGGTCAACGTTGATTATGAAGGACGTTGGATAGAAGCTACTCATTTTGTGTATGGTCAGCGTGAATTGTCAAGGAAGGACAACCTTGGACAGAAGCTACTCATTCTTTGTCTACTCGGGTCAACGTTGATTATGAAGGACGTTGGATAGAAGCTACTCATTTTGTGTATGGTCAGCGTGGATTGTGAAGGAAGGACAACCTTGGACAGAAGCTACTCATTCTTTGTCTACTCGGGTCAACGTTGATTATGAAGGACGTTGGATAGAAGCTTCTCATTTTGTTTATGGTCAGCGTGGATTGTGAAGGAAGGACTACCTTGGACAGAAGCTACTCATTCTTTGTCTACTCGGGTCAACGTTGATTATGAAGGACGTTGGATAGAAGCTACTCATTTTGTGTATGGTCAGCGTGGATTGTGAAGGAAGGACCACCATGGACAGAAGCTACACATTCTTTGTCTACTTTAGTCAACATGGATTATGAAGGAAGGACCGACTTGGACAGAAGCTGTACTTTCTTTGTCTATTTTGGGTAACGTTCATTATGAAGGAAGGACCACCTTGGATAGATGCTTCACATTCTTTGTTTATTTTGATCAACGTGGATCATGATGGACTACCGTTCTAAATACATTCAAGCCTGACATTTACCAATCTAAACGGACCGTTGAGGCTTACTTAGTTAGATAGATTTTTGAGATTTCAATCAAACAGATTCAGTTGATTTAGTCATTATTAGTCTTTCATGCCGATAGTAAGTTGGTTTTAGGGCTAGATCCATTAACGAAAGAAGTAAATAAACAAAATGTGGTAGCTAGCTCGGAAACCAACCTACTGTAAGCAGGTTCAATCTCAACAGATTTTCAGGATTCTAATATCCTTGGAGTTGATGTATGAAGTATGAAGATTCATACTCTTAATTCGAAGGATATCATACAAGGATTTGTTGTAGTAATATTAGACAAATCAGTACAATGAGGCCGCTGTAGTCCACATTCAGTTTCATATTTACGAATCCTCTGCAGTATTGGTGTTAACACTGTAATCTTGATATTGTTCGTAAGCGAAATATCAATTGCTAATACACATTCGTTTCTATAACAGAAACTTTAGCTGGTCTGGCATAATTGATATGCATTATTATTACATTACCATAAATTCAGCTAAACTTTTAACATATTCATCTGGAAATAGGATTGACGCATGGTTCTAAACATTACCGAACAGGACGGACATTTATCAACCAGGCAATAAGGAAATCGAGATTCTCAGTCTGTACGTGTCTATCTCTTTTTTGTTTCGTTTTAATAATTAACCATTATTGTAGAACCATTAATTAAGAGATTCCAACTCATAACACTCCGTAATCCTGCTTGACGAGCAATAAATCCTACAATCGTTCTTCCTTTTTTGCGCACGAATACCAAGAGGATTTCGCGTAATTGTCGGTGATATCAAAATATTTAACGACATATGATAAATGCATACGTTTAGAGAAGTAATATCGAATACAAAGACGTTGTATACGACTCCGGGTTTCCATTACCGTGACTACTGATACACGTTTATCATTAAATTAAAGGCAATGATGCGTAGACCTCTTCATGTACGAGTGTATTAGATGTACATACATTCATTCATATATACATATACACACATATATATATATATATAAATGCATACATGATCATGCAATATTATCTAAAATTTGCACTGGTAAATGAACCCTGAGAAGATTGCCACACAAAAAAAAAGATAATTACCCTTACGAGTTTGTAATTTAACTTTTTTATGGTTCCGATTATATTGTCTTCCAAATTATGGTAAAATGTTTTCTATTAATGAAAAATAATTAATAATAATTTGAAATCATAATCAGATATGCCCATTTTTAAGGCAAAATTGTCGTTAAAATTGGTATATCTGTCGGAGACACCAACAGTGCGTTAAGCGACGAACCCAAAAATTTGAAATCATAATCAGAAATATCATTTTTAAAGCAAAATTGTTGTTAAAATTGGTATATCTGCCGGAGACATCAATTGTGCGTTAAGCGACGAACCCGAAAATATAAAATCCTGATTTTAATCTTCAAATTACTGATGTCATGCATCCTATTGATGGGAATCTAATAAAGCATGAATTTATGTTTATTTTTAAACTCGTTCTGTTGTTTTTAGCTTTCTCATTCGCCCAAAATTTTTCTAACGTTTGTTTGAAATAATAGTATTTCCTAGTAAAAAACCAGCTTCTGCCCATGAACGTGAAAGGTATTTACATAAGTATAAAAATTCGGAAAATGTTACTATATTAACCCACGTGTAATTTGCGCGTATGCGTGTGTATATGATTGCTATTCCAGTCGATGGAAAGCGCTGTGTAGTATAGGTTCACGGAAGCAAATTTATAGCAGCATGTAGTGAATTAGATATTCTTGGAACCATTCCGTGGAGGCTAATCGTGTGCAGAAGTAGTGGCATCAACAGGTACTTCACCGTATGCGGTGATCGTTGATGGCACTGTTAGAAAAATCCTTTGTGTAATGGACGGGCGTGTCCAGCTTCGACACCGTTTTCGATGTGAAGACGAACGTATCTTCAACAAGACTATTATGCAAAACGAACTTAAGCTACTTTAGTTCTTCAAAAACTATTAGATCTAGGCAGTTTTCATAATAGAGGTCAACGAAATTAAGCACTGAAATGGAAAATAAACGACATCCCAATCTCAAAACCCAAAAAATTCAATTCTTGGTAGCTTTTTAGAAATGGTACTTGATAATAATCACCATCATAAGGTCGTCAGTCCTAAGGCCTTTCTAACTAGAATATCCCACATCCTTAACTGTTTGTGTACAGTAGCCTAACGCAGGTCTACCTCTACTCCTCTTAACTCCTGTTTC
This sequence comes from Agrilus planipennis, assembly GCF_000699045.2. Classification (NCBI taxonomy): domain Eukaryota; kingdom Metazoa; phylum Arthropoda; class Insecta; order Coleoptera; family Buprestidae; genus Agrilus; species Agrilus planipennis. The sequence continues at coordinate 249,094 of NW_020438876.1, read as the reverse complement.
TGCTTTTAATATGTCGCTAAGTAGTCCTTAATGTCTATTTTTATTGGCTTCGGTAACGCCCTCTGTTCTGCTACTGTTTATAATACCTTCTCATTTATATCCTCAATCTAGGGTAAGCTGATACCACATTTCGAACGTTTCTAACCTTTTCTATTCCGTCACACCCCCTGCCTACGTTTCGCACCCATACACAGCCGTACTCCAGACATATCTACACCTCTAGCAATACTTATTGGATTTCTAAATTAACCATTCGCAAGCTATTTCCTATCTTTATATTCACTTTCTCCCTACCTTTTCTTCTGTGACTATTAAATTTAACAAAATAAATTTACTCTAACTCATTTGCTACCATAACTTTTTGTAGGTATTTGTAATTAATTAATGACTCTTCTAATTGAATTTTCGGTGTGGTAGATTCAATTGTATTTGCCTGGTGAAAAGATCTTGTAATTAGTACTTCTTTGCTAACAGCAATTTCATTTCCGTTTCGGTTTTGTGTTAGATATATTTGCGCATTGGATTGTCTAGTTAATCGTTCATTAGGAGCTGCAATTTCGAATTGTCGCTACCGATCGTAAAACTAATTCTAAAAAGGCAGAACACACTAAGATCCGCTTCTTCTCGGAATCCGCGGACATGAAGAAAGACTCGATGTCCTTTCAGGATACTTCTGGCCACAGCGCAGCGCTCTCTCGCTCTGCTCTACCACCTTGTGTTGCAGTAAGTAGCGGCAGCCGTACGATCGGCAAGTTTTTATTGACCCCTAGAAAGGGGAAGTGTCATGGCAACTAACAACTCCACTTTTATGTGCACTTTATGTCTCTTAAACGTACTGCCATTACAATTCTGAAAGCTTTTGAGCAACTGCGATGTTGGTCTAGAACTTGGTTTAAAAGAAAAAAGATCAAAGGCAAAACGAAGATCAACAACCAACAACTCATGTCTTTTATAGATTTTTAAACCATCTCCTGTGGATTGAGCATGTATTTTGATGCTATTGTATCCTTAAACATAAAATTTTTCCAAGACTTTCTTAACCAGTATTTACGAGATAAAGGATCAAAAGGACTTTTAGTATTAAGTAAATATCCCATTGTACAGGTGCTAGAAGTGTCTTACTGGCTTAAATTAATTTTTAGTCTTTGCTTTGTGGATTGTTTTGATATCGATTGCCTAGTACAAATATTGTTTCAGTGTTGCGATCTTGGTGAAACGAAATCGAATACGTCGAATACGTATTGCACTGTGTTAAGTGTTTCCCATAGTTGATTTACGATTACCAAGTGGTCTTTATTTGTGTAGCGAATCCGAAGAGCAACAGGTTGTAAGGTGTATTACTTGAGAAAACGAGTCGTACTTGATTAATTGCTTTCTTAATTTGTCTGGCCGACAAGGAAAATTCACATGTACGGTATTAATTTATACGAACGGATCGCTAAAAATCGATGAATGGACACGGCCGTAAGTCGTGAATTAAAGTGAAACCAGGCACAGTCTATTGCAGTACATTAATACACACCTAAAGTCAATTAATGCCCGTGTAATTAACATTAAGGAGAGTGTAATGCTCGGCTAATTAGAGTTACTGTTACGCAGTTGTTTTAGAGAGGTCCAGACGGCTTTCAGAACGCTTTAACATTACAATAGTGCACATCTTTTCAAATAGGATAAACAGTAATTTAAACTAGTAAGGAAGTAGGTGCTTATCCTTAAAATATGTGAAGTTACATATAAAAACAATTATTAGAATATAATTGGAATAGTGCATTTATATAGTGTTCATTTATTCTATTTTTAAAAGGTCTATCTGCGTGTCCTATATAGCAAAAAAGTAAACTAATAGAAGCTTGGGTGAATGCAGTAGATGAAATCAAAGAAGTCAATTCCGGAATAAAAATTTGTTCACGTCATTTTAATGCAATGATTATATTTCATTTACCATCAGCCATAACCTTAATATTTAAAACTAAAATCATACTAAAATTATAAAGCGAGAAATTATTTATTCCTGTGTAATTGATTTAACACAATTCTAATAATACGATATAAGTATTTTGAGGTTAAGAACCTACCTGCTGCAATACAACAAAGTTGCAATAATGTGTTTTTGCAACGTTCTCTTAAATCGGCTTTGCACGTGCAAGTCATTGATATGATATTACTTAAATCACCCAGAATCACCTCACCAATTATATAACGTGAATCACTTTTTAAATCCGAAGTTTGTAAAAAGTAGGCAGTGAACTTGACGGAATTTGAAGGCTAGTTTCCGGATTTGTTATTTTCGAATTTTATAATGTGATTGGCATTAAAAACACGCTCACCTTCAACGAAATTTCCTTTCCGAGGCTTTGTGTCAGCCCAATCACATACTGTGTCAATACTTATCATTTTATCGTAATTTGGAAACTTGGAAATTGCACGGTAAGACTATAGGAACTACGATAAATTTTCCCTAATCGGCGCCATGTTTTTAGGCTCCTCCTATTTGACGGATCCCAATATATGCCTTATTTTTTTGAATTTATTTCTAATTGTTTTGCTGAGTTTATTGGCTGTGATGTACCTAATGTGTTACCTATTTGGAGGGGTAGACAACTGTATTAGGTATCTTTTTCAGGTAATTTCACCACAAAAATTTAAGCAGGATTAATTCTTTGTTTGTCCAATAAGTACACGATTCATCGTTAATGTCAAATATGTTTTTGTGGTAAAACACGAAAAAAAAAAGAAATAAAAGAAAATCGTCCTGTTTGTTATTCCGTCGAAACGGCATAATAAAAATCGCAATGAAACAAAACGTTTTAAGTCTGAATTGCTTTATTTGACGACTCGACCAATAAAAAAGACTGTGTAAGGTTTATATTCATGTTTGTAAAAGTTATGTGTATTTACACTGGTGTCTGGAATATGTTTGTACTTAAGTAGAATAGACTCTGTCGTGTAACTGTTTTTAGCGGTTATTGTTCTTTCGTGGTACTACTCATTGAATGCAAAAACAGCTATAATATGTATGTTGACAGATAAAACTCGAAACAGGTGTAAATGTATACGGAATATTTTGGCATTTTATCGGGTTAAGACATAATAATGTAAGTGGTAGTCGTCAGTAATAAGGGACGACTTGATGGAACGTGTAAAAGTAAAGGTTAAATAGAACTAAAGGGAATTATTAAAATGAATTTATTTCCACATTTCTTTTTTGATTGATACATAGATTTCATGGGATATCCTTTCGGGATTAATTCTCTCTAGAAGGCCAAAAAATGACATTCTTCTTTTCCCCTATTCTAGTTACTGTATCTTCAGTATGTTCATGATTGTGTCTCCTACGATATTCTCCATTTTCCCTGATTGGTCCTAATATTTTCCTGACAACAACTGTTAGTAAAAGATGGAAGTAATAATTGCTACGAATATGGTTAATAATTACCCTTGAATTTAAATTATATATTACCGTACTGATCCCCATCGAAAATGCTTGGAAGTTACAACATGAGGAAGTTGTCAGTTAAGCTGAACCAGTAGGAGGTTGTACATGACAAATCGTATCCTTAAATTAACTGTAATGTAATGGCCATCCAATCAGCTTACTTTGTTTAACTTGCAAAACCATTACAAATTGCAATTTTCTAGTTTACCTACAGTACCAATATGTTAACATTTTAAGTGCAAATATTAATTACCATGTTTAATTGATAACGATCATGAATAATGAAGTAATTTTAAATTAAGTTCAAAACACTTTACATCTTCTTGATTTTGTTTACTTATTAATTTATAAAATACACAACTGGACAAAGTGGTCGATCATTGAAAGTAAGAATCTAAGAACATAAATAATCGTTACCTTTTAATTCTCGTGGAATTACGGTGACAATTACCATATACCAAATGAAAATCATTGTGGCATACCAAAATAAAGAAGACCCTTCAAAAGTTTCAAACATTAAAAGAAAAAGCAAGCTTCACCATTCTGTAGTTATTTAAATTGGCCATTAAGCTACTTATAAGTACATTACTTCCAATAATAATCTTATACATATGTGTTCATATAAGGTACAATAATTGTGCCCATATGTACAAAACTTTTGTAAAAGCCATGCCGCCTAAGACACGAAACCGACTTCAGGAGTTCTGACATATGCTTTATGGCGCTTGTGAACAACGACGTTGGGAGTTTGCAGTAAAGAATTACTTCTGTCTGGCTTGAATCATGCAATTATAATAACTACTTATCGAATTCATACTGCACCATATGGATAACTGACATTGCTTCTCGGTACGAGACGATTTAACAGTACTAATTTAAGTTCTGTACGACTGTTTCTCAAATAAAAAAAAAAACAATTCGCTTGATAAATAAAATTAAATACTAATTTCCAAAAAATGTATTAAAATACTTTAGAATTGTTCCTAAACTAAGGCTTCTTCAAAAATAAAGCAGTGTTTTATGTGTGATGAAGTAATAATAAAATAATTAGAACAAAAAATTCATATTCTGTCGCGATTTCGACCTTCATGGGTCTCGTCAGCACGTCATAGATAATTTCGACAGAATACAGACCAATTCTATCTGCTGCTTTTAGACATTGCTTTATGAATTATTAATAACCTTTCTTTATCTCTTCTTTCTTTTTTTGCAAGTGTGTTTCAACTTTTCATTGTATTTATTAAGTGAACTACGAGTTTTCATTAGGTAAACTTAGATATGGTTAATAATATTAATCAAATAATAATTATTAACCTACATAATTGAGGCCCGAATCAAGAAGCGGAATCAAGATTCTTTTTTGTAATAAATTGTTTACAGTAATTACTTTATTAATAGTTATGGTAGAACTGGTGCATTTTTAGAATTTTATTTTAATTGTGATATATATTAAATAGGTGATAATTAATGTAAAATAAAAATAGTAGTGTGTGTAGTTAATTATTTATTTTACATCTCTCTAATTCTATTTAAAAGAAAGTTTACTTTCCTGATAGGCTAGCGTTAGGTAAAAAAATAATCGTGTGTGCTATGGAATCCGTACTGACCGACTTACATGGATGTAACAGCATACGTTACCAGAAACGACTACATAAACATGTGTTATTCATCTGCATTGCATCTGCTATCTGTTGTCCATTTGGCCAAAATAAGGACAATTCATCAACGTTTTGAATCATATTGTGCATCTATGCTAGCACATTTAATATGAGACTACAGCGCATTCCCACACGTAACTGTTTCATAAATAATTTAAAAATTATCCAAGATTTTAGAAAAACATTTTATTGTAATATATATGCACAGACAGTTGACTTCCCATCAGTTGTTACAAATCCTCGGAAAGGATTAGAATTTTGTTCTGACATATCGTTGTTTTGATTGATCCATTTTGATCTGAATCAGTAGCAGCACATTCTACATGAAATCCGTCGCAGAGATGGATAAGGATGACTTAATGGGTTCCATTAGGATCGATTTAGTGGAAATAAAACCGCCCATTCTTCCAATTCAGGAGGTATAGTAACAGGAAAGCAGGATCAGAACGAAGAATCTCTAACAGTTGACTTCCCATCAATTGTTAGAAATCCTCGGAAAGGATTAGAATTTTGTTCTGAACTATCGTTGTTGCGATTGATGCATTTTGATCTGAATCAGTAGCAGCACATTCTACATGAAATCCGTCGCAGAGATTGATATGGATGACTTAATGGGTTCCATTAGGATCGATTTAGTGGAAATAAAACTGCCCATTCTTCCAATTCAGGTGACGTAGTAACAGGAAAGCAGGATCGAAACGAAGAATTTCTGATAGTTAACTTCCCATCAATTGATAGAAATCCTTGGAAAGGACTAGAATTTTGTTCTGACCTATCGTTGTTTTGATTAATCCATTTTGATCTGAATCAGTGGCAGCATGAAATCTATCGCGAATATACATGACTTTAAGGGTTCAAATAGAAATGATTTGATGGAAATAAAACTGTCCGTTCTTCCTTGTTATGAGATAAAGTAGCAGGATGGCAGAATAGGGAAGAACGCCAACTGCCAGAAATCCTTGGAAAGGAGTAAACGTTTGTATTAATGTATCGTTGTTTTGATCGATACATTTTGATCTGAATTAGTAGCAGCGTGAAATGCATCGCGGATGTGCACGGCTTTATGGGTTCCATTAGAAAGTGCATCGCAAAGATCTAATAAAATCAGAAAAATGGAGATTTGTTATGATCGATTAACGTGTAGTAGCGGCCGTTGATGATGTTTAATGACGCGTGACGGATTAAAGGCTTCGATTCCTATTAGATTCACGTGATGGAACGGGATCGCTTTTGACTAACTGCCGATTAAAGCTCAAGTTACAGAGTTCTGATTGGCTAGAATGCAGACTTCTTAATTGAAATAATAATAAAACAAAAACACTTTTTCATATATCAGGAAGAAAAACAAATTGCATTCGCTTTCAACTGTAGATCGTAAATTCGTTTTAAATTTGCATTAAAGCACTTACTAGCTATGAACAACAGATACAGGGTGTATACAAATAGCTAACAATCTTTTACAATATAAATAAAAATACTTCTAGTCTGCGTTCTCCAAAATTCTGTATTTGCTCTAAATTATGCAAATATTTTCCTTTATAATACTAGAATATTTGTATTAAATACCTAAACTCAGTCGTTTGTCTTCTCGTCGTTTATTATTCTGTCTTCCTCGCGAATATCGATGTTAATTGCGCCGACGGGATGCGGCACATCTAAAAATGTCAAAATGCAATACACGTCGTCGTTGGGTTGCCGACAGCAACGCTAAAAACGCCTGTTGGGTTGACCCAGACGGACAAAAATCCTTTTGTGTTTATTTTACTAATGAACGTGGTTACTGCAAAATTTAATTCTTTTGTCCAAGCGTGCGAATGATGAACTGAAATCATCCTTAACTTCTTCAGTGTTTGTTGTTAAACAAGGCCTAAGTGTAATAAAGTGTACGCCTACAATATTTATAATATTAATAAGTACATAAAAATATTTAATTTTTATCATACATAACCAATACTCAAATGTCTTTGAAGTTCCAGTAGTTCGAGAAAAATTTCCATTAAATTAAAGGGGTTTAATGATATTAAAACGATATCGGGCATATTTCCACATAATTACCGTTTTCTCCATTAATTCTTCAAGCGATTCCATTAATTACCACCGAAGTTTTTGCGACTTATATGTTGGCATATGAAATATACGTTGTATTAAAGATTTATCCAGTTTCAGTAATTCTAGAAAAGTTTTCATTAAATTAAAAAGTAATTCCTTGCATCAATAGTTTCCATTAGTTCTTCAAATATTTCCATTAATTACCACTGAAGTATTTACAACTTACAAGTTGAAATATGAAAGATACGATGTGTTTGAAATTTACCCAATTTCTGTTTCAGTAATTCTAGAAAAGTTTCCATTAAATTAAAAAGTAATTCCTTTAGAATTTCCATTTTCTATTTCCACTTCAAACCATTTCTATTAGTTAGCAGCACAGATTTTGTGACTTTATTTTTCCATTTCAAGTAAATATTTTAAGCACATCATTTTAGGAATTAATGCATACTGAATATACTAACAATAACCATGGATAAAGATAATATCATTTATGTAATTCTGGAAGCTAATCACTACACTACTTCATAGTTTACCTTCATCTGTCTTTAACTGCAAATAATTCTTGACAATAGGTACTATAGGTCTGATAATTTACATAATTTAAAATAACAACCGTTTATGGTACTCTTCATAATTCCATTTCTACTAGCAGATGCTTCTTCCAACATCAAGATCGTCAATAATAATAAAAAATATCGGAAAAGAATCATCATGCTTAAACTTCCGTGTTTTTAGATGAGTAATTGCGGTACGGTCTAGCGTTTATTTTACATCAACTGTAGGTAATGCCTATGTTTTATTCGCAATTACCTTTAATAAGTAGATGGTAAGCATTATTATTAGTTGGGACTCAATTACTACATTTATGTTATCGTCATTTCTGCAGCGCTTTATAACTAACTATATTCAGTTAGGTCTCATGGTGGTAAGTCACCTACACCATGGTACCCAGACTGTACCATATAATAAAAGGACACTCACACATATTGACGAGATAACGACTCTACACGGTGTAGATATAAATCGTGGTAACTTTGCATGTCTAATCATTTAATGTTTCCTGTACCTCCTGTAATTACAAGGTAATTGATTGTGCTGATCGTGGACGTGAATTGTAATTAATCGATCAATCCATAGAGCGTTGAATAAAAGAGTAAACGTTACTTTATAAAGCCTGGTTACTTATTAGGTTTCATTTTTATTACTGTGTAGAATAAGTTAACTACAAATCCCTGTCGTAGCTCAGGCGGTAAGGAGTTGATTCGTTGATTAAGTAATTGCCGTTCTTGGGGTTCGATTCCGGGGCGAACTAAATAATAAAAATGCTTTTCTGATAGATTATCGAGTTGGGTTTTTAGTTAATTAGGTGCATGGTGCTAAATTATCTAGTCTAGGGTACTTGTAATGATCACATAGAGGAGATAAGTGGACTGTTACTGCTCTGGTCATGTAATAGGTTTATAGGGGGCGAATCTAAGGATTGGCATAATTAATAAACGAGTTTATAGGGCAAATACTTCTAGTTAAATTTTAATTAAGAATAGTTTAGAGCATATGTAGCTAGCAATAGCAGTGGTGCCTGCAGTTCTAATGTTTTGTAATTGCATTTTTGAATAATAATTAATAGCAGAGTAAATAGATCATAGAAGCACAGTTGCAATCGTTTAACAAATGCAAGAAACAGCCGAAGTCCGTTAGAATAATGTTGTACGCGGTGTTGTTATTTAAAATGAATTCTGTTTACAAATCAGGTTCGATAATTAATCAATTAAAATTCAAGATGAGTACATTACCGGTTCGTGAAACAAGTGACAAGTACATACAATATAAGAGGGTTCTCCAAACTTGTATAGTTGCGAACATGAATGTAATTCGCCAACTCGTTTCGGTTGATAGTGCTAACAATAGGTGCTAATGGATTTTGAGCAACTCATTAGTTTTAAGCGATTCCTAGAATATCATCAAACATTTTAGAATCCTGCCATCGTTGTAATGAAATGGAAACAATAGAATTAACAGTTAATTAATGCAAAATTACCTTATCATGGTACTAGATTTCAGTCTTGAAGAACTTTTGAAAATGACCATTTGTGTTTACTCTGTTCGGTGTTAACTTTTGTGAATATGTTAGATAGATATAACATTTAATACAGAAAATTCCAAAGAAATGTGTGAATTAAATGTTTTGGCTTCTGTCGATTGTACAGAAATATTTTTCAGACGCGTCTGTCGTTGCTTAAACAAATTTCTATACCTCGAACAATTGCATGTCAGCTTTAGATTTTATGTACCTGTCATGTAGTATGCAGTAATAACGATAACAATTTCAATAAATTCATTTTGTTTGACTTACGAACATATGAATAATAAATTTTGTTCAGATTTTTAGATTGTTGTATTGAATTTTCACGAGCAGTCTCACTATCTTATACCTAGTCCTAGTTAACTGATGACAGTTTTCCTTCACATAACTTGTGGACATCTATATTAAAATTTATCAAATAAATAATGTTTATTTGCATGGAATTTCAAACTACTTTCTAAAATCTTTCGTTTTCTGCGTTTACAATATTATAATTTAAACAAAATTACTGTAAATTGAAAAGATTAAAACTGAAATGTAGACAACAGTAAAAGCCGATGTGTACTACCCATCGTCGGTTCCATGTATGAGCTTTGAATTATTTCTCCTTATTCCTCCGTTTTCGAAACATAGCAAAGGAGTCGTTTGCTTTTCTACATCTTGCAGGATCTAAAAATGCCTATGTTCTTAGTACTCTACAAATAATGACGTATAATTAATCTAAATTTTAATTAATAAATATTTACCAGTTTCGTTTAGTGAACATTCTCTTATTTGGAAAATTGTTATAAGAAAAGTGACTTATTCGCAATAATTTTAGTATTTACTTGCTTAAAAGTACCCGATAACAATCGATCAATTATTAATTTTATCAATTTTTATGGTTCTATAGCATTAAAGATAGCAATAAAAATAATATTTATCAAGGATTTTGTCTCGAGAAGGCTCTAGTGACAAAAATTAGTCATACTGTGGTAAAGTATGACTCTTCCTCTCCTTTAATCGGATGATCAACAAAATCATGTATGTTCAATTGATCTTTGATCGTCAGCTTTCGCTAAGAAAATTCCAGAAAACAACATTGATCCTTGAAGGACTAAATTTTATTACTTAGGTAATGCTTTTCTTGGTTTTGCAGAAATTCTTCTTAATCTATGATCGCTGGTGCATTTAGTTCTGAACAGGGTGACATTTTCATATAGATTTGGGTTTGTCCATCGCATCCGTTTTCTATGTATCGATCGAGCGCGTGCATAAATGTGTGTGCATCACGGAAATGGAAGTAATGGTCTTGACACAATGCCAACAATGCAATCCTGTACTGTACAGGTTTGTTGCAGGACCGTACCTATCGAGTCCCCGCGACGTTGAATAATGACGTTCGGTTTGCGTCGAACACACAAATTACCTTTAATCATTTCACAGAGTCACGATTTTAAACGCGAATAATACTGCGCTGTGTTCGTCGTTCTCAGGGAAAAAGAAGAAGTAGAAGAAGAAGAAGAAGAGTCATCGAAGATTTGTAATACCTACGTAAGGATGCCGTGTATTGCGATTCGTATCTATTAAACCTTGAGGTATTCTTCACATAATATTATATTATATTCTATGCTCGCGAACGGTTAATTTAGAAATTCTAAAAAGGTTGTTAAAGGTGTATGTCTGGAGCACGGCGTTGTACGGGTGCGAAACATGGACAGTGGGAGCGGCGGAAAAGAAAAGGTTAGAAGCGTTCGAAATGTAGTGTTATAGGCGGATGATGAGGATATCGTGGGTAGAAAAGGTTAGAAATGAAGAG
>NW_020438876.1:233174-237290 GCF_000699045.2 Agrilus planipennis | reverse complement strand
TTTACCTCCTTCTCTATATCCATACAAAATATCTATCAAACAAATAAAATTAAAATTTTCTTTTGAAAAATGAAACCATTCCATCAGTATTTTCTTATAACGTTGTCACGTTCAACTATCGTCAGTAAACCGACTTTACAGACAACCGATTTTTTTGTATTTCACAACGGTATTAAACTCACAATTGGCGTCGAATCGATTTTTTATCAATTTTTTTACATTATTTAAATAGGCAATATTGGTGGTAGATTCTCTAGACATAGATTTCAAGTAAAATTCAATGGTTGCTAATGCAAGAATGTCGTTCTAAACACACGAAAGTCAACAGGTACTTAAATGATAAATTATTAAAAAAATATTTTATGAGTTTGAAACAAAATTACATAACACTTGTCAGCCCTTTTGTGACATAAATTTGTTCCTGAAACATGATTCGTTTTCTTCATTACCATAACTGCAACGAATGCTCGTGTTGTGAAGTTGTAACAGTAATCTTAAACAATGCAGTAAAATTTCTTTAAGGATTTGCATACATAGTTTCTTATTAATATTAATAGCCCGATGCAATTTCTCGTTCTTCAAAAGTATTTTCACTGAAATACGTTAATGCTTCACGAATATCATCTGGCTATCGTGAGCATTTGGCCGCCTTTGTTGCTCCGTTATAATCCATTGTGTATATAAAACATTTCACCTATTTAAGTAACACTTTCTATTTTTATAAACTATAGTGTAGATAAGCGCATTAGAATTTTTAATCGTTTATATTTACATATGTCGAAAAAACCATAAGAACAATATTACAAAAATTGTAAATCAATTATTATTATTTTTGGTGTAAGAGTATAGTTGATTACTGAATGTTCGAAGAAGCATTTATGAATTTTGATGAGGAAGGCAGATGGCCTATAAACACAGTGCGAGAAAATCTGGCCATTGTGAGAATGTCTTCAAGTAAACTGAATTTGAGCTCACCCTCGAAATTTTGTCAGAAAGAACGGGTGCAAGTTGGGGTTCCTCGCATGTCATGAGAATATGTGACCGTTATTGTATGTAAGCAAGAAAGTACGTAAGGGAGACGTACAGCAAAGGTGTTCCGGAATTGAATTTGATTCGTGGGAACCAGAAGGGATTGCAAACATACATTTCTATATACAGGGCGATTAATTTTTTATTTAACGCTGACTAAAATCTTTTTGTTTTATTAAATAAGTAAAACACAATTTCAGTCTTGTTTAACAGATTCAATTTAACTTCAAGGGATTTTTTAAGTTGCATATAGAAAATTGTTGTTACAAAATTAATCATAGCTCATGATCAACCATCTAGAGATAATATTCTCTTAAAATACAGTTGTATAAAGCTCAAGTGGTCATTATCATCATAACGTCGTCAGTCCTAAGAGTGGTTGGACACGTACCTCCATTTTGCATTTCCTTAAAACTATTAGAACATCCGACATCCTTAACTATTTGTGCACAGTAACGTAGGTCTACCTCTACTCCTATTAACTCCTGTTTCTGCTTCTAATATGTCTCTGACTAGCCCTTCATACCTACGAAGGTATCCTACCAATTAACTTCCATTGAGTCCTCAGTTCCCCTGTTCATTCCAATATTTCTTCATTTTTAACCTTCTCTATCCACGATATCCTCATCGTTTGCCTTTAACACCACATTTAAAAAAGTTTTAACTTTTTCTTTTCCGTCGCGCCCAACGTCCATGTTGTGCACCCGTGCAGCGCCGTGCTCCAAGACAACAACAATCTTCAACAAAATTTCCGTCTTGAATTGTCAGGCTCCCTAGATAACGGAAATCAGCTATTTCTTCTAACATTTCTTCTCATATTTTTATATTCGTTCTTTCCTTACTCTACCTATCTTTGTTTTACTTTTATTTATCTTCATACAATACTGTTTTATAATTGGTATCTTGTTACCAAAGACCCATTAAGGTTTACGTTTATTCAATTTCATTTTGGTTCATTTTCTCATATCGTCCCGTCACTGAAAAACTATAGAGGGAGATCGTAGACCCTTGGTCATGCAAATTAGGGCCTCTTTTGAGAAGCCAATTCACAAACCTTCTTCTTACCATTGAAATACGTAGTTGAAAACGTTTTACAGCCAGTCGAGTTCTCATGAGGGGGCTGCGTGTGAATAAAGGGACCCCCGGTGCCCTAAACAATACCGCTGAGAAAGCAAATGAAAAAGTTACCTCCACTATGTGTGTAGGTATGCGAATTTGTACACCTGAACATTTTTGACGGGGTTGAAGTATATAAGGGTACTCGAAAATCACGTAAAATCACTTTTAGTCGTTGCTTCGTTGTTGAATGTTGTTTTGTTAATAAAAGGAGCGTCCCGCAGGACGCTTCTGTGTTAAGTTTTGTTAATAAGTTGTTGAGTTTTTGTTTTAACAAAGAAATAAGAAAAGTTAAAAATTTACTATGCAAGATACAAAGACGGACAAATGAAGCAACAAGAATAGAAACTTTAAGGTAAGCAATTTTCTATCAAGTTCATTATTGCTTGCTTTATTTATTAAATATTACCAGAAACATCAAGATTAGAGCTGTAGTTTTGTTATTTATTTCAAATTACATTGTTAGTAAAATCTTAACGTCAATAAATCTTAATGGTCACTTTTTAGATATTCTCAAAAATATTCGTCAAAACTTCGAGAAAAGTTGGTTTTCCACCCATATAGAGTTTCATTTCCAATCAACAGCACGCAAATTGTTATTAAAAGTTATCATATTCATTTGTAATTGTTATGTTTTTAATTGTCCTGTAAATATTTGTTGAATTTATAATTGTTTCAAGTTAAGTTTGAACTTGCCACATTATTTTGTTACATATGTTAAGTTACCTTTCTGTTTTCTTCGTTACTGTTAAGTTTTCTTGTTTTCGTTTTGTTTGTTGATTGATTGTTTGTTTAACAGTTGCATTTTCTTGTTACCGTTAATTAAATTATTATTGTTACGGTTAAGTTTATTTTCAATTGTTATTCTGATATTGTTATCAAAATCAAGTACGTTTTAATTTTTTTTTTTTTCACATTGATCTTTGGTCTTGTTGTACTACTGTTATCTACTACATTTACATAATTGTAGGTAGTCTTTTTTAAAAAAAGAAAATTTAAACAAAAAAATTATTTTACTGTAAGGAGTAATATAATATCAAGAATTAATTCATAATTTAGCATACTATTTGTAGTTACAATTATTGTGTTATATTTAATTTTAATTATAAGGCTAAATTACTTAACTTATTTATTGGATAGGAATTATAAAGTATTATAATTAATTAATAAATTGTAGGCCCCATATATCTTATGTACCATTTTCTTTGTGGCAAAGTTTACATTAATTTATATTTTAATTACCTGCATACATATATTTAGCTGTTAGTACTTAATTGTTTACGTAATAGTATAATAATTAGTACGTATTACAAGTAATTAGTATATGTTAAGATTAGTTTTACTGAATAAATATTTCTGAAACTAATTTTTTGACTTTGTATTATACGTAGACCCAATGAAGCAAACTATAAAAGAAAATTTTAAATCGTACCTATACAATAACACAAAATATTCAAAAGATTATTATTTTGGTCTTTTTTTTGAGCATTCAAATATTTCAAATACAAAAATTCAATATGAAAACCTTAACTACCACCTCTTCACGGTTGAAGCAATTATTTACGCGAATTATGAAGAATAGTAGTTGATGATGCTTTCAATAATTTTATTCTAACAGTAATTTACGTAGTACACATTTCAATTGTATTGTCCATTCGATGTTTTATAGATATCAGGGTCAAAACTACTTTTTTCAATTGTTTATTGTGTTGATTATAGACATGATATGTTCTAATAACTAAGTAATCAGGTAATACAGAAACACCCTGCAATAGACATAATATAATGTCAACAGTAATAAGATTTGGGTTTTTAATGTTTATTGTGTTCAAAATAATGCAAATAAACCACTTATTAATATAGATATACATAAATAAAAAGGTTTATTGTAAAGAAATGAGTTAAGTATAAGTTTATTAAAGTTTACAACGTTTTGATTTAAAGATTAATTATTTAAATAACTATATGATG
>NW_020438876.1:203845-228400 GCF_000699045.2 Agrilus planipennis | reverse complement strand
AAATACAAAAATTCAATATGAAAACCTTAACTACCACCTCTTCACGGTTGAAGCAATTATTTACGCGAATTATGAAGAATAGTAGTTGATGATGCTTTCAATAATTTTATTCTAACAGTAATTTACGTAGTACACATTTCAATTGTATTGTCCATTCGATGTTTTATAGATATCAGGGTCAAAACTACTTTTTTCAATTGTTTATTGTGTTGATTATAGACATGATATGTTCTAATAACTAAGTAATCAGGTAATACAGAAACACCCTGCAATAGACATAATATAATGTCAACAGTAATAAGATTTGGGTTTTTAATGTTTATTGTGTTCAAAATAATGCAAATAAACCACTTATTAATATAGATATACATAAATAAAAAGGTTTATTGTAAAGAAATGAGTTAAGTATAAGTTTATTAAAGTTTACAACGTTTTGATTTAAAGATTAATTATTTAAATAACTATATGATGTATGATATGGATGTAATACAAAGGATTAAATAAAATAATACTGAGATTCCCAATTATTTCCAAATTCAACATTAGAAATAGTAAAGTCTATGTGAAGCACTTTGTCCAAAACGTTTAGTTCTTATTTAATTTGTTTTTTTTTTTTAATAAAAATTAATTCTGATGGACTATTTATCAATCACTCTTTCGTTAATCTATAACACTAGTAAATATTATATATTTATATACAAATACACTAGAAAATTGTAGATAACAGAATCAATTAGCTATCACTTTTCTTATTATTCATATTTTCGTCGTTATTATTATTGTTGGCAGTACTGGTGGTATCGTTACTTTTATGGTTTGAAACCAAAGAAGTTGAAGACTCGTCTCTATCATGTAAATAGCTTGTTCGTCTTCTGTATCCTTCATCATCCTGTTGCCACCTCCTAATGAAATTTGAAAAATATAATTTAATATTTATTCGATGTATCTCTTCATCGGCATTACATGAGTTAGTGTGTTTCTGCTTTTAAACTAATAAAAAATTGCAATCTACAGGGTGTCACCCAAATAGTGATATCCTTTGGACAGAGGGTGATACAATAAAAAGATTATTTCAGTATCAAAAACTTATTGGTTCTAATTTTATCTCAAATCAAATAATCAATTTAAAAGTAATGTTGTATTTGATTTGTAATTGATAATAACTAATAGAACCTAAAGACTGATGCTTTAATTTATGAGTTCAATGACTTGAAAAAATTGGATAACTGGGTTTAAGATATCAATAAAACAATTGAAAAAACAAAAAGAATCTAGCCAAAACTTCAACTTCATCAATCAACTCTCGTACTTCTATGTGGAAGGTCACAATGGTACGGTTATACCAACTTTTGAACTTTGAACTTTAACGTCTCATTATTTTTACTTTTAATTAATTATGAAAAATTATAAAAAAGAGGAGTATTTTTCGATTAATTTTGTATCATTTGATGTGAGATATGATGAGAAACCAATAAATTATTTGACTTTGAAGTGAACCATTCTTGATCTACTAATTTACCATCTGTAAATTTTATAAGGGTCAATACTTAGACATGGGGCATGTTCAATAAGTGTTGCCAAAGTTGAGCAATGATAAAAAAATATCTTGCACGTTTTAGAATAAACTGGAATTTGACTCTGCTGAAGTTTTTGAAGACAAAAATTTTTAATTGGATTATTTGCGAAATCCGTAAATCCAATTGTTCGCTTTTGCTCTTATGTTAGAAAACAATAAAAACAATGTCATCAACCTGTACAAGCACACCGGAAACTGAAAGTTAAAAGTGAAATTCTAAAATCTGGAAATCTATTTCTGAAAGGTCATTACACCTGAAAATTATGTGTAAATTGTGACGACGAATGACTTTTTTGGCACTAATATGTTCAACCAATTCATTTATTTAAAATCTTTTGTAAGCAATTCATATTGCAACAATAGCCAACACCTGATTTTATTATTGCGAAGTAATTAATAGTAAATTTACATAATGATCGGTTTAAAAATTTGCCGTAAAGGATAAATTTGTTAAGGTCAAGGATGATGATGTCGCATTCACAACAGATTGCACATGAAAACACACAAAATACTAAAACAATTACAATTGTACGCATGAGAATTTTTAACATATTAGGTAGATACAAAAAACAAAACGTTCATTTTAACGCTTTTCCTGCTTCATCACCTTGAAAGAACGAAACGTCAACATTAGAATGAATCGAATTCCACATTTAAAAATTACTTAATATCCATTCAGGTTATAAATCAACAACATAATATATTTATAACAAAGTAAAAGATTAATTATATTTAGAAGTTAATGCCTTTGTGGTACGAACAAAATGATTCTTGAATTAAATCGATTGTCCGATCAATTCTGCGATTTGTCTGAACTAAATTACTTATGAACCTCGTTCTTATTGCTCGTTTTAAGAAGTAAGTACATAATCTAAACCTTCCACACAGAAATAACGAAAAAACCTAATGATTTGCGTTTTGCTTCATGTATTACAGTTTCCAAAATAATGTAAATAAGATAATGGCTCTCGGAGTCCGAATAGACTTGATGCATGTCACTACAGAATAGAAGTGAAGTAGCACGTGACCGAACGTATCCGGTTGCCACCGGAAACGACTACGTAAATTATGAAAAATATCTACTTTTTTTTTAATATTCGCGGCATAGGTACGCTGTTCAACGGTAACGTTTTATGTCTAATTGAAAACAACAATTATTAAGTACGAAACCCTTGTGGACATCAGGGTCAAAAACATTTTTTATAATGATTTTATAATTAGGCAGATGGTTTATCATAACGGTTTTTGTTCAATTTGAACAGGCGCATAAAAAAAATGATTAATCTATTATGATATGGACATTGGAGATTATTTACAGCTATAATAATGATAATACATCTGACATCGCTTAGATGCACCTAATAACTTTCTCTAACACAATAAGTGAAATATCCGGAAGTAACCGTTTCAAATTGATTACCGGTTTTCCAATATATTCGTCAAATTTAACCTCGATGGTTTTAGTTGAATACCTTCACATACCTTCCCCCGTTTCCACCTCCACCTGACCCGTAAGGCCACCTTCCAGCATATCCAGAATCGTACTCAGGTTTTCCAGTAGCAAAATAGTATCCTCTGCCTCGATTGTCCCACCCGGAGCTTCCCCTAGTTGTGTCGTCCCAAGGTCTGAATCCGCCCCTGTCGTAATCACCCCCACCGCCTCCCCTGCTATCATAATCGTCATATTCTCTACCTCCTCCATATCGTTTGTAGCCATCACCATCGTCTCCTCCATAGTTCCTGTATCCACTCCTGTTGCTGTCATAGTTTCTGCCTTGGTCGTAATCGGCATAACCATAACCACCCCTGTCGTGACCGGCACGATCGTAGCCACCCTTGTAATAGTTGCCACGATCGTACTCTTGTCCACCCCGGTCATAACCGTGGTCATATGGGTCTCTATTTCGGTCGTAAGAGGCTCGATCTTGACCGTAATAGCTGTTATCACTTCCCCGAGGGTAATCGTCCCTGTCGTAACCTCCGCCTCTACCACTCGGTGGATACCCGCCACTGTCGTAGCCTCCCCTGTATCCTCCACGATCGTACCCACCACCATCCCCGTAATAACCATCCCTATCGTACGAATCGTCGTATCTGAAAATTGATTGAGAAATTGTTAGATTTTGACAACCAATTGTGTAGATCTTGATGTTCCCGACGTTCTTCTTTGGGGAGGGTCACATGAATTACTATTTGAAGATTTAGGGGAACACAAAACCACTAAACATACAAGATGTTTTATAGAATATCACTTTATCAAATCCGTTCATAGATTCATGCGATATATTTTTATTTTTTGAATAAAAATACATAAGTAGATAATAGCAAAGATTAGCAAATTTAGTACCAGAATATGTCTGAATTGTTTTTGACTTTTCGGTCAGCAAAATTGAATATGATATTATATCCCTGGGACTCAAGCATTCTCCTTGCTGTGTTATGGATTACTACTCAAAAGGTATCACCTGGAATAGATGCCAGAATGTACCTCCTGAATGAAAAACAATAAAAGCAGAGTAATGGCTATCGAAACCTAATTCCTAAAACAAGAACATTGTGTTCATTGTCAGTAAATAATTTAACGTGATTTCGAACTTGTTACTTCTCATCAGGACGCCATATAGCAAAGCATTCCGTATAAGTTGCTGTTGTTTGTTTATGCGAGTGATAAGTGTAACAAAACGTACCTGTCGTAGTAGTCAGGCCGTCGGTTATTGTCCCGCCTTCTGTCGTAATAGTCCCTGTCGTATCTCTTGTCAAAGCCCTCAGACCCATAGTCCCTTCCGTAGTGGTCGTAACCCCCTCCACCTCCGTATCTTTCCCTGGAATCTCTGAATGACGGTGGAGGGTTGTAGTAGACGCATTTTATGCATCGTTTTTCCAAATTGCTTTGACCGTTGTCGTATCTCGTTTCGGCCGAGTTTTCCGGTTTGATGTTTCCCGCGCCGGACGAATCGACGCTGTATCGGTTCCCTCTGCGTCCGCCGTTGGAACGGCCAGATCTTGCGGACACCAAAGCGCTGTCGTTGAACGATTGCTTTATGGTCGCTGAATCCGATATGACGAATAGATAAAAGAATACCAGGGGCGTTGTTGCTCTTATAATGAACGTCTGAAAATTAAATCAGAGGAAGTTCGCCATGAATATTTATGTTTATCGGGACAATGGCGTTATGTTCTTTCTGTTGTTTCTATTTTTTGTTTTCTTTCATCAAGACAGGCAGAACAAGTACTCGTTATAGGCATTGTTTAGCGACCAGCTTTGGATACCTGTTGTTGTTATTATTATTACCTAGTTGATGCTTTACAACTTTGTTCTTGTTAGGCTTTTTTGTCTGCTTTGAATGGAGCGTAATTATAATGGTACATGTCAGATGTAATAGTACTCGAGTTGATGAATTTTAAATGATTTTTTATCTCAGAAGGATGTCAACTTCATGAGATAATAGAGTGAAAATGTTTAAAAATTTTGAAGTTTCAATAAATAAAATTTTAGGTATTGTGACTCGCGTTCATGTCCTAAATAATTGTCAAATATCATCGACGACCACATAAAACTAAAACTAATTTTTCTATCCCTCGGGAACAGTAGTTTTTTTGTGGATAAAGTGTACTCTATGTTTTTTCCTGTAACACTGACAATGTATGTACAAAATTTCATGATGATAAGTTAAGTAATTAAAACGTGAAATGACAACATACAAACAAACAAATTCACTTTTCCATTTAAAATATTAGCAAGGATTACTTAGTTATATCTAACTGCCAGGATGCACACAAGAATTCATAGATTAAGGCAGGTAATCTTTTGATTTATTTCTTTATAATAAGTTTACTTAATTTTGACTTTGATGTTGTTTTTTCTAATTATTATATCTTTATTTGTTTTTGCCTTTCCTTTAATGTTTGGAGATGTTTTTATCAATTTGTTGTGAAATTTCGGCGTAAAACTTTTTATCTTGAAAGACAGATTATCATTTCTTATTTTACTACTCGCAAAATGTAATTCTTACGGATATTATTTCACCACTGAATTACCCCATAATAGTTTGAAATTTTAAATGCTGTGCTAAAGTTTTGAGTAATTCTGCATGTCCTTTATCCCAAATAGAATTGTTAAATGTTGAAAAAAAGAATCAAAATTTTAATTTATACTTTACTTACCATATTGGGATAGATATGCAAATGGATTGACGTTTTGATCACCCGCGACTACATAAACGTTCAACAAACCAACGGATATAGAATGAAAAAAATTAGTAAAGCGTCAATGAGCGCAAGTATTCGCGGCACAGGTGCCTGGGGGACTAGTGTTGATTCACTCATCATAACCAGGTTTTATGCTTCTTTTGACCTTCGGTAGCTGGTGGTCGGTCGACCAAGGAGAACCTCGTATGTCATAGTCATCGTCCATCCGAAAGATACATAACTTGTCGACTTGTTTCGGACACTTTTTGTCAAAATCCATCACTGTACCTCGGCTTGTTTGTTGCTACATTAATGTAATTGCCCATCAGCTATTATTCTGACCACACTACCAGAAAAAGAATGACGACTTAAACAGTTCAAGAACGTAATTTCGCAAGCAGTTTTGTCTATCGTCATTCTTCTTTATTACAGAATACAGACCCATCGTATGCAAACGAGACTTTCTGATGCAATATCATTAATGAAGTCAATTTTTGACTTACGAAGATTTAACTGTAATAATTTGGTTAAAGAAGGAAAATAACTTTAATTCAAACTAGTTCTTCAGAGATTGTTACAGAAATGAATACAGGGGATGTCCATGAATCGGGAAATTCCTTGGCTAGTTTTTCCGCTAAAAGGCATCAATAACGACCAGTACTGAAAACATTTTCTTCAATCTAAAATATCACATTTGTTTTGATACCTATAATTTCGTTATTTCTCACTAAAACAATTCTTAATAATTAAATAATAAGAAAAGTATGCAGGAGTTGTAATATTGTGTTTAGCCAAACTGTTTTTACAGCTGTTAGTTTATTCTTTTCCAGTGTGTTTAATTAATAATATTATCGATTACACCTTACATAAAACTAACTCTTTTTCCATATATCTTGGAGATTCTATAGAAAGATAAGATATTGACACATTACGTACGAAATATGAACATAAACACATAAATCCATTTTAACGAAGCAATTGCAGTTATCAAGCGAACCGTGTACGCCTAAGTATTTGTTTAAATATAAGTGAACCACATTTAAAGATTGATTACAAAAATTTATATAGATACCTAAGTAGATATATCTACAGCTTTTAGCATATTTATTCATTCAAAAAAGGTTTTATTTTACCACTATCGAGCTCGTTCGTTTTGTATCTTTTGTGAATAAATTACATGAATGGCTATTGAAAAGTTAGAAAATAATTTTCAAAAAGCGGACCAATTTAAAGTAACACTCCAGGATGTCAAAGTAAGTTAGTATCTTTTTATACGTAACTTAGTTTAATTCATCTACATTCACCTACATATTAAAACAAAAATACATAACTGCAATTTGATATATGAAAATGCATCAATGTACTTCAACGAAATCAAAATTATAACTTAAATTATAGCCTTTATTTTAATATTAATTGATGACGCAGTAGGTGTATTTTGAAACATTTTAGAATAAATTAAAGAAAAGAAAATTGCTTTTTTATGTTTCAAACATAAAAAAGCAATTTTCTTTCCTTTATTTTAACTTGTCCTGGCGCCTCTACCAAAATTTTGATTGACATTTTTAAATGATTACTAACAATGCTTCTGTATCTCCATGAATGTTTTAATTATGACATTAAAACGTTAGTTAACAATACACATTAACTAAAAAATAGTAATTAATAACTAGATACTTCTTTAGATGGTCAGTTTGAAAATGTGTTGGTGTTCTCAGCCGAATTCTTCAAGAAGATGTCTTTGAAAGTATTACTAAATATTTAATTAATTATTTCTGCGTGCTATTTTGTGGTTTGTTCGTGGATAATAGTGAGTTTTACCTAAAAAAAGTTAGTTTAATGAGAAAAACATCTTCAAACCTTCTTTATAGTTGCATTAATATAATTGTAAAGTTTTCTGTATGTTGGGTAGTCTGTATATTATACGTATAACAAATCGTAGTTTACTTACAAAAAATATATAAATTAGCATCCCTTACTGCATCTACATGGACAAATATAACTTTTAGATGAAAATTCATTAATCTACTTCCAGGAAATCCGAGTTATAGCTTAATTACAGCCTTTGTTTTTAATTGACCCGGCGCATCCACTAAAAGTTTTAATACATTTGCACACCTTCATGAATGGATTATTTCTGATATTAAAACAATACTTTGCAAGATTAACCGACAAATTAATCAACAAATGTTGAATTTGATTCTTCTTGCGTTATTTTTAAAAAAACTGAATTAACACAATAACAGAAACTTTTGATGGATTACTTTAACTTTTCATTGGCTAATATTTTATAATAACCTACTAGAAGTTTACAACGATATTTTTGTGTTAAATTGGAAAAACATTTGCAATCAGTCTTAATTCGAAATTAATAACGTATTATTTATTACGGTAGAAAAATGGTGTGGAAGATACAAGGTCCAAAGAACTTCCCGAAATAATAGAAAGAGCTAGTTGGGGTAAACCATTAGAATTTATTATGTCCTGCTTGTGTTACGCCATAGGACTGGGAAATGTTTGGAGGTTTCCATATTTATGCTATAAAAATGGCGGAGGTACGAAATCCGCAAGAAAATATAATTCACACTGGAATTTATTTTTGAAATATTTCAGGGGCCTTCTTGGTGGCTTATTGTATTATGTTGATCGTAATGGGAATGCCGATATTTTTGCTAGAACTTTCTCTGGGACAATATACAGGGGTCGGTCCTGATCAAGTATTCAAAAGGATAGCGCCCTTATTTTCCGGACTGGGATATTGTTGTTTGGTCGTAATCTATTTAATTACCGTTTATTACATGGTCATTATTGGCTGGACGATATTCTACTTTATTGAATCGTTTAATGCCGAATTGGGATGGGGTTCGTGTCAGCACAGCTTCAATACTAAAGGTATTTGCTAATTATAACTACCCCTGAGTATTTTGCGTTAATTTTATGACGTGACAACGTCTTATAATTCGATGGAGCCGGCTGCTCGCACGAAAAAACATGACTCATTCGGCGTTACCTCGCCCTGAGGCGTTCCATTTAAGGCTTGAAGTAAAAGCGAGAGCGCGGAACGAGCGACAAAGAGGCACAATCGGCCTCCGCGTTCGGCAGCGTTCGACATCTGTCTCTCTCCTACTTGAGTGAGCGATGCGTCCGCGTGGACAGCTGCTATACAATAATACATTTCCATTTACCTCCTTCTCTGTATCCATACAAAATATCTATCAAACAAATAAAATTAAAATTTTCTTTTGAAAAATGAAACCATTCCATCAGTATTTTCTTATGACGTTGTCACGTTCAACTATCGTCAATAAACCGACTATACAGACAACCGATTTTTTTATTCTACAGTATGCTTCAGTGCCGTTGAAGAAGCAAAATGTAACAGCTCGGAGATCTTTTACAATTTTACGTGCTACCCGGTCTTAAATATTTGTCAAGAGGGTGGTTACAAAACCAGCATCAACAGAACTTGTTACAACGAAGATGGTTCTTCTATAAGGGTAACAGCTCTTGTTAATAGAACGTTATCTTCAGAGGAATATTACAATAACTACATTCTGGGATTAGAAGGAGCGTCATGGGACGATTTTGGTTATCTCCGTTGGCAAAATCTCATGTGTCTCGTTGCAGCATGGATAATTGGTTATCTTTGCGTGGCAAAGAGTATTAAGACTTCCGGTAAAGTCGTCTACTTTACCACCATTTTCCCCTACGTGATTCTAACGATTTTGGTGGTAAGGAATGTTACCCTAGATGGCGCAGTTGACGGAATAGTTCTTTATCTGACCCCCCAGTGGGAGAAGCTTTTAGAGGCTGACATGTGGGGAAATGCAGCGTCTCAAACCTTCTACTCATTTGGCATAGCCTGTGGGTCATTAATAACATTAGCTTCGTACAACAAATTCAATACCAATTGCTTGAAAGGCGCTGTGGTTGTAACTGCAGCAAACGCGTTTACATCTGTTTACGCAGGTTTAGCAATTTTTGCTGTGTTAGGATTTTTGGCCAAACAGCTGGACGTTCCGGTAGACGAGGTTGCATCCGATGGGCCTGGTTTGGCTTTCATTGCCTACCCGGAAGCTATTCTACTACTGCCTTTGTGTCAGTTATGGGCCGTGATATTCTTCTTGATGCTTTTTGTCCTCGGAATTGGATGCCAATTCGCTGGATTGGAAGCCGTCAACACCACGATAGTTGACAGATGGCCTAAACTAAGGAATTACCAAGCATACGTCATGTTAGGGATATGCTTCAGTTGTTTTCTTCTTGGAATACCGATGTGTTTCAATGGCGGGATTTATTTATTTACTTTGTTAGAATGGAACACTGCGTCATGGGCGATTTTGCCTATCGGCCTATTGGAGATTGTTTCTGTTTCATGGGTTTATGGGTGTAGGAGGTTTCTGGGACACATGACGTCTATGGGAATGGTCATGAAAGGTTTTACGTATTGGTTTTGGTGGACGTGTTGGGTGATTGTCGCTCCGGTTGCTTGTATTGTAAGTATACAGAACGATGGTGCATTGTGTATGTGTGCTGATGGGAGAATTTTTAAGGCGGTTTGCGTTTTTCAATTGGCCAATTATAAACCTGCGTCGTATGGATCTTACGTGTTTCCAGAATGGGCTGATGCCATAGGGTTGATGATTGGGATTATAACTTTGTTGCCATTACCGATTGTTGCAGTTGTTATGGCTATTCGAGAAAAATATGTAAGTTTCATATTTCAACCGCCTTCACGTTCTTGCGGCTTGGTCTAACTTGTATAATTTACTATATACTTTTTAGAAATTAAAAGAGTGGATAGTGCCTTTAAATACTTGGGGGCCGCAAAATAATAAAAGTATTAGTCAAGAAATATTAACGACTGATAATCAGAGGACTTGAATTGTGAAATAAATACTTACATCAAGAAAAAATACTATTGGAAAGTAGTTAAATGGCATCTAATTCTTTCGGATAAAAAAGGAAGGGTGAATTTGGTCTTTGAAACGAGACATTTGTTATGATAAACATGGAATCTGTTTCTTATTTGTTTAAAATGTACGTTTTTGTACAATAATATTGTAAATGTAACACATGAAAACTATTGTCTTAAATCCATCTTACTATTCTTTATTAAACTACAAAAAATACTCTCATTCTTTTACTTTGCCATTTCTCTTAACGTTTTTCTGAGAACTTTTCCATTTTGACTTTTGGGAAGCTCTTTAACGAATTTCACTCCTCCATGAAGTCTTTTTTGTATCGAAACTCTGTCTGAAAAAATGTTTACAACCAATTTTCGATTTAGAATATTATTTCACTCTAATTTTCTTACGCTTACCGGCTACAAAATCGCTAATATCTTTTTCTGTTACTGAACAATTTTCATCCTTTACCACAAACGCGGTTGGAAGTTCTCCTACTCTATCATCGGTTATTCCAACCACAGCCGCTTCTACCACCGACGGATGAGAATTTAAAATACTTTCTAATTCCGAGGGTGCGACCTTAAACAAAAAACTAGTTACCTTCTGTATAGTTTGATAACGGAGAAGTACTTGGAATCCTTTATATTTGATAAGTTCTTTCAGTCTATCAACAATATGAAGGGCACCGTGTTCATCGAAGTATCCAATATCCCCGGTTTTCCAAAACCCTTCATTGTCAAAACTGGCTTTTGTTTCTGCTTCGTTTTTAATATATCCTTTCATTATACCAGGCCCTTTAACGCGGATCTCTCCTGTCTCTCCCCTTTTGAGGGCTTCCCCCGTCTTTAAGTGGCACACTTTTGCTGAATAACCATGCACCAGAACACCGCAACCCCCTATATCGGATCTCGACAACAACTGCATGGTACAACCACCTGCTAGCTCTGTTGCTCCATATATTTGGCAGACTCTCTTAAGATTTTTCAGCCTAAAACATTTATTTAATTCTTTAAATCACATACATCCTAAACAACTCCCTCTCAGGTTCTTTTGGGATTTACTATGAGATACAAATTAATTAATATCACTAATTCTTGTTGACAATGTTAAATGGAACAAGATGTTAAATATACTTAAAAATATAGGGATGAGTTACAGATATAGAAGCTGGGGCTGCATCGTAGAGAACTAAATATTAGGGAGGGAGTCAGACAGGGATGCACACTATCACCGCTGCTTTTTAATTTATACATCGAAGACACGATCAACATCATCAAAAGCAGTACAACTGTGGAGGTAGATATAGAGGAGCAAAAGATTAGTATACTTAGATTTGCAAATGATATAGCAGTATTAGCATCCAGCAAGGAGGACTTAGAGATAACTTTAAATAAAATGGAAGCAATATTGACAAAACAGTATTGTATGAAAATAAATGTAAAACAAAAATACTGGTATGCAAGGGACTGACGACCTTATGATGACGATGATGATGAATTATTCTGTAATCAGAGAAGTTTTTCCTAATTTCCACGTAGTATCTACTTAGAACACTACCTTTTTTTTAAACCATCTTCGATTTCCTTGTCTAGTTTGTATCCACTTGAATAAATATAGTTTAAAGAGTCCAAATTATACTGTGGTACCAAATCACCTTTGGCTATAAATTGTAGAACAGTTGGTACCAAAGATAAGAATCTTATTTTGTATTTCTCAATAGTTTCCAAGAACAATTGAGGCTTGAATGCGTTTAGGACTACAGTTAAGCAATTTGAGTAAATGGCAAGGATTGTACCGAGTGTTCCTACTATGTGGTACATCGGTAACAAAATTAAGCTGGTCACATCGGACGAAATTTCTGCATAGACCGGATCACTATAGCAGAAGAAAAATGTTATTGTTAAGGACACCTAAAGGTGTATTATTATTTAATAATAATTTAATAGACTCTCCGCATTGAAGCATTTAGTTGACTTCTATCACTTACTACATGTATATAATAGAGCCCCTGATATTTTTATGAGTTATTTCCACCCCTTTAGGGAACCCAGTAGAGCCTGAAGAGCACAGAATTATTGCTGTATCGTTTTCCACGTCTATGTCGATTGGTTTGAAATTATTTACGTCAACCTTTGTTTGTTCCAAAACTTCCCCGATACTTGGAATTTGGTCATACGACGATTCAGTTAAGACAATAACTTTCTGTACTGATTCTACAGATTTTGATACTTGTTTGATCGACTTTAAGGCTTCCTTTGAACAGAAAATTAATTTTGGATCGGCCAGATTGAGAAGACGATGAAGTTCACCTTAAAATATATTTCGTTTCATAATTTAATTGAAATTGTAAATGAGAAATCATACCAATTGTATAAACAGGATTGATCACATTTACGACAATTCCAGTAGCGAAACCGGCCAAAAATATAACTGGATACCACAGATTGTTATCAGATACAATTGTCATCACGTCTCCTTTCTTTAAATTCATACCACTTTCCAAAAATTTACACAATTTGATCGATTTTTCCATTAGATCTCCGTTGGTCATGCATTCGCCAGTAAGTCCATTTATCTACAATGAATTTACAACATTTATTCTATAATTTGAATTCGATTCGCAGAACTAAGGGCAACAACAAGTACAAAGTACCTAATCTTGATATAAAGTTACATAAAATAACGTTCTTCACTTCATCTAATATTTCGTTAGTTACTTACAAATATCGCTTTATCCTTGTTTGAAGATTTTATAACGTCAAGTAAAAGTTTTCCCAGTGACTCTGTAGGGATGGTGGAGTTATCTTTTGGTCCACGTATGATAAGATCTGAGTCGGTATCCATTTTGTACACTTTGTATTACACGTAATGAAAGACTAAGTAACTTACAGTTAGTGCATGAGAATTTGCTATCAAAAAGCCGTGACTTGCGGCTGATTTAAATGCAACATAGAAACAAATCAAACAAATTTAAAACGACTTGTTGAAAACGTTTCCTTGTTTATGTAAATTTTGTTTATCGAAAAGTGCATTTAGTTTAATAGCTCACTGCATTAAAACAATAAAATTCTACAGAATTGACTGATAAAACATTAGGCTTTGTACTGTAATTATATACAAAGACTTCCGAATAAATAAAGTGTTGTTTTACTGATTCTTAACAAAAGTAATGACTGCTACTAATTAAAAATAGAATTTAACAGAATTCCAGATAGATTAAAAGTTGTTTTTAAAAAAGTTTATTGGATAACAAATAATTTATTGATCCTTTAAACTCCTCAAAATCTGTCATAGAGGCTCCATCCTTTGAAATTTGGTAGCTTGCAGAATTATCCTTGGCTAGGAAGAGAACGAATCGGCAGATCAATAAAAACTTTTTACCTCCAACGTGTAGGTGCCGCTTTAAAACATTTCAGGCTTTGAAACATATTTAGGTACTTAAATACTAATTTTGTATAGTTTTTTTATTTCACAAATGCCTTTTTGAACCCTCCCTAACTATATTGTCGACTACCATTTAGAAAATCAAATCAAAATCTAGCGAATATCCTTTAATTAACTGTGGTGTATACATATTATCGATCATAATTGTTGTGCTGCATTCAGAACGTATCTTTGAAAGTTTATTCCATTCTGTCTGTCTGTATTAAGAACACGATATTAAACTTGCTTCATTCAGTATATTCGGAAGTTAAAGTTTGGCGTGGCTTATTCTGCAGCATCTTAATTATATTAGCATTTCGCATTGTTCGCAGTTAATGACTTCCTTGCTTTATTACGTACTCCTTCGAAATAGCATCTTAGATGTAAACTTCTGCTGTATCTTCCGATATATTTATTGTTATTATTCAACTTTCGATAGTTTCAAAAGTTTCGCAATGTCTACACAAACCGCCGATAATACGAAACTTTGTAATTTAAACTGCACTCTCTAAATAGAATAAGATTTTATGCGAATTACATTGAGGCCATTCAAATATAAATGTCGTTGAATCGTTAAGTGTTTTGTAAATTACGTGAATATGTTGATGTAGACCTTAAATGAAAATTGTACTTTGAGTTAGTGTAATTTTTGTGATAATAGCGCTTAGGCAACAATACGTGACAATTTCGACAGTGTAATATTTAAATTAAGGTGCTTAAATAACACCTTTTTTGTTACCTTCCCGATAAGTATATGTTGATTGGAATCATTAGTGACGTTGGTAATTCGTCAAAGGTAATTCCAAAGAATCGAGAAATAAAAGAAAATTTTTACGTGGATGAAACCGAGACATTTCGGATATTGGGATCCGTCAAATGGGCATACACCATCTGATGGCAAAATTTATAACTCGAATGAGGGAAAAATTTACATAGGAACTGTGCACGCAAATTGTAAAATTGTTTATTAAAATAATAAAACACCTTAAAAAAGTAAAAAAGAATTGATGATGGAGTCGACGAAGTCTTCCTCTAAAGTTAAATCAAATAAAAAGTTAATATGTTCAGTGAAAAGCTGCAATAGCACTTCAGACATAGATCTTAACTCTTCACCTACATTAACTACTTTCCAATAAAAACTAACCGTTTTATATATGTAAAAAATATATTCGGAAAATTAGAGAAAAAAGTAAACTAATAGAAGCTTGGATGAAAGCAGTAGGTATCAAAGAAGTGAATTCCGGAATAAAAATTTGTTCACGTCATTTTAATGCACATGATTATATTTCAGCAAGTATTTACCATCAGCCATAACCTTAATATTTAAAACTAGAATCATACTAAAATTATAAAGTGAGAAATTATTTATTCCTGTGTAATTGATTTAACACAATTCTAATGATACGATATAAGTATTTTGAGGTTAAGAACC
Source organism: Agrilus planipennis (assembly GCF_000699045.2). Taxonomy (NCBI): domain Eukaryota; kingdom Metazoa; phylum Arthropoda; class Insecta; order Coleoptera; family Buprestidae; genus Agrilus; species Agrilus planipennis. The sequence goes on along the minus strand of NW_020438876.1, from coordinate 212,871 downwards.
TACCTGCTGCAATACAACAAAGTTGCAATAATGTGTTTGCAACGTTCTCTTAAATCGGCTTTGCACGTGCAAGTCATTGATATGATATTGCTTAAATCACCCAGAATCACCTCACCAATTATATAACGTGAATCACTTTTTAAATCCGAAGTTTGTAAAAAGTAGGCAGTAAACTTGACGGAATTTGAAGGCTAGCTTCCGGATTTGTTATTTCCGAATTTTATAATGTGATTGGCATTAAAAACACGCTCACCTTCAACGAAATTTCCTTTCCGAGGCTTTGTGTCAGCCCAATCACATATTGTGTCAATACTTATCATTTTATAGTAATCTAAAAACTTGGAAATTGCACGGTACACTACAGGAACTACGATAAATTTTCCCTAATCGGCGCCATGTTTTTAGGCTCCTCCCATTTGACGAATCCTAATAGTTGGGACATTAAAAATTGGCATAGTCTTAATTTAACTTAACTTATTAATAGGCTAGAGCGGTTGCTGACAGAACGCAATAGGGAATATCGTAAACATAGAAAAGAGATGTCAAGTAGGAATTGCAGCGAACACTAATAAAGAAAATGAATAACATTACACCAATTAATGTGTAACAGAGAGAGGTGCAGACAAGCAGAATTTGAGCATTAGATTTCTCTTTAGTGAGCTACAGATATATATGGCATTCGAGGTAATTTTTACACCAAGCTTGCTTTAACTGTTACGATCATGTAATTGGAAAAATGGGCCACTTTTCATCACATATGGTTCTGGTTCCTATGTATAAAATCTCTTCCGCGTATGTTTTTCTGCAAGCGCTTTCTAATGCCAGAACAATTCCTGCGGGAGTAAAAGATGTTTCACTGGATGCATCTCGTTAAGAATGAAAAAGGCCTGAAGGCTGTGTGCATTCGATACAGTGAATCTGCATTTCCGTTTTCCACTTGCTTTGCTTTGTTAATACTTTATAACAACAGCCTTAGCGGTGGAAACGTTAAGTGATAAGTGCTGCCAACGTTACCCATCCACGGTTTGGCTTTTGTCCAATTCCTGCACCACCGGATACTGCAACTAAAGTCTCGTGCAAGCCTCTCCTCGCTTTTCACTCCACTATGTGTGCCACATATTCGAAAAATAGCTTCCATAAATAATAACATGCACTACGTCAACCATCATAAACCACTCAAACATAATATACCGATGAGGATTGTACTACTACTTCTAATCATTATACACAATCATTCCTTAGTTTTATTTCTTATCTTGATTCCTGATCTTTGTTCTTCTAAAGCTATATTTTGCAGAGATCTGATCCTAAACCCAAAACCGTGATCAAAATCAAAATCAAAATCATTCTTTACTTTTATTTCTTATCTTGATTCCTGATCTTTGTTCTTCTAAAGTTTTATTTTGTAGAGATCTGATCCTAAACCCAAAAACTCAAAACTATAAAATCATTAAGCATTAAGTTCAAGATCAAGGCTGTTAAAATTTTTGATTTTGTAGAATTGTTGCTACTTAATGTAGAACAGTTCTACTAGTGCTTCTACGAATGAGAGAAAGGGTTGAAGCATGAAGGATGTGATTAAGACCAAGGCCTTTTCATTAATCGACTGGAGAACACTAAATAAAGCTGCTTCTAAATCCATAGTTTACTACGAAAGTCGAATCCTAAGTGTAAGACCACAATCAATATTAAATTTGAAGCCTTTGGCTTATGACCAATGTCCAATTCGGTTTCCCTTAAAATGCTGATCATATTTTTGATCTAGTGATGAATGTAATAATGCTATGGCAGTTATACGAGGGTGGATTGATAAGTTTCCGGCCTAACCAAGAGATGACGCCACTAGGCCTACCTTGAGGTGACATTCTATAGTACCATCCTTGGATAGCTTGTAGCTATAGTTTCAGCCCGATCTCCTTGCTAGTGTAGGTTTGACAGCACGCTGAACAAGACGCCTCTGTGGTTTTCGTAAAAATGGAAAAGCAGGAAAATCGTGCTGTCATCAAATACTTTTATTTGAAGGGGTTAACGCCGAAGGAAATTAAAAAAGAGATGGACTCAACACTGGGGACATCCTCCCCGTCATATTCAACCGTTAAGCAGTGGGTTTCCGAGTTTAAAAAGGGTCGTGTGAGCACCTCTGATGGGCCTCGCTCAGGACGCCCCGTTGAGGTCACAACTCCAGATATGATCGAAAAAATTCATCAAATAGTGCTGGGAGACCGCAGATTGAAAGTGCGTGAGATAGCTGAGACCTGTAAGATGTCATATGAACGTGTGCAACATATTTTGCACCAACATTTGCATATGGAAAAGCTCTGTGCAAGATGGGTGCCGCGTTTGCTAACAGTCGACCAAAAATTGATTCGAAAAAACATTTCTACCGCAAATTTGTCATTGTATAAGCGTAATCCAAGCGAATTTTTGCGTCGATTCGTAACCGTTGACGAAACGTGGGTCCACCACTACACTCCTGAAACCAAAGAACAGTCTAAACAGTGGATTGGACCAGGGGAACCAACTCCAAAGAAGGCAAAAACAATTTTTTCGGCGAACAAGGTTATGGCTACTGTTTTTTGGGATGCAAGAGGTATTATATACATTGATTACCTTGCAAAGGGTAATACTATCACTGGTCAATACTACGCAGACTTATTGCAACGTTTGAGCCACGAGGTGAAAATTAAACGACCTCATCTGGCGAAGAAAAAAATCTTGTTTCATCACGATAACGCACCAGCGCACACGTCAATCGTTGCGACGGCTAAAATCAACGATCTAAAGTTTGAATTGATGCCGCACCCTCCTTACTCTCCAGACCTAGCCCCGAGTGACTATTTTCTGTTCCCTAATCTCAAAAAATGGCTTGGCGGTAAGAGATTTGCGGACAATGAAGAAGTAATCGAAGCTGTAAATGGTTATTTTGAGGAGCTTGACGAATCAGTCTATAGAGATGGCATTAATAGACTGGAACACCGCTATGAGAAATGTATCAGCCTTGGAGGAGATTATGTTGAGAAATAAAAAAAAAAAATTTTTAAAAACCTTGTTTTTCTTGGTCAGGCCGGAAACTTATCAATCCACCCTCGTACCAATACTTTTAAATGAGAGAAGACTTAAAGGACGAGATTGAGACCAAGGTCTTTTTATGAATCTATTGGAGAACACCAAATCCAACTGAATTACAATTAATTCTTTGGCTTAAGACCAACATCCAATACTAATACTTTGGAATGAGAGAGAAGACTTAAGGACCAGATTAAGGCCCAAATTTTTCCAAAGTCAAAATTCAAAGATAATTTTTTTCTCAAATCGACCGTAGAATATGTTAATCCAAAGAGCTACTTTAGTAAAGCTTCCAAGCTTGATTTATGGAAGGGATTTATTGATGGTCCATCGAATAGCAATCCATTAAGAAAGTCAAGTGTGTTGCAGCCATTGTTTACAGATTAATCTTACGATTTACATCTCTAATGCGAAAATTATAAGTTGAGACACTTCCCCGTGGCAACGGCTAACATTATGTAAATGTATTCGACACAATTTGAAGTTTGCTTTGCAAATGTTTACACACCAGCTCAAAGGAAGATCTTTGTGGCGAAACTAGTTAAAATCAAGGTTCTGTCTCAGATTTATATGGTTTACGAATACCAAAAAGCATTAAGGAAACAACGTGGGATGAGAAACAACAATGTGAAGTAATATTTACGCTAATTTCATCCTTTTGTACGTATTATTTGATTTATTAGAAGCTTTCATCTCTTTTGTATTTCTATTATACTTGCTCGAACGGATGAAACAAAATCCAGAAAAGATAAGGCTAAGTAAAGTCAGGAGGTCTCAAAAAACGTAAGTCTTACCTTTCGTTTTAGAGGTCTACGAACGGTGCATAGTGTTTCTGATGACAATGTTGTTGTAAGGATATTTTACCATCATCGTGCATAAGGCCGTCAGTCATAAAACTGATTAGACAAACACTTCAACTCTTTCCTATCCTGAGCTAAATCTTTGCATTTCCCTAAACTACAACAGTTTTTTAAAATTAAATTAAAGACATTCTAGGCTAAGTAACAATTAAAACAATTAAAGAATTGATAATTGTTAATGTGTTTAACAGTTCCATCCAATATTAAAAGCAGATTGTTCAGATTTTGGGTAAACAAGCATGAATCCAAACCTGCCTGACCTAAACAAATGTTATCATCATCATAAGACTAGTTGGAGACGCGTTTTTACTCATTCTTACCCTGAGCTAATCTTCGCATTTCTCTAAAACTATAACATCCTACATCCTTAACTATTTGTGAACAGTAATCCAATCCAGGGCTACCCCTCCTCCTCTTAGCTCTTCTTTGTCTGTTTTCCTACTCTTTTTAATATCTCTTCATCGGTATCCTCATCATTCGCCTGTAGCACCACTACATTTGGATTTAAGAAAAAATACAATTAAGACATAAATTGAGGCTAAAACAAAATCTTCATACCAAACCAAAGACGGTCAGTGTATTGATAAATGCTCCCTGTACATTGTTCGTACTTGCAGACTAAGTCCAGTTAGTTAAAAAGCCTTCGCAAAGGACTTGAAAGATAAATACCAAGGTACATGGTCAAAACATACTGTAAAGTAATAGGTATTGGTGTTCTCATTACCAATCAATAATATTGATAATCCTACTTCTAAATGTATATAGCGAAGAAACCAATACCTTAATTATAAAGACTTAAGTCAAGATAAAAATCAGACTTAAGTTCATGGATGAAGGCCACGATTGCTAAAATTTTGGGCTAATTTTTACAATATATACTAAGTATAGGAACAAGCTAATCATTATAATAATTCCTTAAGAATATTAAGCGAAACTACAGTCAAGATCAAGCCTTTAGTTTGTAGAACAAGACAAGACTTTTGTTGTGTTCTTTAAAGCAGCTTATTGTTGTAATAAATTTTTAAAGACGCTTCTGATAACATTTCTTTTATACGACTTAAGTTTTGCCATATCCTTAAATAAATATGAGAATATAATGATATCTCTTAGTAATATCCTTCTGGGGAAATCAAATTACATTATTCGTTGTGACAAGTTAAAGAAAAATGCAGCCGGAGGGTCAAATTTCACCGGCAAATTACGTTGTTCAACTTTGTAAAGTTCGCGGAAGTTTCAATAAGGCGTATAAGGTAACCACTTTGGGACAACTTTCTTACTCTTAATTCAATAAGGAGAATGACGACTCAACACGGCGGTTAACTTAATTATAGAAACATCTATATACTTACGTATGTGTACACTAACGAATAAATTGCTCTTTGCGCTTGAAGTTTTACTCCTTTTCTATTTCTCCAGTTATTCTCGTAACTCGGAAGTGAAATATTTTATAGAGTAAAGTACGTAATACTTAAAATGAAGATGAAGACAGAAAAGTTAAATTCTCTAAAAAACTTAGGTTGGATCGTGATGGGGATAGTTCCAAGTGCTACGTACTATCGTCCAGATTTAGATGGGTTAAGGGCAGTAACTTTTGACAATATTTAGTGGATGCGCCGAGCATCATCGTACATAAGATCATCAGTGCTAAAACTGATTAGACAAGCACTTCAACTCTTTCCTATCCTGAGCTAAACCTTCGCATTTCCATAAACTAGAACATTTCACTCAAGTTTTTGAAAATTAAATTGAAGACTTTATAGGCTGAGAAACAAATAAAACAATTAAAGAATTGATAATTGTTAATATACTTAACAATTCCATTCAATATTAAAAGCAGAGTGTTCACATTTTGGGTAAACCAACATGAATACAAACCTGGCTGACCTAAACAAATATCAAAATCATCGGAAAACGGGTTGGACACGTACTTCTACTCTTTCTTACCCTAAGCGAATCTTCGCATTTCCCTAAACTAGAACATTTCACTCAAGTTTTTGAAAATTAAATCGAAGACTTTATAGGTTCAGAAACAAATAAAACAATTAAAGAATTGATAATTGTTAATATACTTAACAATTTCATTCAATATTAAAAGCAGAGTGTTCAGGTTTTGGGTAAACCAGCATAAATACAAACCTGCCTGACCTAAACAAATATCAAAATCATCAAAAAACGGGTTGGACACGTACTTCTACTCTTTCTTACCCTGAGCTAACCTTCGCATTTCCCTAAAACTAGAACATCATATAATCCTTAACTATTTGCGAACAATAATGTAATCTAGGGCTACCCCTTCTCCTCGTAGCTCCCGTTTGTCTGTTCCTACTCTTTTTAATATCTCTTCATCGGTATCCTCATCATTCGCCTGTACCACCACTACATTTAGAACGCTTCTAACCTTTTCATTTCCGCTGAAGGTTCACTTTTCGCACCCGTACAGCGCCGTGCTTCACACATACATCATATACTAGCATATTTATTTAGAAAAATCAATTTGTATGATTCGCTTTCGTTTGATACTGATGTTCTTCATTCTTTTAGATTTCTTAGTTGTTCCACATTCGGTAGGCAGCATTAATTCTTCTATTTTTTGAGCTTTCTGATTCGAAATTTAGTAACATAATATCTACATATGCGTACATACATCGTGTATATGTCTATATGTATATGTTGAAAGCATTTCTTTGCCCAACTTTTATCTCTATCGCATCAACTGGTAAACCATCCATTTGAAAAGTTTCCAGTCTTTTGGCACATTGGATACGCGCCAGACTATAAGGCACTAGTAGTCGTCGTCTTCGACTTAGGCGTCGGTGACACCGTCGGCGTCGTTGTGCCCTTTTTCTTCTTTTTATTCTTCATTGGTGCGACGAATATTTGCATATGTCGAACCGGTTCCCGCGTATTGATTGGCAACCCTAGCATGCAAGCGCTTCTGTAATACGTCGTGGAACGAATACCAACGTTTTACTGTACTGATAATCGTTTTCTACAAAAATACAAGGATATTATGCAAAAAAAAACTGATGTTCACACAATTCAGTGAATGATCACTATTCATTTGTAAGTCTCTAGTGCTACTACCGCAAGTAATTCACTCCACAGGCTCAATGGGAGGTCAAAGCAGCACGGGTAATTAAATGAAATTTTTGAAATATTTGTGATTCCAAATTAAATTTTACCTTAAGGTTAGTTAAGTATATACTGAATCACGTAGACTTTCATCCCAAAAAAACATTTCATGTATTGGTTGTCACCGCATTGAATTTGTAGATTCGTTTTTTATTGGTTTTAGCCCATTTTTCAATTAAAAAATTATTTTTTTTAATAAAGCCGTCACTATCTTATAAAGAATTAAACGAGGAACAAAAAATGTCTAGTACAATTTTATTCTTGGAGGCTTCGATTTTGAGTTATTTACATAAATATGCCGAAAAGAATCTTTTTTTCGGTCACTTTTTGCGTTCTCCATACGGCATTAAATTGTGAGCTTATATCACTTAGGAAAAAAAGAAGTTGGATTTCAAAACGCAAACTTAAGAGCTTCTACGAATGTGCCTAACAGTGAGTCCTAATTACAATAAAGTACCTGTGGCGACGTCTCCTAATGATAGTTTGGATGGAACGGGAACATGTGCTTGAGTAATATTCAGAATAGAAGAGAGGCGAACGGGGTATTGGGGGAGGGTGTCGAGTCAGAAACGTTCTGACAATTGCCGGTATAATGACGGTGATTTGGAGTCTTGCGGAACAAATTATGGGTCGCTATATGCAAATTTAACTAGAAGATTTAGACTGCCGCCAACAACATTCGCAATTCAAACTAACTTCAACTCAGCGAACTGAGTTATTACTTTTTATTTCGACTATATCTGCTGTCTAATGATATCGGGAATTTACGGTGATTTCGGGGGGACGAGAACGCTCGATAAGAGGAAAGTGGAACGGCGTTACGAAATCAAGAGAGAATTGCTGCTCGAAATTACTTTATCTTTAACAATTCCGAATCTTTTGTCTGACAGAAATCCCAACAACGAACTTTTCTGCAAAGCACTTTAGGAAATGATGGACACTTTATATTTTGCGAAATTTGCTAAATGCTCTGCTATTAGGCTTTCTTACAAGAACCTTGAAAGAAAATTACAATCAAGTTTTCGGAAATTAAATCAAAGATATTGAGCCGCAAATAAAAAATTAAACAATCGATAAACGCTGAAATACAAACTTAAAAGCAAAGTGTTTCGAGATTTTAGATCAACCAGCGCAAATACAAACTTGCAATTGGTATCTACAAAGAAATACTAAAATAAAACTTTAAATAAAATGGAAGCGGTATTGATAAAATAGTATTGTATGAAAATAAATAAAAGTGATACAAAAATACTAGTATGCAAGGGAAGAAAAAGTAGGGAAAGAGTGAATATAAAGATAGGAGACGAAAAATTAGAAGAAGTGGTTGGTTTTAGATATCTAGGAAGTTAGATAAGTCAGGACGGAAGGAGTAGTAGGGATATAAAGCAGAGGATAGCGCAGGGTCGTGTCGCCTTTAATAAAGAGAAGTCACTTCTATGCTCGCGAACAATTAATTTAGAAATTCGAAAAAGGTTGTTAAAGGGGTAGATATGTTTGGAGCGCGGCGCTGTATGGGTGCGAAACATGAACGGTGGGCTCGAGGGACAAAAAAGGTTAGAAGCGTTCGAAATGTGGGTAGAATAGGTTAGAAATGAAGAGGTATTAGAAAGAATAGGAGAACAGAGGACTCTATGGAAGTCAATAAGAAATAAGCTCGATAGGTTAGTGGGACACATTCTCAGGCATGAAGGTCTAGTCAGAAACACGAGTTAGGAGGAGTAGAGGTATACCTAGATTAGATTACTATTCGTAAATAGTTACAGTCCACTTTAATTTGTTAGAATTGTGACCTTGAAGAAATCTGCGCGAAGATAGAAAGACTACACACTAGGCGTGAGCAAGACAGAAATAGTTGGAACAAGCTTGAACGAGCAGAGCTCTCGATGGGCGGTCTTAGGAGATCGGCTAGAACTGTACAGTACTAGACGAAAATGTTTAGCAATTTCTTAAAACAAAAATGTATATAAA
>NW_020438876.1:198331-203797 GCF_000699045.2 Agrilus planipennis | reverse complement strand
TGGTCTCATTGATTGTTCCCGTTGACTGTTGCCATTGACAGTTTCCATTAATAGTTATCGTTAACAGTTCCCTCTGATTGTTCCTGTTGACAATTACCTTTGGCACGTCCCGATGACTGGTCTCATTGATTGTTCCCGTTGACTGTTGCCATTGACAGTTTCCATTAATAGTTATCGTTAACAGTTCCCTCTGATTGTTCCTGTTGACAATTACCTTTGGCACGTCCCGATGACTGGTCTCATTGATTGTTCCCGTTGACTGTTGCCATTGACAGTTTCCATTAATAGTTATCGTTAACAGTTCCCTCTGATTGTTCCTGTTGACAATTACCTTTGGCACGTCCCGATGACTGGTCTCATTGATTGTTCCCGTTGACTGTTGTCATTGACAGTTTCCATTAATAGTTATCGTTAACAGTTCCCTCTGACTGTTCCTGTTGATAGTTCCCTTTGGCACGTCCCGATGAGTGGTCCCATTGATTGTCCCCGTTGACTGTTGCCATTGACAGTTTCATTAATAGTTATTATTAACAGTTTCCTCTGACTGTTCCTGTTGACAGTTCCCTTTGACACGTACCGATGACTGGTCCCATTGATTGTTCCCGTTGACTGTTGCCATTGACAGTTTCCATTAATAGTTATCGTTAACAGTTCCCTCTGATCATCTATCATATATCTATAAATAACTTTATATAAATAGAGCAAGAAGCTTTGTTATTAGCCTTTTTTCCTTCTTATAGAAACAGAAAAACGAAAATGGAATTTTTAAAACAGAATTGGTGTGCCTGCTGCGTTTTATGATTGATAAGCTTTTACATTCGCATCCAATATCCGTGAGTGTTTGAAACTCTCATCAGGATATTGATTAAAATTCTATTTGAAATTCTGTCTGATAAGCCCTGCCTAACGTTTGTATATTAATTCAATGTGAAATTTTCGAGCATCAAAAAATTAGACATTATTCCGATATATGTAGGCATCAGGTTTAGGCGTGTATGTGAGCAAGGACCAGCACGCACATTTTCATGTCAATTTCATGATGTACACGTCGGAGAGCGGGCGGCTTATTGACAAAAATGATGGAAGATTCGGTGTATAAGTAAGGAGCAGATGCTTCCAGAATTTAATCCAATTCCATCTTGTTGCGTGCGAAAACCTGGTCACGAATTCCTATATAATAAAACCAATTCGCTTTGTTAACTTATTTCATCTCCGAGGATTTGAACTTTGTTAGGCCGCGGCGGATCCGAACCCGAGAGGAAACTTTTTTCACTCGCATTTGAAATTTAATAAAGCATTACATCATTAAGACGACGACATGAATTTATTAATCAAAAATAATATTATCCACTCCATAACAGATGTTCAATAAATAAAATTCTAAGTGCACTGGAACGCGCAGCAAGTGCCGGATCTGGGGTTCCGTCATTTAAGATACAATGAAAAAATTCCAAGAACATTTATGTGAAGGATAGAAATCTCAGAGTTTTCAAGAATAAATATTAAATACCGAAATAATTCGAACGGCGTAACTCATTTGTAGCTCGTCGCTGACTCATATCTGCTCGCCGCAATATGTCGTTTGTCGCTTAAATACATGTGCGCACAAGTAGTTACATCATGGAATGTTATTCCAAGAACATTTATGTAAATAATAAATATCCTAAAGTTTTCAAGAATAAATATTAAATACCGAAATGATTCGAACGGCGTAACTCATTTGTAGCTCGCCGCTGACTCATATCTGCTCGCCGCAATATGTCGTTTGTCCTTAAATATTTGTGGCTCGCCGCAGACTCGTATGTGCTCGCCTGCAGCATCTCGTCTGTAGCTTAAAGACAAATGTGCAAGTTTCTTTCGTGCGCAAAAGTAATCCCATCACGGAATTTTATTCTAAGGACATTTGTGTAAGTAATAAAAATCCCAGAGTTTTCAAGAATAAATATTTGATTTTATTTGTAGAAGAAGTTCCGCGCCTGAAATTTTTCCCACAAATCTCTTTTATTTAATCCATTTGGCAAACGGCTGAGCATCTCTCTTCTTTCTTCCCATTCCTCCCGGTAACTTTTCAGTATAAGCTTCAATTGCGTGATTTGGCACACGCTATTTATCGTAATCCGAGTTTGTGCTTGTTGCAACTCCTTCCGACGAAAAGAAGTCACATGAAACTTAGCAATTCCGTTTGAACGAAAGTTTTCCTTGGTACAGATTGATTGCGCGAATGAGGGGAGAACGACGAAACGGTGTAAGATTTATTTACATAACGACCCTCTTCAGAGAAGTCGTTTAAGAAACGTTACGTCTTTTTTTGCCGACCGGAATGCACTGATTCGCATGGTATGAATAGAATCATTTCGCTTGTAGATATCCTCTTAGAAAACGCCAATTGAAGCGTCTTTACAATCACCTCCGATCGATTCAAAGAGTTCGTGAAACTATTTGATCCTTTTATAATATCGTTTTCATCATAGACGTAGACATCAAATAATTCCAATATTTTACAACGAAGGATGCACGAGCTTCATCAACAACTTGAATTCCTGTACCCTCTCCTACACTAAAATCATAAAATCTGAGTGAATATTTCAAAAGTGAAAACAAATCATTGATATAGTTCATTAGTTTGTTGTTTACTCATGCACAAATCGAGCATTTGAAAACTGCTTTCAAGACGGTGAGTGTATGCGGTTGAATAATCTCGAATGTTTGAGTAATGCGATTTAACATAACTGAAAAAAAAGTGCAATTTAATTTTTACAGTTCGCTTAAAAGCTCGTGCGTGTGTGTGTGTGTGTGTGCGCATGTGTGTGTGTGTGTGTGTGTGTGTGTGTGTGTGTGTGTGTGTGTGTATGTATGTATGTATTACTTAACTGAAATGTTAGTTTCAGAAATAACTGTAGTATTTCATATAATATTTTCTAAATACGTTTCATTTCATTGCTAGTTCTATCCTGAAAGAGAATTGTCTCAAATATTTCAGTAATTCCTTTCTTTTTTTTCAGACTTTGTCTTTAATCCAGGGACTTCCATCGTATACAAGCAGCGTAATAAAAGTATCTTAGTTAATTTTGGTAAGTAGAAAGAAAGGACTAAAAGTTTAATTAAAAATAGTCATTCATTAACTGTAATCTAAGAATTTCTCGAATGGCATTGCCGTATGGATTCCTTTTTATATAGTTAAAAACGAACTTTTCGTCAGATATATTCGGAGTCTGTCTTAGAACATGCCTTGTTCGCCATGTGGAAATTCATTCTCATCTCATCAATTCCCATATACATTCTCACTTATAAAGTTCAGCCTGTGGCCTGTAACTTTGTTTGTGCATTGTTCGAAAGTTTGTCTTGTATTTTCTGTATAATACTAATCCATGTGCACCGCTCGACAATCGCCCATTATAACAATGCCTCAACTTTATTATTATTTAGTTTACTGATGTGCACAGGAAGACAAACAACTTAATATGCAGTGTTAGTTACATTTTTCTCGGGTCTACGTCTACTGATCAATGCAATTAGGTTTACTTCATTTACTTTCTCTAGCGATGTGCCCCTTCCAATGTCTTGGATGTGCGCTGACAAAATCGTTGGAAGGGAAAAAAAGCTCATTATACTCTCGACTCTTGTTCATTAAACATATTCTTTCATGCAGTACCTGCCAAAAGTTTTGTTCAATCATGAATAGTAGTGCGAGTCGAAAACAAGCGTTAAAGCCTTTAATATGTCTTCAAATATAAATAAACATCTCGTTGATATTTTCAGTAGTAAATGGTACCAATAACAGCACATTTGAGCAATGCAATTGTAGTGGATAAAATGGTCAATTTTTCCGTGCAGTACTGTACGGATTATACGCTTCTCACCGGTTGAGAGTTTGGCCAAGAGTTGTCTCCTTTCTTTTTTGGTCTAGTGATGTTCTTTTCTACTTTGCGCCGGTCAAACTGAAAGTCACATCGCTACAGAAAGTAAACGAAGTATACTTTTGCAGAGTTATAGACTTTGCAAGAACAATGTGTTATCTATTTGAATTTGAAATCGTCCATTTATTATATCTATAGCCGCCTGCAGTCATATTAAACTTATTTCTGAACTAGCGTCATATTTATAGACTTTTGCCACTAGTGCACGGATGATAAGAACTTCAGAGTTAATAAACAAACAAATTAAAGTTGAAAATTTGCTCGAGAATGTAATAAAATTTTCCTATGTTATAACATCACTTAACTTTTAATTATGTCATAACTGCGTCGTAAAATCTCGACCTCGTAAAGCACAAATTAGTTCTACTGCTAAGTGCATGTCAACTGGGTATGTTATTAGCTAACATTTGACCAGAAACGTAGGAACGTTCCCGAGGGTGTAATTTTCATAACCCATCACCAGTCGGACACGCAATATTCCTCAGCAAAAGGAAATTTGATTTACTTCTACTCGTTCTATTTTTTCTTTCGTTTCTTTAAAATAATTTCAATTATATGTGAAACTTTATTTGCATGAAAAATGCTTTCGTTTTAAACGCGTAGAATCGATTACAAGGGAAAAAATTATTAAAACAATATGTAAATTAATTTATTTTGTTTTATTTACTTCCACAACGTAACGCAACGCAATTTATACAATTTACTTCCACAACATAACGCAACGCAGCACATACAATTTACTTCCACAACGTAACGTGTACCTCAGTAGGGCTAAACATATACCCTAGACAAAAATTTTCAGTTTCTCAAAGTCTTTTAGCGTCTCTGAGAGCGTCTCTCATAGTCTCTCAGTTATTGCCTAGGTGTTTTTATGGATCTCTCATAGTCTCTGTATGAGAGACTCGAACGATAAAATTGTTAATTGAGAGATTCGAGTCTCTCACAAAGGGACTAAATGAATAAAACTGAAAAATTGAGAAACTCGAGTCTCTCGTAGAAAGACTGGGATCTCTGAAATGTGTTGAACTTAGAAAATTTTAACCATGTCTAACGAGACACCACTTATTGAGAGATTCAAGTCTCTCGTTGAAAGATTCGAGTCTCTCGTTCAGAGACTGGATACGAAATGAGGATCTCTCTATCAGCGACTCAAGTCTCTCGTTAAGAGACGCTAAACAGTTTTTTTGACAGTCTTTCTCAGCGACGCCGAAGGGACTCGATGAGAGACGGAGACTCAAGTCTCACTTTCAGAGCCACACAACGCATCCTAGGCAAAGCCCACAAAGAAGTGATTCGGTAAAACACTATAACACAACACTACATTCGCATTATCATAAAGTTTTACGTTTTTCACCCACAATGCAGTTATTTGTAATACAGTTTATAAAAATGGTAATAAATCAAAATAACCATTTACAGCTTCGATTACTTCTTCATTGTCCGCAAATCTCTTACCGCCAAGCCATTTTTTGAGATTAGGGAACAGAAAATAGTCACTCGGGGCTAGGTCTGGAGAGTAAGGAGGGTGCGGCATCAATTCAAACTTTAG
>NW_020438876.1:173646-194027 GCF_000699045.2 Agrilus planipennis | reverse complement strand
TAGTAGTGCGAGTCGAAAACAAGCGTTAAAGCCTTTAATATGTCTTCAAATATAAATAAACATCTCGTTGATATTTTCAGTAGTAAATGGTACCAATAACAGCACATTTGAGCAATGCAATTGTAGTGGATAAAATGGTCAATTTTTCCGTGCAGTACTGTACGGATTATACGCTTCTCACCGGTTGAGAGTTTGGCCAAGAGTTGTCTCCTTTCTTTTTTGGTCTAGTGATGTTCTTTTCTACTTTGCGCCGGTCAAACTGAAAGTCACATCGCTACAGAAAGTAAACGAAGTATACTTTTGCAGAGTTATAGACTTTGCAAGAACAATGTGTTATCTATTTGAATTTGAAATCGTCCATTTATTATATCTATAGCCGCCTGCAGTCATATTAAACTTATTTCTGAACTAGCGTCATATTTATAGACTTTTGCCACTAGTGCACGGATGATAAGAACTTCAGAGTTAATAAACAAACAAATTAAAGTTGAAAATTTGCTCGAGAATGTAATAAAATTTTCCTATGTTATAACATCACTTAACTTTTAATTATGTCATAACTGCGTCGTAAAATCTCGACCTCGTAAAGCACAAATTAGTTCTACTGCTAAGTGCATGTCAACTGGGTATGTTATTAGCTAACATTTGACCAGAAACGTAGGAACGTTCCCGAGGGTGTAATTTTCATAACCCATCACCAGTCGGACACGCAATATTCCTCAGCAAAAGGAAATTTGATTTACTTCTACTCGTTCTATTTTTTCTTTCGTTTCTTTAAAATAATTTCAATTATATGTGAAACTTTATTTGCATGAAAAATGCTTTCGTTTTAAACGCGTAGAATCGATTACAAGGGAAAAAATTATTAAAACAATATGTAAATTAATTTATTTTGTTTTATTTACTTCCACAACGTAACGCAACGCAATTTATACAATTTACTTCCACAACATAACGCAACGCAGCACATACAATTTACTTCCACAACGTAACGTGTACCTCAGTAGGGCTAAACATATACCCTAGACAAAAATTTTCAGTTTCTCAAAGTCTTTTAGCGTCTCTGAGAGCGTCTCTCATAGTCTCTCAGTTATTGCCTAGGTGTTTTTATGGATCTCTCATAGTCTCTGTATGAGAGACTCGAACGATAAAATTGTTAATTGAGAGATTCGAGTCTCTCACAAAGGGACTAAATGAATAAAACTGAAAAATTGAGAAACTCGAGTCTCTCGTAGAAAGACTGGGATCTCTGAAATGTGTTGAACTTAGAAAATTTTAACCATGTCTAACGAGACACCACTTATTGAGAGATTCAAGTCTCTCGTTGAAAGATTCGAGTCTCTCGTTCAGAGACTGGATACGAAATGAGGATCTCTCTATCAGCGACTCAAGTCTCTCGTTAAGAGACGCTAAACAGTTTTTTTGACAGTCTTTCTCAGCGACGCCGAAGGGACTCGATGAGAGACGGAGACTCAAGTCTCACTTTCAGAGCCACACAACGCATCCTAGGCAAAGCCCACAAAGAAGTGATTCGGTAAAACACTATAACACAACACTACATTCGCATTATCATAAAGTTTTACGTTTTTCACCCACAATGCAGTTATTTGTAATACAGTTTATAAAAATGGTAATAAATCAAAATAACCATTTACAGCTTCGATTACTTCTTCATTGTCCGCAAATCTCTTACCGCCAAGCCATTTTTTGAGATTAGGGAACAGAAAATAGTCACTCGGGGCTAGGTCTGGAGAGTAAGGAGGGTGCGGCATCAATTCAAACTTTAGATCGTTGATTTTAGCCGTCGCAACGATTGACGTGTGCGCTGGTGCGTTATCGTGATGAAACAAGATTTTTTTCTTCGCCAGATGAGGTCGTTTAATTTTCACCTCGTGGCTCAAACGTTGCAATAAGTCTGCGTAGTATTGACCAGTGATAGTATTACCCTTTGCAAGGTAATCAATGTATATAATACCTCTTGCATCCCAAAAAACAGTAGCCATAACCTTGTTCGCCGAAAAAATTGTTTTTGCCTTCTTTGGAGTTGGTTCCCCTGGTCCAATCCACTGTTTAGACTGTTCTTTGGTTTCAGGAGTGTAGTGGTGGACCCACGTTTCGTCAACGGTTACGAATCGACGCAAAAATTCGCTTGGATTACGCTTATACAATGACAAATTTGCGGTAGAAATGTTTTTTCGAATCAATTTTTGGTCGACTGTTAGCAAACGCGGCACCCATCTTGCACAGAGCTTTTCCATATGCAAATGTTGGTGCAAAATATGTTGCACACGTTCATATGACATCTTACAGGTCTCAGCTATCTCACGCACTTTCAATCTGCGGTCTCCCAGCACTATTTGATGAATTTTTTCGATCATATCTGGAGTTGTGACCTCAACGGGGCGTCCTGAGCGAGGCCCATCAGAGGTGCTCACACGACCCTTTTTAAACTCGGAAACCCACTGCTTAACGGTTGAATATGACGGGGAGGATGTCCCCAGTGTTGAGTCCATCTCTTTTTTAATTTCCTTCGGCGTTAACCCCTTCAAATAAAAGTATTTGATGACAGCACGATTTTCCTGCTTTTCCATTTTTACGAAAACCACAGAGGCGTCTTGTTCAGCGTGCTGTCAAACCTACACTAGCAAGGAGATCGGGCTGAAACTATAGCTACAAGCTATCCAAGGATGGTACTATAGAATGTCACCTCAAGGTAGGCCTAGTGGCGTCATCTCTTGGTTAGGCCGGAAACTTATCAATCCACCCTCGTAAGTCAGTAAGATATGTTCTCGACACAACGCAATCTATATGTTCGAGAATATACAAAAATATATGGCCTGTAAGTTCCAGTTTGCGAAGAATAAACAAATTAATCACCAGAAAGAAATAAATTGTCAGGGAGGTAAAAGAACAACATAAAATGCCATAGGGTCGTATTCGTGGGACATAGTTGTTTAAATTGCCGTCATTATCGACCAATAATTCTTACCGTTTGTTCGTTTCTCTTATAATAAATGAGCTACTTTATCTACTTCAAAACTAGCGGTTCGGGTATTTTCGTTTTGCGTTTATCTTAAACTTGAACACGCGCAATTTTTTACTAAAATCGAGCAATAACGAAAAGCACTAAATCTTTCACAAATTCAAGTGGGAGAAGAACTATTTCGAACGATGTTGGGCTTAAATTATATGAAAAGAAGCGAATGAACGTCGGGAAGAATAGTTGTGAGAAACGATTTCGCTCGTCCTTTCTGAACGATGAGAATTCGACAGAAAGCTTTGATAATATAAATGCAATCGCTTTGTTGGAGGTATTGTTTGCTTTTAACATAATCATATACTCACGTTTTCGTAAATCGGACAATTTAGTGGCTACCACATGTGCAATTTCTTTAATCATATTTATGTGTAGGTAGTAATATAATAAATGTACATATTATACTTATATAACAGCTGTCATTGACAATTCCCCTTGTTACTTTCCAATGACTGTTATCGTTGGAAGTTCTCGCTAAGAGGTCCCGTTGATAGTTCCCGTTGACTGTTGCCATTGACATTATAGTTATCGTTAACAGTTCCCTCTGACTGTTCCTGTTGATAGTTCCCTATTGGCACGTACCGATGAGTGGTCCCATTGATTGTCCCCGTTGACTGTTGCCATTGACAGTATCCATTAATAGTTATCGTTAACAGTTCCCTCTGATTGTTCCTGTTGACAATTACCTATGGCACGTCCCGATGACTGGTCTGATTGATTGTTCCCGTTGACTGTTGTCATTGACAGTTTCCATTAATAGTTATCGTTAACAGTTCCCTCTGACTGTTCCTGTTGATAGTTCCCTTTGGCACGTCCCGATGAGTGGTCCCATTGATTGTCCCCGTTGACTGTTGCCATTGACAGTTTCATTAATAGTTATTATTAACAGTTTCCTCTGACTGTTCCTGTTGACAGTTCCCTTTGACACGTACCGATGACTGGTCCCATTGATTGTTCCCGTTGACTGTTACCATTGACAGTTTCCATTAATAGTTATCGTTAACAGTTCCCTCTGATTGTTCCTGTTGACAATTACCTTTGGCACGTCCCGATGACTGGTCTCATTGATTGTTCCCGTTGACTGTTGTCATTGACAGTTTCCATTAATACTTATCGTTAACAGTTCCCTCTGACTGTCCTTGTTGACAGTTCCCTTCGGTACGTCCCAATGACTGGTCCCATTGATTGTTTCCGTTGAATGTTGTCATTGACAGTTTCATTAATAGTTATTATTAACAGATTCCTCTGACTGTTCCTGTTGACAGTTCCCTTTGACACGTACCGATGACTGGTCTCATTGATTGTTTCCGTTGACTGTTGTCATTGACAGTTTCCATTAATAGTTATCGTTAACAGTTCCCTCTGACTGTCCTTGTTGACAGTTCCCTTTGGTACGTCCCAATGACTGGTCCCATTGATTGTTTCCGTTGAATGTTGTCATTGACAGTTTCCATTAATAGTTATTATTAACAGTTGCCTCTGGCTGTTCCTGTGGACAGTTCCCTTTGGCACGTCCCGATGACTGGTCCCATTGATAGTTCCCATTGACGGGTCCCACGCCAGGACGTAACAGATCAAATTAAACATAAAATTTGTAGTCAAATCAATCATAAAATGATCTGCGATCTGCAAGCGTTTATTGTTGCTTAAAGCATGCAATCATTTTTTCTTGCAGGCCACGTGATACGTGTGCTTGTATGTTTCAGTTTGCACCACCTGACGAAGTAACTGGGTCGAAATTTAATCAGCACGATACGTAAACATGGCAGAGTTCATAATCTTCGCGTGTAAAACCTTAAATGGCTGAGTAACTTTACATTCCAGTCAGTGACTTTTGCGATAAAGCAACCCTCAGGCTGGCGTAAGCTTAAAATTACAGTGCAATACCTACAGTTAATTGGACGCTCGTGATTTTTTCACGTTAATCGAACTTACGCTTTGCATAATTTTAAACGAAACTCCGTTACGCTATTAACATTATATGTTATTACAAGTTTTAAGGCACAACTAACTTCTGTCGAACTATAAATTTTTATTTTAGAAGTTTAAGTAGGTTCTTGGTGATCGGCAATTTTCCGAATTTCGAACTTATAATCGGATAACGTTAATTGGCCTAACTCTAATAACAGATTCAGGAAATTTTCTGTTGGTTTGGTAGATTTAAGTTTCAAAACTTATAATTTTATGTGCAGAAAACTTTCTACCTGCAACAATTTTTTGTTTTGTTACGTTTTATACTTCTATAACTACTACGTTTTTAAAAGTCGAATGTTTGACCTAAAACGCGCCGTAGAATGGAGTGTAATGTGACAATTCCTACTTAAAATTCTGCTCAATTCGTCCAATTAGAAAGTTCCGTGGAAGTTCCTGGTTTTAAGAGTGGATAATAGGATTAGACTTTTCTCGTTATACGTACGGGTCTTTTTATCATTTAGATGGCATGGAGTTCGGAGCGGAATGTCACTTCTTGTAACACTAAATGCAGCCTCTAGTTGTACCCGGGACAGTATCACAACTGATAGCAAGGACGAACATAACACGCAGAGCATACTGCACGCTAACCGCGGACATTACACCACTAAAAATTCTGTTAACACTTTATTTAATTGGATATGTTGTTCTAAATGACATTGTTAAACCAATAAGACATTTATTACCGTACTAACGTTTCGTGGATATCAGTATGTCGTTTTAAAATCCAAAGTAAACAAAAAAAAATGGTAATAATTAACCAATTATTATTATTCCAAATTTAAAGACAGATATTGGTGTTCAATACTACAATCGATCAAGTATCATTTTTAGATATCGCTTTGGATATCAGTATGTCGTTTTAAAATCCAAAGTAAACAAAAAAAAATGGTAATAATTAACCAATTATTATTATTCCAAATTTAAAGACAGATATTGGTGTTCAATACTACAATCGATCAAGTATCATTTTTAGATATCGCTTTGGATATCAGTATGTCGTTTTAAAATCCAAACTAAACACAAAAAAAATGGTAATACTTAACCAACTATTATTATCCCAAATTTAAAGACTGATATTGATGTTCAATACCACAATCGATCGAGTATGATTTTTAGATATCGCTTTTACTTTGTTTCCTGAAGTAAATTTCTTGTTTTATAAAGTTAATGAATGCATGTAAGGATAACGAGACTCTAATAGAACTAGACGATCAAAGTATTTTGCTGTATATCCATCTATGAAAAATAATATTAAAGTTCTGTATGAGCGCGATGTTTTATTGGTTTCGATTCTTTGACCATGATTTTAAAAATGTAACAGCTAAAGGAAAAAGCAGAGAAGATTTCTCTTCAAAAATGCTGATGCAATTTCTTTGATGTAGTCCTTGTGTGATATACGTTTCAGTTGCAAGATAAGGTATTCGAGTATTCAGGATAATTTTCTCGGATCAGGATTCAGGATGCAAAACACAAAGGACCTGCTACACGCTTTTCTAAAAGTATCAAAGTGCATATTTTTAAAAGGCATCCAATCACAAATTTCATTAAACATTATTCAGAATATTTCACTAAATATTATCATCTAAGCGCTTTACGGTATCAGTAATTAAAAATTATTCAGAATTGATTAATTTACTTTTTTTATATGTATTGGAGAACGGATTTTAATGACTTTTTCTTATTGGATTGTCCTATTTAAGTTTGAAAACAATATTACATCTCTACGGGTGGAAAATTAGGGGATGTAGCTCGTCTTTAACTAGGGAGCATACGGGCAAACTATTGAAGTCTTGTAAAACTTATGTATAAGTATACATAGGCATATTTAAATTATGTAAGAAACATTCTTTTTATGTTTTAGACAAGTTAAAGGAATGCGCATCGTGCCTAGCTGTTTATTCTCTTTTTATTGCGGTTGTACTTTCTTCGACTTCTTAGCGTACTTTCGTGTACATTTAATCGTTTAAATGTCGTGCTTGCTGTTTAAAATAACCATCACTTCCAGTAACGCGAAACAGTGTCTCCCGTTATCGTTGGGACCATTCCCTTTTCCGTCCATCGGGGAGACGTTCGTGCACGCAAGCTGCGGTACGCTAATAACGGTCCCGATTATGGCTAAGGGGAAATCCATCCATCGGATGCCGACGAACGGACGAAAAGTGCCGTCGCGACGGCCTCGGCGTCGTGTTGCGTTCGTGTTGAACATGACTGCTGTGTGCGCCGCGAATTTTCGTGTCTGGAATTAATAACAGTACGAAAGTCAAACAGTTGGTAGACATCGTTTTAATCATTTCGCGCGCTGTGATGTTTGCCTGCTACTACTCAGCGACTAGAGACGTCGACGTCGGCGTCGTTCCCTTCTATTCCCGCGACTGATTAGCGCACTGGCTGTTAATTTGCACGAATCATCGCGTGATCATAATCGTGTGTAATTGCAATGGTCGTTTTCTAAATTGCCGGGCGTAGAATTACAGATAATCCGCAGATACTTCAACCGTGGAATCTCGAACCCACCCTTCCCCGCAACAGATCCCCCATTAAAACAACCCCATCGCACGAACTGCCACTGCTAAATGCCACCGTGCTTCTAACCTACTCCGTTCTCTTCGTCTATCATATTCTCATATTCAACAAACACAATCACGTACAGATATAGTAGGTAGGTGCACCGAGCGGCATGGCCTAGAGGTCTAGACCATTGCTTAGCATTCGGGAGGACGCCGATTCGATTCCGGGTCCGTCTGCCTTGGTCCAAGTTTTTCTGTGGTTTCCTTGGATCACTTAGGTAAATGCTGAGGCAGTAATATTCCACAGATAATCTTTCACTCTCTTCTGTCTTCATTTCGTCTGTCTCATCTTTCTCACCCGAACCACCACCCACCCATTCCCACGATTCCTGAAAGCAGGCTGAAGAGGGCCTTCCGCCCTACCTTCCGGCATAGTCCGGAGGGACTGCCCGCCCACCAGCATTACTGGCTGGTGGGAATGAAACACAAAAAAGAAAGAAAAAAAAAGTTCAGATGCATACATATTTAGATACGAACAAGAGGGGTCTGGGATAGTTCAGTTTCTACACTAACAGGATTGGAAGCAAAAATTGCGAGATCGCTGTCCACAGAGGACCTACTAAAAATAGTTATGAACTTGTTACTTACATAGTTAATTATAGCAATTAACGATATTCTACACTTATTATATTGTGTAGTAGCAGTAGAAATTGCTGGAAATTTGTTTGAAATTGTGATACATTACAGATGGATATTAAAATTGAACAGAACTAGCAATTACGTCATTCTATTGCAGGTAGATGTATCAGAATTTTTTGTCCCGTGGCCAGTTCCCCTTGTTCCTTACAATGACTGTTCCTATTGGCAGTTTTTGCTAGGAGGTCCAGTTGATTGTTCCCATTGACTGTTGTCATTGACAGTTCCATTCAAAAAAATCTCCTTGACAGTTCCCGCTGATTATTCATATCGACAGTTCCTTTTGGTACGTCCAAATAACTGGTCCAGTTTATGGTTCCCGTTGATAGATTCTGTTGACAATTCCCGTTGACTGTTGACATTGGCAGTTCCCGGTGACAGTTCCCTCTGACTGTTCCTGTTGACAGTTCCCCTTGTTACGTTCCAATTACAATTCTTGCTAAGAGGTCGCTTTGATAGTTTCCGTGGACTGTTGTCATTGGTAGTTTCATTAACAAATATCGTTGACAATTCCCGCTGACTGTTCATATTGACAGTTCCCTTTGACTGGTCCCGTTGATGGTTCCCGCTGATAGGCCCCTTTGACAGTTCCCGTTGACTGTTGACACTGGCAGTGCCCTGCGACTGTTCCCTATGACTGTTCCTATTGACAGTTCCCGTTGACAGTTTCCCTTAACACATCCCGATGACTATTCTCATAGACAGTTCCCGTTAATAGTACATGTTTGCAATTTCCTTAGTAAGTTTGTCAGGATTCAAAATTCACATCTTATTGCAAGTAGATGTATCAGAATTTTTTAAGGTAAAAAGTTAATAAATGAAATCTTCAAACGACTTTTCCATCCTATTTAAGAAATATTTAACCACTTAGTAGGCTAAATGAAAGCATTAAGATATTTGTATTTTGTATTTATTTACTTCTGAATGTATCTTCTTTACTTTAATTCAATAATATAAGCAAAAGTCGTTCCGTGCTGGTTGATGCTTTGTACTTTGCATCTGGAATGGTACCAAATTCGAGAGAGAAAAGTTGGTTTTCCATTTATTTGGACACAATGAAGCAACTACTTTTTACTTAAGGAAATTACTCCATTCGGAGCGTTTTAAAGGCATGCTTCGGAATTTCTATTGTCAGAGCGGCAGAGAGAAAGCCTTTTTGGACAATCCCTTTAACTTTCTATTTAAAATTCCTCCGCATTTCAACACGTTCCACTTCAACTCGTAAAAGCACCACGCGAAGAAGTTAATGCTAATCATTCTTTAAGTGGAAAATCCAACGGTGTTACTTAAAAGTTTCAAGTTGTGGCGGCATATGTAAATTTAAAACGTTTTTCATGTCGTAAACGCGCCGCAGATCTACCGAACGAAGTTTTACATACTTTTACTAGATTTCGGAATCGTCTGTTTTCCTACTTAAATGTATTTTCCAATAGAGTCAATATTTCACAAAACTCGATTTGGTGGGGGCCAACAAAAACATTTTTTTTATATCGGTCCATGTCGAAGAGAAATTCATTTTTCTAATCAAACTAAATGAAAACATATCACACTAAATGCATATTCTTCCGTGCATAATTTTGAAAAATACTTTTCTTTTGATTATGCCACGAGAGACGCTGAACAATTGTCGAATGTTGAAAGCGGATTAGAAATTACGCTTACTTAATCTGAACGCACTTGTAAAGTATTTGAAAGACTAGTCCGGCTCTGGTGGAATCACGCAGGGAAATAGGTCATTGCAACGTCGCATTCAATCAGCTGCAGCATCCGTGTTGTATTTTGTGTTTCTACTACTATATCGAGGTTTGCTTTACACTGTATACTATCAGCGATGAACAAAGTAGTTATCCAATTTATTGTTATCATGATGGGTGTCTAAAGGTCATTATGTGTAGTAGAATAGTAATGATTTATTGATATTTACTTTATTAATCGTTCCATAACCGTCACTGTTTATAGTTTTCATCGATTTCTCTATACGTTACTAATTCACGCCCAGGGTCGGCTTCGGATTGCAATTACGTCTGCTTTTCTTACAAATATTTTTGTCCCTTATCAACGCTGCTTTACTCACTATGCAATTTCCTATTGCATCTAGTTAAAACCTCCAAAAGCTTGTTTCAGAAACACCCTATATCAGTGGAAAGTTACTAGATAGAGATATTTTATTTTCTTTATAAAAAAGCGAAAGAAATGAAAGAAAAGTAAAAAGTATCATTTATTATTCAATTACGCTGAATAAGTGTTGTCTAAAAATAGAATATACAAAATAAGTCTGAAACTGAAGTTGCCGGTCTCCGAGTTTATGCGATATTTACTTTGTACGTCCCAAAAAAAAAAAAGAAAAGAAAAATTCTCGAGTTGTACCTACGTACTTTGAGCTCTAGAACAGAAACTTGTTGATGTGTCAAAGAAATATCTCGCATCATCCGAAACTTCCAAGTAGGCGTAAAGTACACGAAGCAGCTAAATTCGGATCTCCAGTGTTTATTTGAAACAAATTTTGAGAAGGCCTTGAGTGTTCTTAACTTTTTAATGAAATTCTGTGCCTTAAACGGTCATGCTATCCATGCAATTACTAATTCTCGATTCGTTAATTTAGGAACAACGAAAGGTAAACCAAACTTTTGGTAAAACAAAAGCTAACGCGATTTGGTTCGCGTCGGGGTGGAGCACGTGGTTCTCGTGAAAAAAACTGCCATCGAAATCGGTTCAGCCCACACAATCAAATTAACATACTGTACTGATGTTATTCAATTATTTTACCTTACTACTAAAATGTTTGACGGTCCGAAAGTCCACCGCTACCGAGGAAAACGCATTTGAAAGTACAGTCAAGAGCTAGTCCGCCCCTGGTAGGACCACGCAGACAAATCGACACTGCAACACCGCATTCAATCATCTGTGCTGTATTTCTTCTATATTTTTCAACTCATGTATTATTTGTCATTTATTAGATTAGATTAACTGTTTACAACCACCTTGTTCTCTTAACGTTGTAGGCTCGTGTTACGTATAATAAACAAAGTAGTTATTTAATTAATTGACATCGCAATGGGCGTTTAAAGATTACTATGTGTAGTAGCGTTATTATTGCAATTTCTCTATATGTTTCAAATTCACGTCCAGGGCCGGCTTCGGATTTCAACTTCGCCTGACTTTCTTACAACTTTATTTTACTCACCATGCGATTCTCTATTGCATCGAGTTAACACCCTCTAAAACTTGTTACTTATTTCAGAAACATTCTGTATTTATTCTAATTGCCATAGCGCTTTTATATTAAACCGAAATCTGGAGTTCCCTGTGACCAGCGGTTTAGGATTGGTTGTAAATATATCTCTGTGTGCTCGAAGGTAACTAATCACTATCTGTTTAGCGTCGTGCCATAAAATCCTTTATTTCGCAAAGGTTTCATTTAGAGGTAACCGTGGTTTCGGCCAGCTGGCTATGTTGTACTTTTTACGTCTTTTCCTGTTAAACATTCGTCCTTTGAGACCCATTCGCGCAACATTTTTACAATTAATGAATTTATATACCTACCAATGTGTAACACCTGCCTGACAAAATCCACCCGTTTTTCTTGTAATAAAAGTTCTAAATCCTATCCCGAGGATAACGAATATATTAGAAAAACCAACCACAAATTTTAATTTCTTTTAATGTTAAACGAACTTTACACCCTATCGACCTTACCCTAATATTTGCTCATTTGGCAATATACCGGAATTTTTTTTATGTAAATTAAGTAATAAAAAATAAAAAAAAAATTCGATCAAAGCCTCTTCAGCTAACCATCATTTTATTTATACTGTAACAAATTCCCAAAATTCAGAACGGAGAAGAACCAATCTGGAACAGGTATTCTCCTTATTATTTTTTTGCATTCCCAAATGTAATCCAATAATAACTCGAAGTGGCGTAAGTTATAGGGAGGGGAAACGCCTTCTTCCTTCGATAGTAAATTGAATTTATCATTGTTCGGTTAAAATTAGTTTTTTGGAGCGCACGCAACGCATTATTAACAGCGTAAAATCTTAATACTCGAATAGAATCCAACTTCTTCACCAAATCGGTAAAACATTGAAATATTAAATCAAGAAGATTCAAGTAGCTTTCAAACATTACGGAAATCTTCATACATAAAATAACAATGCCCAAAATAAATTAATGTAGACGCTAAACGTTCTTACTGTTTAAAATTTTGATTCCTTCAGAGATTTAATCATGGGCCGAATAAATTTTAAATATCAGAATTAGCAAACCCTCTGCGTAGAATTAATGCGCACATTATTAAAGATTTAATTGTGTACACCTGCTTTTACAAAGCTCAATTACAATGTAACAAAGTTGTATTAAGGAGATGAACTTATCTACAACAGTCCCCTTTAATGTAGCCATTAGTTAAAACAAGTTAATATTAGTAAGTAAGAAAGTGTATGTTAATTAAAGCCTTCAGTCTTATAGCGCTCTTAATGAGAGACGGAGAAAAGTCACTCAACGACTTGAAAGTGATGGTAGTATAACAAAGTTGCTATGCACGCAAAATTGACTAAAAGGTAGGAATTCTCAACAAAGGCTTCGATCTCTAATATTAGTAAGGTAATAAGTCTTTGTAGAAAAAAGTTTAAAACCAAAGTATAGATTAAATTTTTATTATTCAATGATGTTGTAGGAACACGAGTTTGTTTGTTTTCCAGATGAGTATTCTATTTACAGTAGCATCTACTTTAAAACTTAATTTACAAAAATAACAACTAAAATTTGGTAGAATAAGTTAAGATGAAGGTTAAGGCCAACTCAAAACATCCACAATATATTCTTGATCATTATATTATTAGGTAGGAAGCCTAGCTTGAAGGAGGAAGATCAAAATTAAGAGTTCACTTATAAGAATTATGTGTTTAGATTAATTATCAATACGAAGTATGCAAAACCAGAAAACAATATCGTTTTTGGTCTTCATAGTACCAAAAAATCATTCATATACCCCGTAGTCCATTAATAATTACATGTACTCACACTGTAGGATAAAAAACATTCAGAATTATTTCAGGGCAAGAATAGCGTTGCTGCCCAGAAGCAAAACGTAGTGGTGTGATTTTATGTTCGGAAGTTATAAATTTTTTCCAAGAGAGCAACAAGTTTGCCTTTCTTTCCTAAACGATATTTATTTGCTATAAAAAACCGTATTCTCGTCGTTTTTTTGCCTATTCTTTTATTTCGTTGTCCAGTCATCGATTTCTTTTGACTCAGAGCCACGAAAAACCCTAATAAGCATGAACACGTTGTAGAAATAGGCGCTGTGAAACACGTACCACCTATCTTAGCGCCCGTTCCTCTCTCAAGGCTCCCACGTCTCTACCAGACGTGCTTACATGCCCGTATGAGAGTAATAATTCACCATGCCGGAAGCCATAATACTTTTAATATTTCTCTGCGGACGAAAAAGGGCCTTACGACATCTTTAGGGACTGCGCTTATTTATATATCACAGCTTTAACGCGCTCGTATTAAGGGGCATTTTTGTTTTTACCTCGTCCTCCTTCTCTCCCGCCGCCATCCTTATATAACATCTTAATAAAATACACCAAGAAACATTATGGTGTTGTAAAGATGTGACAAATATTCCCGGTATCTCTTACATACTAAACAAAATCTGGACTTGAGTGTTTTAGACCGTTTTATGGCATAATTCTTTTTTATTTTTCTCAAATTTGTGAGGTTAGAAGTGTTCGAAATGTGGTGTTACAGACGAATGATGAGGATACCGTGAATAGAGAAGGTTAGAAATGAAGAGGTATTGGACAGAATAGGAGAACAGAGGACTCTATGGAAGTCAATAAGAAATAGGCGAGATAGGTCGGAAGGATAGCTTCTCAGGTCTAGTCAGAGACATTAGAAGCAGGAACAGGAATTAAAAGGAGTAGAGGTAGGCCCAGATTAGATTACTGTTGGGAAATATAGGGTTGTTCGGAAAGTCATTTCGTTTTTTCCCGACAGAGGATTTAATTGTATTCTTTTGCACCCAACTTCACATTTAAGCCGTATAATTTTTATATGCTTTGAGAGCTCATATGGCAAGGCTTGTGTGTGAAAAATTCCAATTAATTCTACGCAGTAGTTTTTGGTTGGTGCCCTTTTAAATATGGAGAGCGATAAGCAGCATTTTCGAAATATCTTACTGTTTTACTACAGAAAGGATAAAAATGCTGTTCAAGCCAGAAAGAAATTGACTGATGTGTATGGAGAAGGTGTGTTGACAGTACGCCAGTGCCAGAACTGGTTCGCTAAATTTCGATCAGGCAATTTTGATGTCGAAGATGCACCACGTTCGGGCCAGGCCGGTTGAAGCTGATATAGACGCGATAAAGGCATTAGTTGATGTGAACCGGCGAATAACAACACGTGAGATCGGATTGAGGTTACATTTATCAAATTCAACAGTTTATGACCACTTGAAAGGCCTGGGATTATCCTCGAAGCTCAATGTATGGGTTCCCCATGTTCTCACAGAGAGAAATCTGTGTCGCCGCATTGACGCCTGCGATTCACTTCTCAAACGTCACGAAAATGATCCGTTTTTGAAGCGCATCATCACTGGGGACGAAAAATGGGTTGTATACAACAACGTCAAACGCAAGAGCTCATGGAGCAAAAAAGATGAACCGGCTCAAACCATTTCCAAAGCCGATATTCACCAAAAAAGGTGATGCTGTCTGTTTGGTGGGACTTTAAAGGAATCGTTTTTTTTTTTAGCTTTTACCGGATAACACAACGATTAATTCGGAAGTCTACTGTCATCAGCTGGACAAACTGAATGATGCACTTCAACAGAAAAGGTCAGAACTAATCAACAGGAAAGGTGTAGTGTTTCACCAAGACAACGCGAGACCTCACACAAGTTTGGTCACTCGCCAAAAGCTTTTACAGCTTGAATGGGATACAATGCTACACCCACCATATTCTCCAGACCTGGCACCATCGGATTATTATTTGTTCCGGTCACTCCAAAATTTTTTAGACGGTAAAACGTTCACCTCAAATGAGGAGGTCAAAAACCTCCTCGATCAGTTTTTTGCCAGCAAAGACCAACAATTTTATGAGCGTGGAATTATGCTACTACCAGAAAGATGGCAAAATGTGTTGGACCAGAACGGTCAATATATAATTTAATAAAGTATTTGTTTATTATACGAAAACTGTCTTTCATTTCCACAAAAAAAAAACGAAATGACTTTCCGAACAACCCTATAATTAAAGATGTGGGACGCTCTACTTTTGGGCAAATGCGAAGATTATCTGAGGATAAGAAGATATGGAGGTGCGTGTCCAACCAGTCTTAGGACTGACGACTTTATGATGACGATGCAGTCAAATTTAGGAGGAGAAGATAGAAGACAAAAACAGGGAATGAAATTAGAGAACGGTGTGCTTCATATTCAGTTTTAACTAAAGTTCTCTCGTTTCCAATGTAATAACTCCTTTAAAACTAAGTCTCTATAATTTTCGTCGAATATCCTGTCTGTAATTAAGACACATTGAGCAGCCCAGTCGGTAGTTTACCTTCTAAACTTTAAGAGAGTACAAATAAACTGCTGAATACTACAAAGGTCTTGTACAGAGCGTCACGATGACGACGGACGACGACGTCGGCGTCGCGGTAGTAAACAACACCACTTCCACAACCTACCTTTCCCCTTTCCATTTTATCTGAACCGAATCATAATGGGACTTGCATTAAAATTAGTTACATTATAAAGCAAGTTTGTAACATGAGTTTTCGAGTGAGAGGGAGTTAAATAATTTGTCCGACGAATTTAGAAACTTTTAAAGGGTTGTAATCTAAAACTTTTGCCTGCTGCGCGACTTTGTTCCTGGCTCCACTTCTACACTCTGTCTTTACCATTACCTACCGGGAAACTCTGAACGGGAAAACTATTCCTCCTTACCCTCCTACTCCATCTACTGTATCCCTAATGGAAGCTTGAGGAATGCTTTGTAACGTTTTCCAATAATTTTCAAGTTCCAAATAGAAAAAAGTTTAATGCGTTATTATTGCAATTTCTCTATATGTTTCCAATTCACGTCCAGGGCCGGCTTCGGATTTCAACTTCGCCTGACTTTCTTACAACTTTATTTTACTCATCATGCGATTCTCTATTGCATCTAGTTAACATCGTCAAAACCTTGTTACTTATTTCAGAAACACTCTGTATTTATTCTAATGGCCATAGCGCTTTTAGATTAAACCGAAATCTGGAGTTCCCTGTGACCAGCGGTTTAGGATTGGTTGTAAATATATCTCTGTGTGCTCAAAGGTAACTAATCACTATCTGTTTAGCGTCATGCCATAAAATCCTTTATTTCGCAAAGGTTTCATTTAGAGGTAACCGTGGTTTCGGCCAGCTGGCTATGTTGTACTTTTTACGTCTTTTCCTGTTAAACATTCGTCCTTTGAGACCCATTCGCGCAACATTTTTACAATTAAAGAATTTATATACCTACCAATGTGTAACACCTGCCTGACAAAATCCACCCGTTTTTCTTGTAATAAAAGTTTTAAATCCTATCCCGAGGATAACGAATATATTAGAAAAACCAACCACAAATTTTAATTTCTTTTAATGTTAAACGAACTTTACACCCTATCGACCTTACCCTAATATTTGCTCATTTGGCAATATACCGGAATTTTTTTTATGTAAATTAAGTAATAAAAAATAAAAAAATTCGATCAAAACCTCTTTAGCTAACCATCATTTTATTTATACTGTAACAAATTCCCAAAACTCAGAACGGAGAAAAAAAGTTTAATGCAACATAGGCATAACACACCTTATATTTACTAAAATTGGTTGCTTATATTACAACGAAAACTGAAGAAAAAGTTTGTTACTATAACGACAGACTTTTAATATTTAACAGTAAACAAGATAATAAACCATTAAACGTAAGGATACTGTGAAGGTTAGAAATGAAGAGGTGTTAGAAAAAGTAGAAGAGCAGAGGGTGCTATAGATGTCAATAAGAAATAGATAAGTTGGTACAGTTAGGACGTTCAAAATTGGCATAGTCTGTTATAGAATTGTTGCATTTACTTTCTTCTTTCAACTTACTGACTAGACTAGAGTAGTTGCTGACAAAATGCTTACTTTTACTCACGACGGACGATGTAGGTAATATCGTAAACATAGAAAAGAGATGTCAGGTAGGATTTGCAGCGGGCAGAACCTCTAACCGCTGCACCGCTTACTATTATTCGGTTATTTCTTTTCACTTTGCCTGTACTAGTTATGAAGCATTTCCTAACTTAACAAGGGCGTGTTCTAACCCCAGCAAATGACAAGGCTCTCAAGTGGAAATAAGAAGGAATATACATCCATCGTCACAGATAACTTAACGCGAATTG
Organism: Agrilus planipennis; assembly: GCF_000699045.2. Lineage (NCBI taxonomy): Eukaryota > Metazoa > Arthropoda > Insecta > Coleoptera > Buprestidae > Agrilus > Agrilus planipennis. The sequence goes on along the minus strand of NW_020438876.1, from coordinate 176,401 downwards.
TGCCAATTTTAATCATCCCAACTACAGGTCACCTTTTCAGGCATGAAGGACTAGTTAGAGACAAATTGGAAGCAGAAACAGAAGTTAAGAGGGGTAGAGGTAGACCTAGATTAGATTACTGCTGACAAAAACAGTTCAGGATGTTTTAGGGAAATACAAAGACTAACTCAGGAGTGGAGGTACATATCCTGCCAGTCTCAGGACTGAGGATCTTATAATGATGTTAAATAGTAAGAATCAAATTTTAATTAAATATAAATTATTAATACTTCTGAGTATAAACGTTGATCTTTTTAAGTATTACCATCACTTGGAAAATATGACTACAGATCAATAGTATGATTTATCAGTAATGTGAAATTTCAAATTTTTATTTCTTTAACCGTTTTAGAGATAGACAGGCGTCGGACTGACGGATAGATGTATGTATTGTATTTTGCAAGAAGGTCATCACGCGTAAAATTCATACCTCTATTGAAATTAAGTACCATAACAAAGCCCCAAGTGTAACACACACGTAAGATCGATTTTCTGTCGGCATTACTTCAATCAAATGGAACCAACCAACGAACGCTCGCTTCGTTTCAATATTGCTTGCGTTTCCATGTCTTCTCGTATGTGTGCAACTGGTGTAATGTAGGTACAACAGCATTTTATATGCATGTATGAATGTAGCACGTCGTACGAAGAAGCAATATCTTGCAGCAATATCACTCAAACGCTTGCCTTTTATATATCTATATAATACGGACTTTTTGAAAAACATCCGTTGTTAAGAAGACTGCGGAAAGTCACACATAACATACACTTGTAATAGCAGACCATATTATTCTAATAGATAACACTTTTCTGTTACAATAATGCCAATGTCGCGAAATTTATTAGACACTTTTACCATCTGTTGCAGTCTCATTCTGGAAAGAACGGATTAACTTCTTGTTAGGTCTCATCAGCACGCTATATGTTATCTCAAGGAGTAGATCTTTTGACAAGACTTTGCCTATAGGAATAACATTAAAGTAAAAGTGTTGCACTTTTTGTTTGGGACATACTTTATTTGTGGTTAAATTTACTTGAAACTTGTTTGATATTATTAATCAAATGAAAAGAGGTTGCTACGTTTCCATGGGGTTTATTTTATTTGTACGTACTCGGATTTACTCGAAGGTTGCTCATTGTTGAAATTAAGCAAATACGTGTTTCGGCAATTTTTAAAAATCAACCCTCAAGGATGAAATGTTGCTACTTTGTATTTGAAATTTAAGATGGCGACATTACATAAAATTAAAACGTTGTGAGGGTGAATTGAGAGTTAAAAGGTTTTATGGAGAAACAATATTAATTTCTCCGAGCGAAGCCGCCGGGAAAAGCTAGTCTATTATAAAAATAGTATTGATTAGGCACTTTTGTGACCCTATTATGGAATATATTGTTGAGTATAAGTCAATTTTCATTTATTTACCCTTTGACTTCGTATTTATGTTCGAAACTCTTAGAAGTGGTGTTGTGTCTTCTCTAGCGGAAAAGGCGGGCATATACATATATGACAGTATATCCGATTCGGTGTATAGGTACATAAGTTCTGCTAGATCTCCGTCCCCGATCTGGAGGAAATCCGTTTCCTTCGGTTCGTAATTAGATGTAAAGTCTTTAGAGGTGAACGTTTGGGTCCATATCTTCGAAACTTCCGAGCAAAAGGGAGTGGCGCTATTAACCCCCGAAGGAGAATGGCGCTTGTGTATCTATCCACTGATATCTCCCGCAGCTATGCCACCCTGTCCCGGAAGACTTCCCTACAAACGGAACGATCCCTAAATTGATAAAGCGAATTAAGTGCAATTGAACTGTGTAGTTTAGTTTTCCTAATAATTGAATTGACCGTAGACCATCGCACAAACGATGAGGTGTTCGATAAACTGCAAACGTTTAAAAAAACAAAAGAGTTGTATGAATCACAACTGCAAATCATGAGCAAACTGAAACATTTGCTCAGTTGTGAACACCGCATTCAAAAACCGTTGACGCCACGCGATTCTACTACTTTTTTACATAATTACCACTTGTCTAAAGTTAGTAAATACCTTCCATCTCCATAATAATGAGCACTGTTTGTTATTTTATATATTTTGGCAAGAAACCATGAAATTCGACATATCTTTTTACATAAATATCACTCCTTAAACTGTAGTGTTGTATGTCGTATGAGGTATACCGTTTCTTCTAGGATTTTTGTTCGTAATTATCAATAACGTTACGAATTGTCGTAGCTAGATAATAAAAACTGTAGACAGAAAATTACAGGCGGGTCTGCAAAAAAAAAGGAAAATTGAAGCAATTGACCCAAATAGGCAGAATCCTGTATCCCTGGCACTCTCGGTAAGAACAGGATGATTAACTTTCTCAAAGCAGTGACCCCAAGACAACAAGCAATCGATGATTGCTTTGCTGTCTCAAAAGCCTCTTTTAACTAATTAAATGAATAATATCTTTCAATTTACTTTCTTCATAATGCTTTTACTTTTCCTTTAGTCCTCTGAAAGTAATGCAGAAACCGGAACTATTGTTACGTATTCTGAATTTTATGAAATTTAGGTATCTAACTCGATTTACGAGGGTGGATTGATAAGTTTCCGGCCTAACCAAGAGATGACGCCACTAGGCCTACCTTGAGGTGACATTCTATAGTACCATCCTTGGATAGCTTGTAGCTATAGTTTCAGCCCGATCTCCTTGCTAGTGTAGGTTTGACAGCACG
>NW_020438876.1:158155-167984 GCF_000699045.2 Agrilus planipennis | reverse complement strand
GTCACTCCAAAATTTTTTAGACGGTAAAACCTTCACCTCAAATGAGGAGGTCAAAAACCTCCTCGATCAGTTTTTTGCCAGCAAAGACCAAAAATTTTATGAGCGTGGAATTATGCTACTACCAGAAAGATGGCAAAAGGTGTTGGACCAGAACGGTCAATATATAATTTAATAAAGTATTTGTTTATTATACGAAAATTGTCTTTCATTTCCACAAAAAGAAAAAACGAAATGACTTTCCGAACAACCCTATAATAATAAGAGATAGAAAAGACTACACAACCGTTTAAGCACTTCATTTATTACCTGTTTACAATATAACGAAATATCTTTTATTCTCATTTTGTAACTGAAATCGAGAAGGTGTTTCAACAGCTCATAAAATTCTATTTACCAATTTACTGAATATCGGTACTTGTGGCAAAAATAAAAACAGAACAAACGCATTTCCGCTTATTGTACTTTTATGAAGTTGGTTACCAAAAGAACCACCTGTTCATGTGGGAGTATATAATCAATATAGGAAACGGGCAACTTCAGAGTAATAGAATGGGAATTTGTTACAATCAGTAACGTTCAAAATGTGTACAGTACTCGGCAAAAAAAGTAGTTCGTAAATGGCGATTTTATCTCTTGTTGGAGCTCTTAAACTGCCTCCAAACCTCGTAATGGTTTGAATTCTGATAACCATTTTAACAGCAAGGTAATATTTCTTATGGTAGATTGCCCTAGACAAAAATTTTCAATCTCTCCAGTCTTTCACAGTCTTTCACAGTCTCTCAGTTATTACCTAGGTGTTTTTATGGATCTCTCATAGTCTCTGTATGAGAGACTCGAACGATAAAATTGTTAATTCAGATATTCGAATCCCTCACAGAGAGACTGAATGAGTAAAACTGAAAAATTGAGTAACTCCAGTCTCTCGTAGAAAGACTGGGATCTCTGAAATATGTTGAACTTAGAAAATTTTAACCATGTCTATCGAGACACCACTTATTGAGATATTCGAGTCTCTCGTTCAGAGATTCGAGTCTCTCGTTCAGAGACTGGATACGAAATGAGGATCTCTCTATTAGCGACTCGACTCTCTCGCTCAGAGACACCAGAGAGACTAGATGATTGAAATTCAATCGATTATAAATCGTTTTCATAAAATAATCGATACAAAAAATGTATTACCTTAAACTGACTACTTTTATTATTCTGATTAATCTCAATAATCGATCATAAAATGTGATAATCGCCTAGCCCTATTTGAATCACTTTTTTGTTGAGTATTGTACCAACATCGGAGAGTATTGTATAGCCAGAGGCGTGAAATGATGATAGTGGACGGTGTTGTATGGAGGAAAATTAGCACGTAGTCCCGATGCGATCGACGCGGCGCGCCGCGGCGCCGTCCGCGCCGCAACAGACCGAAACCGAGCGTGAAAAAGCAGTCGCCATCTGGGAAATTCCAAGCTTGATTGGTTGTACATTAAATTACAAGAATTCCCATTCGGCTGCAACTGATGCTAGAGGTAATTATATTTTCAGCCTCTTTTTACACGAGCGTGGACCCTCTCTGCAAATTAATAGGGTCATGTTTAACCTTCCACTCCACTCATCCCGCATTCGACACGGTATAACTTCCATCCCAGTGCATTCATCTACTAATACTTATTCTCATTTTCTCTTAATTAAATATTTAGTCGACCCTTCATTTTAATGCGGAACTTCCTAGTTGACAAATAAAGATGAACCATAAAGTCATCTAATTAACATTCAGCATGTTAACCACAAACAAGAACTGTATTAAATAGGTCGAAAACTTCTCAACTACAAATGATTTTAGTGACTATTGCGTAATTGGCTGTGCTATTACTGAACACCATGAACACTCTTTGGTAAAAACTTTAACACTTAGTTTAGTACCTGGTCATATTTAACATTCTCTCGATGCTGTTGATCAATTTAATGCACTCTTTAGTAATGTTCCAACACTAAATGTAGCATCCAGTCAACTTTAACCTTCTCTGACATTCATCGTCAATATTCACTTCAGCTTCACTGAACACCATGAACTTTCTTTAGTAAAAAGTTTAACACTTGGTTAAGTACCTGGTCATACTTAACACTCTTTTACATTCTCTCGATGCTGTTGAACAATAATAATAAATCATACCCGCATGACGCATCTTTCCTTGCTTATCAATAAGAGTTCTCGAGAAAGATGAAAACTACTCCAATCAGTATGTGGAAAACTGATCAGTAATATTAATAAACAGTGTGAATTAGTGAGATTATAAATACCGTGTGACATAAATAAGAAGTAGTTTAAGTGTTACAACAACATAACGAAGGAGAGTCTATGTTTGCTGTAAAGCATTTCGTACATTTACACTGTACTCTTACCTATGAATTTGAATTCTTCAATGTGCAACAATAGTAATGTAGGAATAATCCCGAGTATACACAGACATGCACTCCATATAGGGTATTAGGCACGTATTTCTTCATTAAAATGCATTAATGGTAAAGAGTTTTAGGTGTCGGGAGTACTGCATCTCCTTCTCGGCGCATTTGTTTCAGTTATTCGGAAATCTAGCTCACACAGGGATCCATTTATATCAACGAAGTTAGCTGTGACCTGTTCCACTCCACCACAGTTTCCACATCCTTTATGGAAAACGTACTTCTCTACTTTCAAAAAGTTATGTCATACCGGGTGTCCCATAGCATTAACTAACTAGTACTTCTATTTCGAAAAGGCCCTGCTTATTTTTTTGTACTTCATCTGGACCATATTGCTTTATTTGTCTTCAATGGTGGAGTACATAGCTGTAGAATCGGAAAACTCTGTCTGATACTGCTTTACATAGGCAAAATTATTTGTTCTGTTGAAAATAATTCAGTCATGTGTAATAGTGTAGCGAGCACGAGTGTGTTTGTGTGCGATCGGGCACACGTGTGCGTGAACGGCATATCGATTCGCCGACTAGCCGCGGGGGCGCCTTTCTTCTTGTGAGCCGTATTTGTAAATGTGTGTGTCGTACCTGCGTTCTGGGAAAGCAGTTAAACAGTTCATAGAAAAAAAATAAACTATCCGGATGTTTCCAGAAGGTTCCAGAAAGTAAACAAAAGAGTATTTAAAGAAGAGACGATCGCCGAGAGAAGAGGAAATAAATTGACCGTTGCAAAGTGAATCCAAAAATAAATTGACAGTGATAACAGTGAAATAAATAGCGCAGTGAATAGTTCTTCAATAATTAGTGTAAATAAATAGTTTTTGTCGTTATCAGTCTTAGAAGTTAATTTTGTTAAACCCACGAACATTACAATACCTATCATAAGTATTTTTTAGGTTTCATAAAATTTTCTGTTTCCCCCACATAGTATCATATGTGTTTGTTCCATTATGCATTAAATTTCAATGTTTATTATACTCTTTACAAACTATTCGTTTTTTAATGTTCATCCGGCTCTTTATTTCTACCTTGAAACATAACACGCTTTCCACGGAATTTCCCCCAGAAGTACCTCCATTCGCATCAATCTAAAATCTTTACACTCGGGGAGTGAACTGGGGCCATTTCTTTCAGCATATTTTACAGTTATTTACAGTTACATTTATCCCTGCTGTTTTTATGTATTTGGGACTGCCTATAAATACATTACACGTGTGTACGCCGTGCTGTACTCACATATACTAGCCAGATACATACGTACGTATGCGAATGTATTTGTTTGCTGGTTGTTCCTGCGTACTTTACGGGACTAAGCCAAACGGCTGGGGTGAAAGGTCCAAGCTTACTGTTCAAAAACACAACAAAGCTCAGGACCATCTAATAAAACTCGACATTTGCCCATAAACAAGGGCCACTAGTAGTGCTAAAGCGTCGTAAATTTTCGAACGTGTCTCAAACTTTTCCAGCATCAGTCCGTTGTTGTTTTAATGTAGTCCGAGCAGTATGCCGAACACGGCCAACTGCAACCACTAGCTCTTAATAATTCTAATCAAACACCGCCCCCGACTTGTTTGCAATATGTGCACCAAATCGTTCATCAAATACAGGGTGATCAATTCCACGCTTTCCACTACGGTAATACTAACAGCAACTGGATTTTAGTAGAGTTACTTCATATCAGACTTGTCACGTAACATATGAGCATATGAGTTAAATGTAGGCAGTAAGGAAAAGCAAAGATGTGATGGTCAGAAAGCTCCTTGCGTATACGTCACATCGGAAGCGCACCGTCTTACTGCGCAACGGACTAGCGAGCACAGCTTGCTGACGCTCTTAAATCATTGAGCAAACCTAACCACACTTTTCACTGCGGTAATGCTAACAATAACAGGATTTTAGTAGAGTTACTTTATATGTTTCGAAGCGAATGATATATCAGCTTCCCTTTAAGCAAATACGTGACGTAACATGTGAACATATGGGTTAAATGTAGGCAGTGCGGAAAAGCAAAGATGTGATGGTAAGAAAGCTCCTTGCGTACCGCACCGTCTTACTGCGCAGCGGACTAGCGAGCACAGCTTGCTGACGCTCTTAAATCATTGAGCAAACCATTTAGTTTCTACTTTTATCTGTAGTCTTTTTCTTAATAAGTCATTAAAATCTACATTAACACGCGCAAAAAAATACTTTCTCTATTTTAATAAGATGAAACCACAGTGGAAGCTCTATGAATAATATAATTAATTAAACATTTCGTGTTTGTTAAAAATCCGTTAGTATATTCATATCTTTGCAGTTGTGGGTTAATTACGTCGATAGTCGAGCATTGCTGCTGTCCTAAGCACAGTTATCGACAATTGACAGTTACACGGTTATTTGCATTGCTTTTTGTATTAGGTTTTTCAATATCAATAACGTGGAAACCCTTTTAATTAAAATTAGATGAAATCGTTTAACGGATTTGGGAAAAAGTGGACAAAAAATAAATTACCGGCGACTGGCATGGTCATTTTTTAACATGTACTGAACCTAACAAGTCCAATACATAAATTTACGTCTGAAAAAAAGTAATACTGTGAATAATGATTCAGATTTGATTTGATTGATTTCATGTCTAGTCCATAAAGCCTTGCACAGGCATTCATTCGGCGGAAAGGGCTTTAAAACTTCTCCCTTTTACTTTTTTTATTTCATACGAAATTTGTAATAATTTTGTGCTAAAAGTCTTTCATGCACTCGGAAAAATACGTTTGTATTGAAACCATATGAAAGCATGCGAATGTTTTCTGTGTATAGGACGCGCAAATTCAATGGACTGACTCACTCAAATGGGCAGCTTTATAAATCGAAAAATTCTACGAAATTCAATGCAGAATTTGATATTTCCGAAGTGAAATGAATCCATACGTTAATAGAAAAGCAGAATATCTTTTTTCTTTCTTTTTTTTTTGTATACACAGAATGAACTTCGTAATATGACAACAGGCGGTATGTTTTTAGAATGAGCATAAAATGAACTCCAAGTCGAACTCACATTACCATAACTACTATAAATAAAGATAATCAGTAGCTACTGGTCGTTTTTATAATAAATATTGCAAAAATAAAGAACAATTTTATTAAATAACTAATTGATAGTCTCTTCTTCCAGCTTTCAATATCCTTTCGAGAGAAAACGAAACATTACTGAAGTGGTAAGTGTATTTTACAAGTTCTACCCAATGTATTTATCAATTAATTTCGCGTTTCTTTATTAAGAATCAAATTGAATATTTTGTTTGTTAAGAGTTTATAATTGGCTGAATTAATATGGTTTTAAATCGAATGAAATTGAATTTGTGCTCCGACTTGTGAATTTATTGGAGTTTCTGATATCTTTCACTGAACGTAAACAGTACGAACATCAGTCCATTAACAACGTGCTTTAGTGGTGAAGTTAAGTAATAAAATTTCACTATAATTTATGATTGTACATACCAAAATTAATATTGTCAAAAGCGGAGTACTAGAATTTATTACTCTAGATATATATTATCTCTAGTATCTAGTACCTAAAGCGTTCCAAGTTGCCAACGTTTCATAATTAGGTTCTCTATTTTATGCATTTAAAATGCAAATACAAAATAAAAGATACCTATTTTTATCTTNTATCAGCCTTGGAGGAGATTATGTTGAGAAATAAAAAAAAAAAATTTTTAAAAACCTTGTTTTTCTTGGTCAGGCCGGAAACTTATCAATCCACCCTCGTATTTCGTTTCCAAGTGCCATTTCGCGTACAATTGGCGTGTGCAACTCACTACGAGTGCGCCGCGAAAGGGAAAAAATCTTGGCGGTGATTAGTTTGACTGTTGCGACAGTTCGGTAATTTAACCAAGTTGATGTGGCAGGTTGATGAATGAAATGGCTCTTAGTCCAGCTCGCAATTAGTTCCTTCCGACATCGGACGAACGGACGGGGACGGACGAACGAGACGGGCGGGGACGGAATTACACGCGATACGAACCGACTGACTGACATTTCAAATAATATATATATGTGTGTGTATGCGCACGTAGAGTCGATGAATTTCTGTAAATATGCACCATCAACGTCCATTAACCTCGTCAAATGGATTTACAGCTGCACATAATCCGTACATCTCCTATGGAACGAATAAATCCAAATGATCCGTTTATCTCACTTAGAAACGCAATAAAAGTCTTTGCTGAAAAGTTGTCTTGCCGTAAGACATATTACGGTAGACTATTTTGGATTTAATTCAATCTAAGTCATTATTTTTGGCGGTTTCTAAGATACTTTCGATTGAATCCATGTAAGAAGTCACAACAGAATCGTTCTTGATCTCAGCTTGACCCAAGATCGTCCAATATTGGACCAAGCATGGCAAATGCTTAGTTGATGAGTTTAGTCCACGACAGGACAATTAATACCAATACCAATGAACAAAATTAATCCAATTAGGTAGTCAATGTAACACCAACATCTGTCAATGAATTGGATGTTGGACATAACTTGGCGATACGTCAATGTGTCCAACCTTGACAGTTGCATGGATCCAGTATTGACGAACCTATCCTTGCTTACCCAATACTGGATCAAACTTGGCGATACGTTGATTTACAAAAAACATTGGAACGTAAAACCGAACGTCATGACCTAGAGGTTTAGTCTATTGCTTAGCATTCGGGAGAATGTGGTTCGATTCCGGGTCTGTCTGCCTTAGTCCAAATTTTTCTGTGGTTTCCTTGGATCACTTAGGCAAATACTGGGGCAGTAATATTCCACAGATAATCTTTCGTTCTCTTCTGTCTTCATTTCGTCTGTCTCATCTTTCTCACCCGAACTACCACCCACCCATTACCACGATTCCTGAAAAGAAACTGAAGAGGGTCTTCCGCCCTACTTTCCGGCGTAGTCCGGAAGGAGTGCCCGACGACGTAAATATTGGCCGAACATTTATTCAGTATTGACAAGCCAATGCTTGATTTACCATTACTGTTCCAGGTTTGGTCCTGTCGTCAACTCCTCTATTTCCTACTTAGGAACTTTCAATATTCAGCGTTTATTTGATTTAATTAGGTACCAATTTTTAACAGCTTTACCAAATCAAATTTTGCAGATGTACCCCGTACAATTACTTATTAACTGATATTTTTCGCAACTCCTTAAAAATCCCCACATTCTGAGAGGACTATCAGGTCTGCAGATGGAATCTAATTGAATTACTTATTCTATATGCGTGGGTACATCTTGGTGTAAGTATAAGTCCGAGCCGAAGTTAGAAGCGCAAAACATAGTGAACGTTTTATTTATATTATGGACGATTACGGTCGCGGCTTAATTCTAGTAGTTCTATAATGCCCACGGGCTTAAGTTGGAGTTCGCCGAGGAATTTATCTCGGGCCCTTAATAATTATTTTGGTAAAGGACCGAAGTCGTCTGACCGTAATCATGTCTGTTCACCTGCTCCACGCCGCAACTATTGTTCGTGTGTAAGGGTCGAAGTTGAGGGCTAGTTGTGTGATAAACAACGGCTACGAGTAAACAGTACCCCCGGGCTCTACTTGTACCCCTCCCTTGGATTATCTATCTGTCTTGACCCATGCACAGTTTTAATGGGAATCAGCGCACGACTTAATATATCGAACAGGTTAACTGACATTGTACAGGGTGTACTAATCTATTAGCAGTCTTAAAGTTCTTATAAGTAAGTGCAGTTAAACCTTTTAGGGTCCAATTCTATCAATATCATATCGTAACACATTGTCGTTTTATTCAAATGTTTCTTTTCTTACAGCCAGACAAAATGGTCCTTCGAGCCGGATAGAGAACGATTATATTAAGAAATTTATGGTAAAGTTTTAAGTAACCGTTTGAAGTTTAACTAAATGTGGACTATGTAGTTAATAGCGTCTTTCCCTATTTTTAAACAGGTTCGTTGACATCCAATAAATTATTTATTTAAGAGACAAAAGTACTTAAGTTTCCTAGAGCTTAAACTTTGTAACGGCGTCGCTTTCGACAAGGCTTTATACACCATGGAAGCGTTCCCGTGTTAAACATGTTCTCGTCAAGTTTACTGGTTTTCAACATACGAGTACTTACATAGTTGTTCGTTACTCGGGTCATCACGGGTGCGCTTTCAGGAGCGAATAGGTATATATGTCTCTATTTTGTAACCGATTACCACCGAACGAGATTCGTTAGGATGTCACAAACTGTTCAAAACTTAAATATATAGAAAATATTTTTCAGAATAAAAGGAAAAGGGGTCAATCAAAACCATAAAATGTTTACGTATAGTCTAACTCATGCAAAGTGGCGGTTCAGGCAATAAATCTGTCAGTAAATAACTACCCTTGTTTCTACCTAAATATAATTATATATAATATTTTTTTAAAGCATTATTCACACGAAATACATTGTATATTCTGTTATCTAACTACTTGTGCCTAAAAGCTCTTCAAATATCTGATTAACACATTCTTACAGCTCCAATTCACAATTTAACCATCAGCAGGTATTATTATATTACTATTATTATGATGACAAAGATAATGGAATATCAAGTTGTTTGATGAGATTATAACAAGGTAACAGATTGATCATTTTACATCTAACTGTGATAACTTCCTGTTGGTACAGTAATATAATAGAAACGAAACGTTACAGAGGTATTAACGTCGGATCAAATTTTAATGAATGCGTGCCAGAGCAACGTGTTACTTTGGAGTAACGTGATTTGTCCGAACAATCGGATAATCTTCTATGAAAACAGGTAAATTCCCTATACGTGCAGGCCCCATTTGAATGCTTCTGTTACTGCAACAATAGCACACAAGTTCTAATTAAATAACCTTATTTGTACTACCTACTCTGCTGGCATGTTTGCCCCCACTTTGAATAACGACGACAAGTCCACCGTTTAAACTGGGATTAAAACAAAAGGGACCGAGGGATAATCAAAAATCCTTTATTTTTAAAACGAGGATAGGTATTATAACTCAAACATTTTCAATCATTGTGTGGGAGTGGTTCTGCTACACTTAGGCAATTGCTGCTTAAGTAGAAGACTGAAAATGGGTAATTGAGTGTACCAAATCCAATTGATTGGCATTCAATTTACCAAACGTTTCCTCAAGGAATCGGATAAATTGGCCCTTTAACTAGTAGCAGATGCTATTAATTAATGACCTGATTGACAGGGACAGGATCTTGAGAAAAGCAGAAGTATCGGGTTGTTCGGAAAGTCATTTCGTTTTTTCCCGACAGAGGATTTAATTGTATTCTTTTGCACCCAACTTCACATTTAAGCCGTATAATTTTTATATGCTTTGAGAGCTCATATAGCAAGGCTTGTGTGTGAAAAATTCCAATTAATT
>NW_020438876.1:151038-157758 GCF_000699045.2 Agrilus planipennis | reverse complement strand
ATATTATTTGGCAATAAATCCGTTTATAGCATATCCGGTAACATTTTATGGCTTAGATTAGGTTTGTCAAATGAACTTAAAATCTTTGTAAACAACATCTTTATTTACATAACAGTGTATGTGCTTTCAGCATCATTTTGATCATTCATACGTTTTTAAATCCAGATACAACTTCATCAGTTGTTTTTCCTCCTTAGGTAATATAACCGAATTACACACGTAATTCATCAATATGTATGCATTAATTCCTCATTCAATTTTAAATACCGTAGTTTGTTTCAAGAGGTGAAAACTTGAACAATCAACTGCCATACTATGGGAAAGAAAGTTACTAATCTTATAGTGTAAGGAATATTTACCCTATTAAATGAGCTTAATACTGAGGTGAACAGCAACATGCATTAAATGTATTCACAGATCTCAAATCTTTCCATTAGAGTATCATAAAACAAACATTAAATTGATATTGTTACCCTACACAAAAATTTTCAGTCTCTCTCCAACCTCTCAGAGTCTTTCAGCATCTGTGAGAGCGTCTTTCACAGTCTTTCACAGTCTCTCAGTTATTACCTAGGTGTTTTTATGGATCTCTCATAGTCTCTGTATGAGAGACTCGAACGATAAAATTGTTAATTCAGATATTCGAATCCCTCACAGAGAGACTGAATGAGTAAAACTGAAAAATTGAGTAACTCCAGTCTCTCGTAGAAAGACTGGGATCTCTGAAATATGTTGAACTTAGAAAATTTTAACCATGTCTATCGAGACACCACTTATTGAGATATTCGAGTCTCTCGTTCAGAGATTCGAGTCTCTCGTTCAGAGACTGGATACGAAATGAGGATCTCTCTATTAGCGACTCGACTCTCTCGCTCAGAGACACCAGAGAGACTAGATGATTGAAATTCAATCGATTATAAATCGTTTTCATAAAATAATCGATACAAAAAATGTATTACCTTAAACTGACTACTTTTATTATTCTGATTAATCTCAATAATCGATCATAAAATGTGATAATCGCCTAGCCCTATTTGAATCACTTTTTTGTTGAGTATTGTACCAACATCGGAGAGTATTGTATAGCCAGAGGCGTGAAATGATGATAGTGGACGGTGTTGTATGGAGGAAAATTAGCACGTAGTCCCGATGCGATCGACGCGGCGCGCCGCGGCGCCGTCCGCGCCGCAACAGACCGAAACCGAGCGTGAAAAAGCAGTCGCCATCTGGGAAATTCCAAGCTTGATTGGTTGTACATTAAATTACAAGAATTCCCATTCGGCTGCAACTGATGCTAGAGGTAATTATATTTTCAGCCTCTTTTTACACGAGCGTGGACCCTCTCTGCAAATTAATAGGGTCATGTTTAACCTTCCACTCCACTCATCCCGCATTCGACACGGTATAACTTCCATCCCAGTGCATTCATCTACTAATACTTATTCTCATTTTCTCTTAATTAAATATTTAGTCGACCCTTCATTTTAATGCGGAACTTCCTAGTTGACAAATAAAGATGAACCATAAAGTCATCTAATTAACATTCAGCATGTTAACCACAAACAAGAACTGTATTAAATAGGTCGAAAACTTCTCAACTACAAATGATTTTAGTGACTATTGCGTAATTGGCTGTGCTATTACTGAACACCATGAACACTCTTTGGTAAAAACTTTAACACTTAGTTTAGTACCTGGTCATATTTAACATTCTCTCGATGCTGTTGATCAATTTAATGCACTCTTTAGTAATGTTCCAACACTAAATGTAGCATCCAGTCAACTTTAACCTTCTCTGACATTCATCGTCAATATTCACTTCAGCTTCACTGAACACCATGAACTTTCTTTAGTAAAAAGTTTAACACTTGGTTAAGTACCTGGTCATACTTAACACTCTTTTACATTCTCTCGATGCTGTTGAACAATAATAATAAATCATACCCGCATGACGCATCTTTCCTTGCTTATCAATAAGAGTTCTCGAGAAAGATGAAAACTACTCCAATCAGTATGTGGAAAACTGATCAGTAATATTAATAAACAGTGTGAATTAGTGAGATTATAAATACCGTGTGACATAAATAAGAAGTAGTTTAAGTGTTACAACAACATAACGAAGGAGAGTCTATGTTTGCTGTAAAGCATTTCGTACATTTACACTGTACTCTTACCTATGAATTTGAATTCTTCAATGTGCAACAATAGTAATGTAGGAATAATCCCGAGTATACACAGACATGCACTCCATATAGGGTATTAGGCACGTATTTCTTCATTAAAATGCATTAATGGTAAAGAGTTTTAGGTGTCGGGAGTACTGCATCTCCTTCTCGGCGCATTTGTTTCAGTTATTCGGAAATCTAGCTCACACAGGGATCCATTTATATCAACGAAGTTAGCTGTGACCTGTTCCACTCCACCACAGTTTCCACATCCTTTATGGAAAACGTACTTCTCTACTTTCAAAAAGTTATGTCATACCGGGTGTCCCATAGCATTAACTAACTAGTACTTCTATTTCGAAAAGGCCCTGCTTATTTTTTTGTACTTCATCTGGACCATATTGCTTTATTTGTCTTCAATGGTGGAGTACATAGCTGTAGAATCGGAAAACTCTGTCTGATACTGCTTTACATAGGCAAAATTATTTGTTCTGTTGAAAATAATTCAGTCATGTGTAATAGTGTAGCGAGCACGAGTGTGTTTGTGTGCGATCGGGCACACGTGTGCGTGAACGGCATATCGATTCGCCGACTAGCCGCGGGGGCGCCTTTCTTCTTGTGAGCCGTATTTGTAAATGTGTGTGTCGTACCTGCGTTCTGGGAAAGCAGTTAAACAGTTCATAGAAAAAAAATAAACTATCCGGATGTTTCCAGAAGGTTCCAGAAAGTAAACAAAAGAGTATTTAAAGAAGAGACGATCGCCGAGAGAAGAGGAAATAAATTGACCGTTGCAAAGTGAATCCAAAAATAAATTGACAGTGATAACAGTGAAATAAATAGCGCAGTGAATAGTTCTTCAATAATTAGTGTAAATAAATAGTTTTTGTCGTTATCAGTCTTAGAAGTTAATTTTGTTAAACCCACGAACATTACAATACCTATCATAAGTATTTTTTAGGTTTCATAAAATTTTCTGTTTCCCCCACATAGTATCATATGTGTTTGTTCCATTATGCATTAAATTTCAATGTTTATTATACTCTTTACAAACTATTCGTTTTTTAATGTTCATCCGGCTCTTTATTTCTACCTTGAAACATAACACGCTTTCCACGGAATTTCCCCCAGAAGTACCTCCATTCGCATCAATCTAAAATCTTTACACTCGGGGAGTGAACTGGGGCCATTTCTTTCAGCATATTTTACAGTTATTTACAGTTACATTTATCCCTGCTGTTTTTATGTATTTGGGACTGCCTATAAATACATTACACGTGTGTACGCCGTGCTGTACTCACATATACTAGCCAGATACATACGTACGTATGCGAATGTATTTGTTTGCTGGTTGTTCCTGCGTACTTTACGGGACTAAGCCAAACGGCTGGGGTGAAAGGTCCAAGCTTACTGTTCAAAAACACAACAAAGCTCAGGACCATCTAATAAAACTCGACATTTGCCCATAAACAAGGGCCACTAGTAGTGCTAAAGCGTCGTAAATTTTCGAACGTGTCTCAAACTTTTCCAGCATCAGTCCGTTGTTGTTTTAATGTAGTCCGAGCAGTATGCCGAACACGGCCAACTGCAACCACTAGCTCTTAATAATTCTAATCAAACACCGCCCCCGACTTGTTTGCAATATGTGCACCAAATCGTTCATCAAATACAGGGTGATCAATTCCACGCTTTCCACTACGGTAATACTAACAGCAACTGGATTTTAGTAGAGTTACTTCATATCAGACTTGTCACGTAACATATGAGCATATGAGTTAAATGTAGGCAGTAAGGAAAAGCAAAGATGTGATGGTCAGAAAGCTCCTTGCGTATACGTCACATCGGAAGCGCACCGTCTTACTGCGCAACGGACTAGCGAGCACAGCTTGCTGACGCTCTTAAATCATTGAGCAAACCTAACCACACTTTTCACTGCGGTAATGCTAACAATAACAGGATTTTAGTAGAGTTACTTTATATGTTTCGAAGCGAATGATATATCAGCTTCCCTTTAAGCAAATACGTGACGTAACATGTGAACATATGGGTTAAATGTAGGCAGTGCGGAAAAGCAAAGATGTGATGGTAAGAAAGCTCCTTGCGTACCGCACCGTCTTACTGCGCAGCGGACTAGCGAGCACAGCTTGCTGACGCTCTTAAATCATTGAGCAAACCATTTAGTTTCTACTTTTATCTGTAGTCTTTTTCTTAATAAGTCATTAAAATCTACATTAACACGCGCAAAAAAATACTTTCTCTATTTTAATAAGATGAAACCACAGTGGAAGCTCTATGAATAATATAATTAATTAAACATTTCGTGTTTGTTAAAAATCCGTTAGTATATTCATATCTTTGCAGTTGTGGGTTAATTACGTCGATAGTCGAGCATTGCTGCTGTCCTAAGCACAGTTATCGACAATTGACAGTTACACGGTTATTTGCATTGCT
The DNA here is from genome assembly GCF_000699045.2 of Agrilus planipennis. Lineage (NCBI taxonomy): Eukaryota > Metazoa > Arthropoda > Insecta > Coleoptera > Buprestidae > Agrilus > Agrilus planipennis. The sequence continues at coordinate 153,145 of NW_020438876.1, read as the reverse complement.
TTTTGTATTAGGTTTTTCAATATCAATAACGTGGAAACCCTTTTAATTAAAATTAGATGAAATCGTTTAACGGATTTGGGAAAAAGTGGACAAAAAATAAATTACCGGCGACTGGCATGGTCATTTTTTAACATGTACTGAACCTAACAAGTCCAATACATAAATTTACGTCTGAAAAAAAGTAATACTGTGAATAATGATTCAGATTTGATTTGATTGATTTCATGTCTAGTCCATAAAGCCTTGCACAGGCATTCATTCGGCGGAAAGGGCTTTAAAACTTCTCCCTTTTACTTTTTTTATTTCATACGAAATTTGTAATAATTTTGTGCTAAAAGTCTTTCATGCACTCGGAAAAATACGTTTGTATTGAAACCATATGAAAGCATGCGAATGTTTTCTGTGTATAGGACGCGCAAATTCAATGGACTGACTCACTCAAATGGGCAGCTTTATAAATCGAAAAATTCTACGAAATTCAATGCAGAATTTGATATTTCCGAAGTGAAATGAATCCATACGTTAATAGAAAAGCAGAATATCTTTTTTCTTTCTTTTTTTTTTGTATACACAGAATGAACTTCGTAATATGACAACAGGCGGTATGTTTTTAGAATGAGCATAAAATGAACTCCAAGTCGAACTCACATTACCATAACTACTATAAATAAAGATAATCAGTAGCTACTGGTCGTTTTTATAATAAATATTGCAAAAATAAAGAACAATTTTATTAAATAACTAATTGATAGTCTCTTCTTCCAGCTTTCAATATCCTTTCGAGAGAAAACGAAACATTACTGAAGTGGTAAGTGTATTTTACAAGTTCTACCCAATGTATTTATCAATTAATTTCGCGTTTCTTTATTAAGAATCAAATTGAATATTTTGTTTGTTAAGAGTTTATAATTGGCTGAATTAATATGGTTTTAAATCGAATGAAATTGAATTTGTGCTCCGACTTGTGAATTTATTGGAGTTTCTGATATCTTTCACTGAACGTAAACAGTACGAACATCAGTCCATTAACAACGTGCTTTAGTGGTGAAGTTAAGTAATAAAATTTCACTATAATTTATGATTGTACATACCAAAATTAATATTGTCAAAAGCGGAGTACTAGAATTTATTACTCTAGATATATATTATCTCTAGTATCTAGTACCTAAAGCGTTCCAAGTTGCCAACGTTTCATAATTAGGTTCTCTATTTTATGCATTTAAAATGCAAATACAAAATAAAAGATACCTATTTTTATCTTGCATTTAAATACTTTTTTGAGAAAAGCATTTTGTATTTTATTTAAAATACTGTTCCAAACGTATTTTCTATTTGTGAAATGCAAAATAAATTTTTGCCGTTTAAAGTTTTACTAGTATCATCGATCAAACACTATATAAAATGGTGAATAAAAGTTGCTCACATTAGCTACTGGAGGTATCAGAAGCTTAAAAAGGGGACACAGAGACGTTCCATGAATGCCTTCTAATTCTTTAACTGAAGAGAACCCAAAAAAATTCTAAACTTGAAAACGGATAATCTAAACTATTGGATCGATATTGTTTTCGGGGTTCAATGTCATGATCCATGGAATTTTGAAGTTCCCAATTGATATCATCACCTGCCAAATCAGCACTTATCGTACCTTTAACAAGGAACTACGAAATTCTATGAATTACAACAAAACAGCTTGCAAAACAATATCCAATTGATATACGCCAGCTGTGTAAAACTGAAAACTACAAGATATTGTGGTGTGCTAATAAATCCATATAATCCAAAATTCCTAGAAAACGATTCGAAAAACTTCACTTATTAGATAAACCCAAAGCTAAAGTGTAGGAGCGATTTTTATTATTATTATGAATGATGATATTTTTCACCTATTATGTTTATATATACCAATAGCCTCAGCTATTTCCTCCTACCAGCTTTACATAGCAACCAGTGGGTTCCCCTCGAGAGTTACATCTTGCGAAGTGGCATGCGGCAATGAATGTAAAACAACATGTAAGGAAATAAACAAAACCCTCAATTAGAACAATACAATGCGATAGACAGTTTAAACACTTACGCGGGCCGACGCCCCTTCATTTCAAATACTTGT
>NW_020438876.1:131100-150555 GCF_000699045.2 Agrilus planipennis | reverse complement strand
AAAATACATAATATGTGCACAATAACCAACTTTCTCAATATTATCAAATATTAACTGCCCTTACGGCACCTTACTCTCACTAGAGTAACCAACTGCCCTTACGGCACCTTACTCTCACCAGAGTAACACCACTGCCCTTACGGCATCTTACTCTCACTAGAGTAACCAACTGCCCTACGGCATCTTACTCTCACTAGAGTAACCAACTGCCCTACGGCATCTTACTCTCTCACCAGAGTAACCAACCGCCCTTAAGGCGCTTTACACATCCTTACACGCCGACTGCCACTTCACCACTGACTTTAACTTAAAAGCCCTCTTACCACGGCCCTCCTTGGTTCCATTCTACATATATGTCATTAGTATCTGGTTAACCCAAATAGCAAATACATGCCGAATAAATAACTTTCCTACAAAAGAAACTATTAATTCCATTTCATTTTCTTATTACAATGTATAAAAGATCAGAAACAAAATGGGGTTTTAAATATTCTGATATAAAATGATTGATACATCAATAAAATTATTTGCAACCTTATGGTCTTTCACGGTAACAACAAATCAAAAAAGTATTTCCATTTTGTATTTAAATACTTGTAAAAAATCATTTCGCACATCTCTAATTTTATGTTGGTTCCAAAAATTAAAAAATTTAATTATAGAACGTTTCCCAAAAATTCGTTGTTGCTTTAGTGAACATTTTCAACTGTCTACCCATGTAACACTTTCGCAGGTGCGGGTTCCTTATTTTTATGATGTTGAAAAATCCAATCCTTCAAACTAATTTTTTATACAGCTTGTCTTGAAAGGTCGGTGATGAGGGGAGGATTTCTCACAACTTCAATTCGCGTTATACACAAACGAATAAATTCCTACTCTCTCCTGTTATATCTAAAAATGATCAGAAGGGACGAACCGTGGGACTTAATCTTATACTTTCTTCCTCCAAAATTTTTCCTCTGCCAACTTTTTTTATAGCTCTCGCAAACATTGAACATCTCTATCGAGCAGATATTACATGTAGATATATGTATAGAAATATCGATATAATATTGCCTGTGTTTTTATACACTTTATAATTAATTAATTTAATTAAATTACCTTTTGCCTAAATCATCAAACAAATATATTCCTTAAACTGTAAAAGATTAGAGCCAGAATTGTTATAAATAACTTTACAACACCAACGTTTCGCCTTCAGTTAGGAGGCTTTTTCAGGGTAGATTTTTAGGTGGTAAATGCCGTAATTTCAAAATTAATCTTAAAAAAGCAAAACCAACTAGAGGAGAAGCTTAAGTGTTGACTTTAAATCAATATTTACAATATTTTCAACCATCTATTGTCTCTAATCTATTACACATTGTAAAAGGGGGAATGTGTGGAGTCCATACTCCATAAAGAATTAGTCGATATTACCAAATGTGAGACTAGTACTAGTTTCTATTAGCTCAATTAAATGTCTAGAGCGCCCTAGGCTAACACCTTATAGGTGCCCTTCAGGCGGTCATATATTTTACAAAATAATTTTTGTAAGTATGTACTTTTTTTTTAGTTTACAAATTTCCGCGCGCGCCCCTTTCTAACCTTGCACCCCTAGCAAGAAAATTGACTGATACCAAGTAACTGGCAATGCGTCGCCATCTATAGATATTTACTGCTAACTGTAGAAATATATGCGTGGTTGGTACCCATGTAATTACCTATAGATAACATTCCATAGAAATCTATTGCGGACCTTCGCCTTCCCAATTTGACTCGACTAATCATACGTCCAAGCGTATTTTGTCGCACATATACCTGAAATGTCGGAAAGGGGATGTATGCAGAATGGGTAATAATAATAAAGCTGTCTGGTCTGCGATAAAATTTTCAACCCTCTCGTATTGTCTCGCTTTGATCTGTGAAGAGTGCGCTCCGCGAAACGGCGACGGAAGGGGATGACGATCACGATAATATTGTAACCGATAGCAAAACGGGGGCGGCATAAATAATTCGTGCGTGATGAACGCACGTATTATGCTTTTCACAATTAATGCATTACGTCACATGCCCGAACGATCACGTCAAGCGAATTGCCAGAAAGACGGAGGGAGGGATGTTAAGCATGAATTTAGAGCGATATTATGTGCATTACTGTTTAATGTACCAACAAGAAGTTCGATTTCAGCATACAGAATTTTATCCGATATATGTACACAGGTTCCATTCTAGCTTTACGGGTAGCAATAGAGAAAACGATAGAAAAAGGAAAGAGTGCGTACATAGGATTTGTAGATTTAGAAATAGTTTTGACAAAGTTAAATGGGAGAAGATGTTAAATATACTTAAAAATGTAGAGATGAGTTGCAAAGATAGAAGAGTGATACTTAGTTTGTGCAAAGAGCAACAGGCAGTTATAGAGCTGGGGCTGCATCGTAGAGATGTAAATATTAGGAAGGGAGTCAGACAGGGATGCACACTGTCACCGCTACTTTTTAATCTATACATCGAAAACGCGATCAACATCACTAAAGACAGTGCAACTGTAGGGATAGATATACAGGGGCAAAAGATTAGTACGCTTAGATTTGCAGATGATATAGCAGTATTAGCATCTAGCAAGGGAAGAAAAAGTAGGGAAAGAGTGAATATAAAGATAGGAAACGAAAAATTAGAAGAAGTGGCTGATTTTAGGTATCTAGGAAGTCAGTCACTTCTATGCTCGCTAACGATTAATTTAGAAGAAAATATTGTTAAAGGTGTATGTTTGGAACGCGGCGGTAAGAAATAAAAAGGTTTTAGAAAGAATAGGAGAACAGAGGATTCTATGGAAGTCAATAAGGAATAGGCGCGATAGATTGGCAGGACACCTTCTCAGACATGAAGGTCCAGTCAGAGACATATTAGAGGCAGAAATAGGAGTTAAGAGGAGTAGACGTAGACCTACATTACATTGCTCTATGGATTGTTCTAGTTTTGGGGAAATGCGAAAATTAGCTCAGGATAGGAGAAAGTGAAGGAGCGTGTCCGACCAGTCTTAGGACTGACGACCTTAAGATAATGATATAGGTGCCTACCTATCCCGTATTATCCATCGGAAGCAAAGAGTGAATCAAAATGTGTGGACGCGAAATACATAGATACATTTGTGTTACTCATGATGACAGAATCCAATCCGAAAACTTGTCGATTTCGACTTCAATATACAATAAAAAAGGTAATTTTTCACTTAGTTTATCGCGAAGCCATTTGTTTGAATTTATTTTCGGTATTTCGTTAGAGAGCGTAGTCCGATCGGGACGGGATTCCCCGCTACATGTGTTTAGCCATGCTCATCTAAACGCGAGATTACATATACGGCATCCATGGCTCCTATATCCCGATATCTTATTGTTACTGCAGCTCGTTGAGGTTAATCTTTATATCCCGCTAGCTTAACGACATACTTGTACGTAATGGAACTGCTTCAAATTCTCCATGCTTTTATTATGGATGTATGTACGTTGTCGTATCTCCTTAAGCCCACGATCAGCAATACCTACTTCCACTGACCTTATATAGAAATAATAACCGTGCATCATGCAACGTCTAATACGTAATAGTTTCAGAAATCAATTAGGTTATATACGTCCTCAAATCGATGCCAAAATTTATTTATTGCTGGAACAGATAAGACTAATCTAACCAAAATAATTTTTAGTCAACTTTTTGGTTGGATAGTCTGTGTCTATGCTCGCGAACGATTAATTTAGAAATTCGAAAAAGGTTGTTAAAGGTGTATGTTTGGAGCACGGCGTTGTACGGTTGCGAAACATGGACAGTGGGCGCGGCAGAAAAGAAAAGGTTAGAAGCGTTCGAATTGTGGTGTTATAGGCGGATGATGAGGATATCGTGGGTAGAAAAGGTTAGAAATGAAGAGGTATTGGAAAGAATAGGAGAACAGAGGACTCTATGGAAGTCAATAAAAAATAGGCGAGATAGGTTGGTAGGACACCTTCTCAGGCATGAAGGTCTAGTCAGAGACATATTAGAGGCAGAAACAGGAGTTAGGAGGGGTAGAGGTAGACCTAGATTAGATTACTGTTCGCAAATAGTTAAGGATGTGGGCTGTTCTAGTTTTAGGGAAATGCGAAGTTTAGCTCAGGATAGGAAAGAGTGGAGGTACGTGTCCAACCAGTCTTAGGACTGATGACCTTATGATGATGAGCCTGTGTCTAATTCTGTTGCTTAGAAAGGAGGGCTTGGTGATGGGGGTAGTGAAAGATTTTTCCCTGGAGGCCGGGGGTAAATTTTCCATAGCTGTAAGTTTACCTATACAAATTTGGTTTCTATGTTTCTTTGTGCGATATCGTGACTTATCAGGGCAAATAACTTGCAGGGGGAGGGGGGTAGTTTCCCCTCCCTTGCCCCTACCTATCTACGCCCATGGACATTGTCTACTTTAATACCTAAATACTTGTAAGTACCGGGGGTTGAACATGTTTATCTGTGTAAATTATTCTTTTGTTTCGGCATGTTTTTCTTGTGCTACAATCGCACTATTCAATTAATTTGGTATATAACATACAATCCGTTTGTTTTAATTTCCTAATTTTCCTACCTATGTTTCGGTTAATTTCGCCGGCAGGATCAAATACGGTAGCTAAAGTTGGGCGAACTTTTAATTATATTTAAAAAAGAGAAAGTCTGCAAATGTCTGAAACAAATTTTAATTTAAAGTAACGCAAAAATCGTCTGTTTTTTTCAGCTATAGTAGTTGCCTCTGGTTAACAGCAAGTATCTTTATTACGTATTCTTTCGATACGCCACGTTTAATTAAATTTTCAGGGCCGAATTAAAATCGGCAAATTAAGGCCGGCAGCTGCCGCGGAAGGATTTAAACGCGCCGAAACTTTTCGCCAAATTTCGCGTTTGTGATAATAAATATGTACCTAATGTCTAAATAAAAACAAAACAGGTCATTTATATTTAAACTCCCACTTTACTGGTGAGTATTTTAATCACATTTTAATCTTTTTGCTAGTATTAAAATATTAACTGTCAGTATTTAAATATGAACAGCTAGTAGGTATTTAAACATAAATAAGGCCGTTATTTAAATCTAAAATGTTAGTACATATTTATATCCAAGTACCTAGTCTAACTAACTAATCTAATTTTAAAAACTTATTTATTTGGATTGGAAATCTGTTTAACAAAACGATTCGTTTTTCTCTTAAGAATTTCATTTCTGAAAAAACAAAAAAATTAATTATTTACTTAATACTTTATTTATTTATTTAAACTTTAAAGAAACGAGAGAAAAATGTTACTCAAAACCCCAAAGAATTTAAGAAAACTGTCTAATACTAAAAAGACTTATGTAGGTTTTCCAGGAAAAGTTACATGCCCTAACGAGATCATTGTATCTTTTCATACCACCTAGCATTTAATTCGCGGTTATTTGTCGGAAGTTGGCGACTGCAAGTGTAAACGAATTCTCAGTTAAAAATTGTACATTTATATGCAGCAAAGATGGGTTGCCGTGCCGGTTTGCATTGTAAACTAAGTGCATTTTCCGGCGTATAAATAAATTCTATGTAGAGAGGCAGAATTCCGGGTCTCAGCGCTGGTAACGAACGGGATGACGACCAAGCCTCAGATATAAAAACAGCCCGACTTGCAACTGTTACATCCGGAACAATCCGGAAATGCCCGCCAGGCAGCACAACGCGTTTAACTACTGCTGCTGTTCCTGGCGCACAGAAACTAGCGACATCGCGCCACCTCCTGTGGAATTTTTGAAGATGGCAATTGTTTGCACGAAACGTCACCGGGAATAGGACAACCGAAAGCGAATCGGAAAATCTACCTATAGTCCCAAATTCTTACATTCGTTTCAAAAAATAAGAATATATTTTGCATTATGAGATGTACTTTAACTTCCTCAAGATAGATTGCTGGTCGATTATTCTTTATATACATATAATAGTTTCGTAATAGTAAAAAAAATTTACCTAAAGAAAATTGATTCAGTTACTATCATTTTGTAGAACAAACAGAATAGCTCAAAACCCCAACGCCAAAACAAGACACTGTAGTTGTCCGAAGCACTTTTCGGTAACAAAGTTACCTTCTTCAGGGACTGAAGTAAACTAAACCTAAATGAGAACTAATCCTAATTTATACTGATAGTTGTTAAGGTTCAGTGAACATGACCCGATGCCAACAAGGTAGATGTTCAATGGACCTTAACATCATCATCATAAACGTACCGTTGTTATTGTTAAGAACAATTTGTTTATTTTTATAAATGTATAAACTTTCAAAACTATCTAGTAAACGATTATTCCTAATTTCTTTAACTTAAGGTTATTAAAATCACGGTCGGATTTATAACTGCCTGGTTGGAATTATGTCTTTAAACAAATGTCTTTGCTTTCCTAACTTCCTGAGAATGTTAAATTTTCTTTAATGTCCGATGCTCGCAACATGTTACATTAACTGATGTAATGTTATTCCTTTTTCTTTATAATTGTTCGCTGCAAATTCTACCTGACATCTCTCTTCTATGTTTACTAACTTTCTAAGTTAAATGAAGAAACGTCCACGTCCCAACTATATAACATTTTCTTATAAACATATAACAGATTTAAATCAACATTAGGCAGTATATTTTGAAAATGAATTATATTCCGTGTACAGAACAACGGTAGCTAATCAGGATAATCCCCTTTTAATTTTCCCAAAGATACAAACACAGCCCTTTATCGTTAAATCGTAATTACATTTTCAATTATTCAAATTTAAGAGAATATTTGACAAACTTTGTTATAATTTATGTAAATATTAATATATATATATATGCCTAAAACGGAAATGTGTTGAGAATTTACTTTTCCCATTTGTTTTCCGAATTTCCATTATTACTAAGCTGGCCGCTAATTATCTCTCTCTCGGCTCTGGACCCCGGTGCCTTTTTAATTCAAACTTTTTGCGCTAATTAAGCAGGTCAGTTTTCAAAATAGTCGCAATAATAAAATTTTACAGAATTCAGCCCGTTCCGCTTCCATTTTATTTTGCATACGATTTGCATTCGTTGTCGTCTATTATAAGAGTAATCCACGAAGCACCACCGGAATAAAACTTCTCATAAACAGTCACTTCTTCTATATACAATCTGTCCAAACTACGTAAGTAATAGGCTGCATACTACTTTTGAAGATCATCATCATCATCATCATAAGGTCGTCAGTCCTAAGACTGTTTGGACACGTACCTCCACTCTTTCCTATTCTGAGCTAAATTTCGCATTTCCCTAAAACTAGAACAGCCCACATCCTTATCTATTTGCGAAGAGTAATCTAATCTAGGTCTACCTCTACCCCTCCTAACTCCTGTTTCTGCCTCTAATATGTCTCTGACTAGACCTTCATGCCTAAGAAGGTGTCCTACCAACCTATCTAGCCTATTTTTTATTGACTTCCATAGAGTCCTGTGTTCTCCTATTGTTTCTAATACCTCTTCGTTTCTAACCTTTTCTACCCACGATATCCTCATCATCCGCCTATAACACCACATTTCGAACGCTTCTAACCTTTTCTTTTCCGCCGCGCCCACTGTCCATGTTTCGCACCCGTACAATGCCGTGCTCCAAACATACACCTTTAACAACCTTTTTCGAATTTCTAAATTAACCGTTCGCGAGCGTAGAAGTGGCTTCTTTTTATTAAAGGCGACACGACCCTGCGCTATCCTCTGGTTTATATCCCTACAAGGAGTAGTAGGGATCCTGACTTTTGAAGATGCTGGCAAATATTTGAATGATTTCCTTGTTATCTTTCGTGAATGTCGCTCTGATTAAAAATACAATACTTAATATTGTAGTTTCATTTTCGTCTCTAAAATGCATCTAAATATTTGTAGTATAAAATGCTTATAAGGGAAAGAAAAAGTAGTAAAAAAGAGTGAATTTAAACAAATAATTAAAAGAAGTGACTGCTTTTCAGTATCAGAATGGAAGGAGCAGTAGAGATATAATGCAGAGGATACGGCAGGGTAGAGCCGCCTTTAACAAAAAAGAAAGCTCGCTATAGAAAGAAGATGAACAGGTGCGAAACGTTGACGGTAGAAAAGAAAAGGTTAAAGCGTTAGAAATGTTTTGTTCCAGATGAATATAGAGAAGGTTAGATATGAGGAGCTATTAGAAAGAGTAGGAGAACAGAGAGCGTTATGGAATTCAATAAGAAATAGGCGAGATAGGTTGGTAGGACTTTTTCTCTCAGAAACAAGAGCTAAAAGGAATAGAGTTAGACGAAGATGAAATTACTGTTCACAAATAGTTAAGGATGTGGGATATTCTAGTTTTAGGGAAATGCGAAGATTAGTTCATGATAGGAAAAAGTGTAGATGCGTGTCCTATCAGTCTTAGGACTGACAAACTTATGGTGATGGTAAACTAATAGCTTCATTTTCGTAACCAAAATGCACCTTAGTACTTCCACGAGCCTTATCTCATTTAAGAAAGTCCACGTTTGGATTAAGATCTCTGTATTCCGAGTGTAAAGTTTTAAACGAATTATTACAATGAAGTTGTAAAAAATTATTTATCAAAGGGGTGGAATTAAAATAAGAAAACATTTAATTTTTATATTATTAATATATTTTCGTAAACAATAAATGACTATAGGTACCCCTTGTATCGGCTTTACAAAAGTGGCTATCGTTATTGAGTGTATATTTATCTGGCTTTTGGATAAGCGCCAAAGGTCCTTGGCGCTGCAACAACCCCTATACCTTTACCTTTATCCTCCTGTTCCCTTTATACACAATATGAATAGTGAGAGTTCTCTTAACGTTCTACGGTATACCTTTATATTTCAAGAGGCTCTTAAACTGCTATTTCATTTTCCATTATTATTCGAACAGGAAATTCCTGGATCGGGAACAGGGAATTTAGACCTTTATTTAGCAGAGGTCGATTCAGTAGCAATTTCTACGTATAGTTTTAACGATATCTAGTGACGAGTTGGCAATTATAATAAAAAAAAACCGTTGATATTAATTTATCTTTATAGAAACTTCAAAGGTTTTACTACAAATTTCAAATAATTTTCAACAATGAAATACCATTCGTCTAATCACAATTTTATGTACAAAGAAAAAGTTGCCAGCCGATACCGTACAAACTATAGTCGGTTTCTCTGGAACATATTGCTCTCGACCAAATAATCCAAGGGGAATACATATTCCTTTAAAATATAGAATCCTTTTATCGAAGGAAATAGTTTCTTGAATAATTTTTTGGCTGTTTCAATTGCTTAATTCTTTTTACAAAAAACTGGCACATTCGATCGATTATTACTCGAAAAGTTAAATCTTGCTGATTATTTTTAATTTTAATTTTACTATCCTGACATTTTTAGTCCGTTTCAAAAACTTAGTGTAATAACTTTGCATTAATATTTAAAAATTTACGTTGAATTCCTTTGACGAAAGGATTAGCTACTAGTTAGCTGTTTTTGTATTTTATATTTTTGTGAATTTCAGAGATGTAAATGTCAGTATACTTTCCATTTAGCCTCATTTAAATTTCAAGATCTGGTCAACATGCGGATTCAACATTCTCTTTCACTCGGTGGCTTAGAACTTATAACAATCCTCTTTTGTTTTATTAAAGGTTCGCATTAATAATTCACCGCGTTCAACAATATTCAACCGCCTGAATTAAAAGATCAAACAGGCCTTGCGAGAGAGAGAGCCTCGTTTCCGAAACAATGGTCACAAGTGGTACATTGAACAAAAGCCGAACTAGAATCATCACTTCACGAAATTACAACATAAATCGCTCCTCTTCGCAGTTCACCGAAAATCAAATTCGGCTTGCTCTAAAATAATCCACGATCGTGGAAATGTGGAAAATAAATTTCGAGAAAGTCCTAAATATCTTCAGTCGTCAAGGAATTTCATTAAATAATCTATGGCAAATGAATTTCTACAATGGCATGCAACATTTATTGTGCCTACGATTTATATAAACATTTTGAGTTCTCGCGAGTCCCCACATTCATTTGTTTAAAATAATATATTGAAACAGTAAGTGGGTACACAACAAATTAAATTCTGTCGAAACTGCCAGACGCGGATTGCGATTTCGATCTTTTTGGATCTCATCAGCGCGTCGCAGGCAGCTCCCACAGAACACAGACCAACTTTTACCTGCTGTCTTAACAGTGCGTTTTCGACAGAATACGGACCACTTCGAATTATTTTATTCGATTAAGGTAACGTTGAGGTTGGCTACGCCGGGATTCGTTTTCAGCAAGTAGATATCCACATAAGTGGACCTTGTTGGAGCATACGTAATCCTAAAATGTAGCATCGTACTACAGATGGCGTTTACTGCGCCATTTGTAGTATTTTCTAAAACGCACTGTTAAGATAGCAGGTAAAAGTTGGTCTGTGTTCTGTCGGAGCTGCCTGCGACTCGCTGATGAGATCCAAAAAGATCGAAATCGCGATCCGCGTCTGGCAGTTTCGACAGAATACAGACCACTTCGAATTATTTTAATTCTTATAATCATTTTCAAAAGCACGCGGTTGTTATATTTCAGCATTTTCCATTCTGCGTTATGTCAGTTAGATATAGCATTGACTATAAATAAAGTTAAAGTTATTTTAAAGAATATCTAACTATTAAACTCGTCGGCCTGAATACGGGCCTTATAATTGCGAACGACTTGAAATCATTAATTTCTCGATAACTTCGTACAAACGCAATATCTTAACAATTTTACAGTGGATGGTTAAATTCGGGATATTTCAAATCTCATCCTTAATCTCCTCTCGGCGTAATTTCTGATATTTCTGCTGTCCATCGCGTCGAAGAGATTGGAACTCCGGGATTCGTGCAATCCTTTCAATCGTCTATTGTTTCTTGTAGAACAGCTGCAAAGCCGTGACGGAACTTAAACAATAACTGAAAAGGTTCTTAGTCGAGTAGTTGTGAAACAATCGACGACGTGGCCTAGAAGTTCGCCAGAAGTTTCTTCCTAAGGAATTACCTTCCCTTTCAGTTCTTATTAAATGGCGCCTGCCATGGCGCAAGTGAACTCTGCTACCAACTTTTGTATGAATTAAACTTTCAGAAATGAAAGATCCCAATCCCGATGGTTTTTGTCCAGATGTAAAACGAGAAAGTATTTAATCTTATTAAACTTCGCGAAAGTAATTAAGCAAAATGTCTTTTCTTTAAATTTTTAACAATTTACAGCGAGCTTTCGATTATAAATCTATACCGAAGCACTTCTTGAATCAACTCATTAAATCATTTCAATCATTCGCAAAAGTTCTATCTTTTTAGAGGTTTAAACCAATAATGACGTAATTCATAAAAATCAATTTTGAGAAAGTATTCAAGACCCATATACTAAGCGAACTTAAATAGTAAAATAAAGGAATAAAACAAAAAACTTGAACAAAACCTCTCTCCTAATTCTTATTAAAATGAAAAGTAAAACAAATATATTGGTCTGCAAGTACCGAAAGAGTGAATATAAAGATAGAAGACTTAGAAGGAGTAGCCAATTTTGGACATCTAGGATATTAGATAATTCAGGATAGAAGTAGACATAAAAAACAAAGGATAGCACAGGGTCGAATCGCCTTTAACAAAAACAAACGTCGAAAAGAAGAAGTTGTATTAAAAGGGTCAATACAAAATAGGCGAGATATGTAAGCAGGACATGAAGAACCGACTGGAAACATTAGAAAGAGAAACAGGAGTAAATAGTGGTAGAGGTAAACTAAATTAAATTCAGTTCAGAAATACGAAATTAGCTCAAGATCAGATGGATGAAGGGGCGTGTCCGGGATTGACGACCCTGTTATGATGATGATGATGATGTTAGTAAAAATAATTATAATTATACTTCGTTTAGTTTCTCTAGCGATGTGACCTTTACCTTGACCGGCGCAAAGTAGAAAAGAACAGCACTAGGCCAGAAAAGAAAGGAGACAACTCTCGGCCAAACTGGCGAGGAGCGTATAATCCGTACAGTACTGCACGGAAAAATTGACCACTTTATCCACTAAAATTGCATTGCTCTAATGTGCTGTTATTGGTACCAATTACTACTGAAAATATCAACGAGATGTTTGTTTACATTTGAAAACATATTAAAGGTTTTAAACCTTGTTTTCGACAAGCACTACTATTCATGATTGAGCAATACTTTTGCCAAGTACTGTACGAAAAAGTATCTTTAATGTACAAGAGTCGAGAGTATAATGAGCTTTTTTCTCCCTACCACCGATTTTGCCAGTGCTCATCCAAGACATTGGAAGGGACTCATCGCTAGAGAAAGTAAACGAAGTATACCTCTGCTATTCGTCACATTTTTATATATGTGGGGTTTTTTAGTCGCACCAGAAAACAAATCAACATGAATTTAGTCCATGTATAGGTACATCGATAATGCAGTAAAAGTTGGTAACACGCGATTATCTTTTTTGCACGATGCATTTGCGTAACGCCAAAAAGGAAAAGAATGCAAGTCGTAAATGGGGTGAAACTATGGGAATGGACGGAAATGGGATTGTTGCGGTGTCGCAAATTCGGCTGCGAGCTCGTCAAACGTTCTAAATTGGCAACGACAACGTGAGGACGTCTTTATGACTGGTTTTATTGTGAAAGCCTCATAAAAATTTCATATATCACACGCGAACGCTTATTCCGGCGTTTATCCTGCCGTTTTCCCAGCGAAACACATTTTAACTCAAATATTATTATTATTATTAGGTATTCAACCAATAAAAAAATGAAAAAACATATGTACGTAACCAAAATAAACTCATAAAATTCAGATGAAATTTCAGGAGGAATTACAGACAAAAAGATTAAAAGAGAACAATGAAAATGTGTTCTATACGTATAATAAAAAGGAATAAATTAATTGAAAAATAAATTCATCCCAGTCTAATGTGAACATTATCAAAACGAGACACGTACAGCTGTTTATTTGTACTTCTTTTTACACAATTGTTTTTTGAGGGTTTGTTAATCATTTTAAGTATAACATAGAGGCCCTTTTTTGCCCCCACAACGGCGCTTATTGCATGCAGCTTTTATTGCTTTAGAAAATAATCTTAAACTGTGGTGGAAGCGCTAACCATATTAACTTCATCATCGTTTTAATACCTTATAAAACTCATACAGACTATTTAACATCTTTGAACTCCTTCGATTTGGTAAGTGATTGGTCGAGACCGCGTACGTCGTGGTGATGAGATCTAATAAGATCGCGATCGCAATTCACATCTGGTATTTCAGTAAATTACCCACTAAAAACTTACAGTGTTCTTATCAACTTCTTTACCTTAAATTAGCCAAGTTTAGCGTTTTATATTATTTAAAGTGTATATAAGAAGAAGTCCTTTTTGTCAATTTATTTTCCTTTTAAAACACCATCGTCTTAATAGATTTTACGACCTAAGAAGTTGCTTGTCGCCAATGTACCTAAGTAACTGTATATAAATAAAGGACGGGGAACTGATAAAAAGGAAATTAAGGTTATTTTATAATTTAAGGGAAAAGTGCACGTTGCCACTATAAATATGTGGTAAATATCTCCATTTTCTGGTCCTGCAATTGCGAATTGTGAGCATGTATGGGAAATGCACCTAATGCAGTTCAACATTCGAAATGCACGGGAGGAATCTCGGCCACGAATGGTCCCAAAATCCAACAGCAAGATTTAATCGTTTGTAACATTACCGAAGGCTGCATGCAATGTGCTCACTTGAAGAAGCTACCGTTACGTAAACGTTAAACGATATATATACATACATATATAATTACAGTAAAAGTTCCTTATTCACGATTTTCTTATTCGCAGTTGCAATCGCTAAACAGAAAAGAATTCGGTGTCATTTATTAAGGGGATTGACCGCAATAAACCGCTTGTGCCTAGTGTGAATTTTTCCGAAAACATGGGTTTCTATTCTAAACATTGTGATTTAACCCTGCTAGATAAATATCTAATTTTTTGTATGGTACCAGACAAAGGCTCCCACTAACTCGGTACGTCGTTAGTTTTCAATAATACGGTCATTAAAAGCTTTTATAAATGCTTGAAGTTGGTGCTTCTTGTAGGACACGTATTTTCAATAGAAATGAAGAAATTAAAAAATGACTTTCGACAAATTTTAGAACAAAGCTTTATCTATCTTACTACAAAATTTCAAACCTCTGTTCCAAATATTAAACCCACGATATCTAGAACCGATGAGCCTGTTTTTACTCTACGGCGCGTGTACTACTGAATCCCTTTAACGTATCGGCATCTTTTGAGTATGTACAGTTGCTACGTGTCGAATACACAATACATTGATTTTATTTTGATACATATTGGTTTTGTTTTGGAACCTTAGAACGTACCCCCTATGATTCCACAGTAATTATCATTCCACATCCACGGTTTAAAGAATAAAGAGCTTTTACTGTATACGGAGTAGTACATCAGGGCACTTATTATTAATAGGTACATTATATATTTTTTAGAACACAAACGTATTTGCACGAATTTTGTGGATTAAATTTTTATTGAAATTGATCAATATATAGGTAATAAAAATGATCCAGTATAAAAATACCAGCAGATATTTTATTATTGGGAAATTACAAATGACAAGATGTACTTATAGGTACTGAATTTAAGAGTCGAATAGGGATTTCTATTTTGTAACTCCGCCAACGTTTGATTATCTAGGCCGATAAATCGTTACATGTTTCTTTGCCAGTCTATAAGAGTACATGTATATGCGTACTGGGTGCACAATAAAAGTGTGTTTAAAATTCGCCGTTCTGTCTGGAGGGTTGTGTGATCAAAATGATTGCCTTATCATTTGATAGATCACGGCGAACAAAGTTATAAAAGACTGACCCTTGTTTTTTTATCCTATGTAAATTGTCACATATGATGGATGAAAAATGGCCTTTTCATCTGTTCAAAATCTATGCAGCCTTTTTCGCTGTTGACGTCTACAGCCTGTTTTCAAAGATTGATAAGGGACACAACGCAGATAAATGTGAAACCAATAAGCAATGTTTTGTGTAACCGTAAAGTCCATTCTTCATCGTAAAACCACTAAAAACCACATCGTTAAAAATGGAGACTCATAAAAAATATTACAACTCAAGATTCACATTTTACGACAATTTTTTCATGTTAGAAATTGAAGAACTAAATTTATAGATATACTGTAAATTACTTTGGATATTTTAAAATTGATAAAAATCAATAGTGTTGGACGCAAGCGCTATTCATAGTTTTATAATTGATGAGGGTAACCAAAATTTTTTGTTTAACTAATCTCTAAAATAACAATTCATATATTTATTAGAGACGGATGCTGTAGGTTGATAGAAAAGGTTAAAAATTGATTAAAAAAAATCGGTTGTCTGTAAAGTCGGTTTACTGACGATAGTTGAACGTGACAACGTCATAAGAAAATACTGGTGGAATGGTTTAATTTTTCAAAAGAAAATTTTAATTTTATTTGTTTGATAGATATTTTGTATGGATATAGAGAAGGAGGTAAATGGAAATGTATTATTGTATAGCAGCTGTCCACGTGGACGCATCTCTCACTCAAGTAGGAGAGAGACAGATGTCGAACGCTGCCAAACGCGGAGGCCGATTGTGCCTCTTTGTCGCTCGTTCCGCGCTCTCGCTTGCACTTCAAGCCTTAAATGGAACGCCTCAGAGCGAAGTAACGCCGCATGAGTCATGTTTTTTCGTGCGTGCAACCGGCTCCATCGAATTATAAGACGTTGTCACGTCAAAACATAGGATTTGAGGGGTACCTTTTGAGACAAGAACATTTATTTAGAGTAAGGCGTAAATTAAATCATTTTTCAGCTAGTCTTCGGATCGATGACGTTTTGATGATAGTTAGCAGGCGGTTGTAATTCATGCAATCACCTTCTCCTTATTTAGAATTCATTCTTTTGACACCAATTTTTAGACGTTAGGTAGAGTTGCGAGTTTATCAAAAACCCCGCGTAGTAGGGTTGTTTCGTAAAGACATTGAATACTTTGTCAATCTTGGTTTAATTTCTCTTTAAATTTTATAATAACTGGAACGGTAGGGTATTGAGAACGATTTCGGTACAAATACGGTAAGCAGATTAATATAAAACTTAAAGAATTTAAAGATTTTATTCGTGGATGATTTCGCGAAGCTAAATCCATTAAATACCGAAAACCGTTGCTTTGGTTCGAGGGTCTACTAAAAGCGGATCTTTTGCTCGTTGAAATAACAACGCGAAAACGGAATTTCTTGCCTCCGCAATTAGTCTTTTAGCCACTCGACGGTCTCCTCTGTTATCGTTTCGTCAACTCGAAAGGCTGTTGACTTTACCTCTCGAAACGTTTAAATTTTCTTCGCCTATATACTCGAAACAGAAAAATAACCTCACGTGAACCAGACCTTCTCAATGGGTTAATTTAACGTTAAGGGGGATAAACCCGTACAGGGACCAACCATGCACCATTCTATGCGTCCCATCATGCACTCACTCTCAAACTTGAAACACGAAATGGCTACAATGCACTCTGGAATGGTTTGAAACGGGGAGCGCTACCCCTACGACGACACAACGGGGAAGCACAACATATACATTATATAGATATATCTACTCACATATGGTTAAAAGTCGAGCCATCCGGAATTGGCTGCTGATAGCCGTCGATAGACTACTATAAACTCGAATTGCATCCGAACCACTTATACAACCTAATAACTTTGTAGGGGAATTCCCGAAGGAAATATACTCCTATATTCCTACGCCTTATTAAGCGGAAGTGAACTATTCCAGCAAATTTACCATTACTGGAACGAATGGCAATACGAATGTCTCTTACACTTATAGAATTTGATTATAATGTCTTTTCGTCAAGTAGATAATTTGAAATCAAGATCAA
This sequence comes from Agrilus planipennis, assembly GCF_000699045.2. Taxonomy (NCBI): domain Eukaryota; kingdom Metazoa; phylum Arthropoda; class Insecta; order Coleoptera; family Buprestidae; genus Agrilus; species Agrilus planipennis. The sequence goes on along the minus strand of NW_020438876.1, from coordinate 133,612 downwards.
AATAGAAACAAAATCAGTCTTGTTCCATTTTTGACAATACCTTTATTTTACTTATTTACTTAGCTAAAATAAAGTGACACAATTGTGCTAGTCTAAATTATAATAAATATCTACCAGGGCTGCAACCCTTTCTCTAAAAGAAGCCCCTGCAAATGTATAAACAGTCTGTAATGTAAAACAACCAAAAAATGACGTAAAGGTGATTTGTGGGACGCTTGTGGTAGGTGATCGTACAGGTCCGTCTTCAGGCCGATTTACTAAACTTAATTTTAAAAGACTGCATTTTTATACACAAAAATTCAGTAACAATCTCGCTTGAAGTCAATACCCTTTTCTAAAGGCATTTTAAAGGGAAACAAACGGTAAAAATCACAACTACAAACATTTTCAAAAACAGACAGCTCATATTTAGGTGTTAATAACAACTGATAATAAATAGTTAACAAATTAAAATCAAAAATAAATCAAGAATACTCGGACTTGCTAATTTTTTAAAAATTGTTTTCATAATAAAGTCAAAAATCGAAGAAAAAAAAATATGCTGACTCCATATTTGCAGCAAATTAAAATTAAATTATCTAATAATAAAATTTTACGTATTATATATATGTATATTGCATACACATCCAATCAAAAATGCTTTTAGCCTGTAAAGGAAATGAAATTTCTTCATAGTGTCTTTTCTACTTGGTTACATAGAATACGTAAGTAAGATTGAAAGAACATGAAATTGCTATTGTTTAGTTTGCTTCACTCAGCAGGAGACTGTATTATGAAGCGACAGCAGTTCTGTGTTGTGACGGGAAAGTAAATCTGTGAGAATAAGGCATTCGTAAAAATTGAAAATGTAAATTATCATTTGTAAGTCTTGCGGGAATCGCAGATACATCCTTTACTGCAAATTGCAGTAAATAAAGAACAAAATACTGATACAGTAAATGTTTATATTTGAATGTAAGCCTAAGAGCCTTTGAAATCATATAAATTTTTAATAAGTAATTATTAAGTTCCGGAAAAGTTAGAAGAAAACTCAAAATCCAGGAAAGTTTTAAACAGAAAGAAACAACACAGAAGTAGTTTTTCTTTCTCTCCCTTCACTCCTGATTCTGTATGTGATATGTCTTCTACTAGCATTTTATGTTTCAGAAAATGCCCGACCATCCGATATCTCTTTTTCCTTTTTGACTTTTTTGACGTGACAACGTCTTATAATTCGATGGACATGACTCATGCGGCGTTATCTCGCTCTGAGGCGTTCCATTTAAGGCTTGAAGTGCAAGCGAGAGCGCGGAATGAGCGACAAAGAGGCACAATCAGCCTCCGCGTTCGGCAGCGTTCGACATCTGTCTCTCTCCTACTCGAGTGAGCGATGCGTCCGCGTGGACAGCTGCTATACAATAATACATTTCCATTTACCTCCTTCTCTATATCCATACAAAATATCTATCAAACAAATAAAATTAAAATTTTCTTTTGAAAAATGAAACCATTCCATCAGTATTTTCTTATGACGTTGTCACGTTCAACTATCGTCAGTAAACCGACTTTACAGACAACCGATTTTTTTTTAATAGATTTTCCCTCCACTGTATTTCTATCATCCCCTTGTAACACCAAGTTTCAAACGCTTTTAATGTTCTTCCGCTGCTTCCACCGTCCACGTTTCGCACCCATTTAGAGCTGTCATTATAGAAAACAAAATTTTTTGAAGTACCCAACTATAGAAAATGAAATAAAAATTGTACAAATTTGAATGAAAAGTATTGGAAAAATCAACAAAACATTTTAAAGCATATACTTAAAAATCGCAAACAGACTTCTCAGAGAATTAAACTCGATAATTGTTTCTTGCACACCCCAACTAGGTAAAATGTCCATATTATTGGTACATACACCTTAAACTACAAGTACTATCTTCTTTATATATAAAAATGAATTGCTGTTCGTTAGTCTCGCTAAAACTTGAGAACGGATGGACCGATTTGGCTAAGTTTGGTCTTGAATTATTTGTGGAAGTCCAGAGAAGGTTTAAAAGTTGAATAAATATGAAAGTTGTTAACTATATTTCAGATTATTTAATAATAATGATAAAATGTAGGTAGGTAGTCGATGTATAACGGCTAATAGTTTAAGGGTTTCGGTTAAGTTGAAGGATTTGAAAACATTCACCCTGCTTCTAACCTGCGACCCGATATTGCCTTTGTGACACTTTACGATCTACTTCCGACTGATCTGCATATTTGAAGGAAATCCTCCCGGGGACTGGTTGGCACATATAATACATGCTTTCCAACAGCTACCATCAGGAAAACTTCTGCCGACATGCAAATTCTGCATCACACACAACACCCTACTTCTAGTTAACTTCCCATTAGGAAGTTATTGTAATTGGGTCGAAAAGTGAAATCGGAATTTTCATTATATTTCCACGTTTTAACATATTAGTAGCATGCTAGCCAATTTTTTTGATGATGTGTGTATGTACGTACGTACGTACGTACGTACGTACGTA
>NW_020438876.1:119672-130834 GCF_000699045.2 Agrilus planipennis | reverse complement strand
AAAATTAGAAGAAGTGGCTGATTTTAGATACCTAGGAAGTCAGATAAGTGAGGATGGAAGGAGTAGTAGGGATATAAAGCAGAGGATAGCGCAGGGTCGTGTCGCCTTTAATAAAAAGAAGTCACTTCTATGCTCGCGAACGGTTAATTTAGAAATTCTAAAAAGGTTGTTAAAGGCGTATGTTTGGAGCACGGCGTTGTACGGGTGCGAAAAGTGGACAGTGGGAGAGGCGGAAAAGAAAAGGTTAGAAGCGTTCGAAATGTGTTATAGGCGGATGATGAGGATATCGTGGGTAGAAAAGGTTAGAAATGAAGAGGTATTGGAAAGAATAGGAAAACAGAGAACTCTATGGAAGTCAATAAGAAATAGGCGAGATAGGTTGGTAGGACACCTTCTCAGGCATGAAGGTCTAGTCAGAGGCATATTAGAGGCAGAGACAGGAGTTAGGAGGGGTAGAGGTAGACCTAGATTAGATTACTGTTCGCAAATAGTTAAGGATGTGGTCTGTTCTAGTTTTAAGGAAATGCAAAGTTTAGCTCAGGATAGGAAAGAGTAGGGATAGGAGGTAGGAGATAGGGAAACTAGTAGAGATAGGAGGTACGTGTCCAACCAGTCTTAGGACTGATGACCTTATGATGATGAGTATATCTCTCTATTAAACTAAATAAATAACCGAAATAGAAAGTTGTTAATTTTCTAGACTATGCTTTGTATAACACCCGCTTAGTATGACCTGTTTGTCATTTTCCTTCGATGTCACTATAAGCGGATTCTACTGTATATTAACATCAATACTTACGCAAAGACAGCAGCAACAAACTTTTCGTCATTGACTTGAGGTAAACTATAGGGGGATGAAATTCAAAAATTGAAATGAAATGAAATGAAGTTATTTATTAACTTTGTCAACTAAAATATTAACCACTATTACTAAAAAACAGTAGCAAATTTTATAAGAGATTAATATTAAAGTAGAATAAATTTGCTTCTATTATTTGTTTATTTTACGTTGCTCATTGTGTTTCAATTACATTTTATCTTTAAAAAACCAAAAGTTCAATATCATACAATTGGCGAATGGATTGTTACGTGAGGATAATATGTCATTATAAATCACGTACATATAAATTTTGTAGTTACGTGGCGGCTTTACATAGGTAAACATGGATTTGTAGTCGTACGAAAGTAACAGCATTCCCGCCAAGTCATTACAAAAGACTGATCAATATCAAATTACGAACGAACTAGTTCCTTATTCAGAATCATTTCTAGTCAGAGTATGACGAATCCTGTCACGCAATAGTTGAAAACATGCAAAGGTCCTGTCAGCTTACCATATTAAGCATCAAAAGACTTACAAATTAAACTTTTATACGTTCATATTCGATACGTATATATTTAGGTACAAAAACAGTATTTAATATTTACAAGCAATTTTTATTTGGTCAATAAGTACATTTTGTAATTTCTAAAGCTAGAATCATTATTTACATTGATTTAGTTTTTACACCAAACGATTACTGAATTTAAATAATCTTTCCACGTTTCCAATTCTTTAAGACTATCATAAGATAAGAGGTATATCACAATTCCATTACATTTTACTTCATGTGTCTGCAACAGCAAAGTCCTTGGTCTTGGACAGATTTCTCGGCTCGCGCAGGATAAAGGATAATTAACAGAATTACTCAAATTAATTACTGTACTAGCAGAATTGTCGTGTTCTTCAGAAGGGTAGTTCCAAAATTTTAAGTACTGCCCGTCCAATTTGCACCAAAGTCTATTCCACGAAACTGTGTCGTTATTAGTCCTTGATCCCATATTGAGAAATCCAGAAATATTCTTATTAATAACTACTCCACTATGTATTTCGACCTTGGCTATTCCCTGAAGGGTTGATCGAAGAGGAACATTGCTTATTTGAAACTCCGTCTTTTTCTTGTTCAAATCTTGCAACTTTATGGTAAAATTGCCCCATTGAGTAAACGAAGAAATTGTTTGCAAATTCACCGAATAACCCCCTGATTTGTTATGACGCCTTGGTGAATGGAAAAGCTTCGCAGGGGTTGGACAACTCACAGTTTCCTAAAACACAATAAGAATTAACAATCAATTAATTATCTAAATTTAATTAGTACTACCTTTGCGATATGATATTTGGATTGTTCACTGTAATGTTTCAAGTTGTTCTTCACTATAAGCGAATATAGAAACACCCGGATTTCAAAGTTATCTGCCAAATTATCTAATTGAAAATTTCCACGAAACTGGACGGTCCCATCCCTAGATTGTCCAACTACATCCGAAGACAAGATCTTATTCCCACAGGTGATTACACACAAATATTTGTACGAAAATCCTTTTCTATCCTTGACAGGACCATTGCCAGGATTATGTTTTAAAGGGAAATGCAGCCTTTTGATGCAAACATAGCCAGATATTGGTAAAGGAGTTGAACTATTTGTCTCTGGCAAATCCGTTAGGTCCTTTAGCAGCATCTCTTTCTTATATACTGTAATATAAAGAACATATATTAGAAGGATAACTTAAATATTAAATTGTAATGAAGGATAGATACTTACTTGCTAATAAGAGTACTTTTTCAGCTTCAATATACTCTTCGCTTGACGAAAACTGTTTTGTGTTCTTACAAAAGTCAATCACTTTCGATATTTGTTGAATTATTTGTTCTTGGACTAACAACCGTTGCAAAATTGCCTCTCTTCGAGGATCCTCGCTTTGTGCAATGCTTTTTCTTTGTGGCACTGGTGTCGAACAATAAGTTTCGGAAGAATCGAAACTTTTGTGGTATTCAATCGAATCATGACTTCTAAGAGATCCGATCGGAGTAGAGACCAAATCAGATATATCACAGGTGGAAACACTGTAATCATTTTCGTGTTCCTGTAAGAGTTAATAATAACAATTTGACTGATTCGTAATTTAGTAAGTGTTAAATCCATACCTTTATATCCAAAGTGCTTGCATAAGCGTCAATTTCATCCCCTAAAGCGTCTTTTAGAAATTGTACTTCGTCATAACTTCCAATGGTAGGTTCCGACATCTCTTGATGTGAACTGATAGCGGTGATGTAAGATTGGTCTGAAGCTAACGTGGAATTGAACACATTTCCAGTAGATTTTCTTTTCCGGGTTTTTCTTCTTGCAAAACTTCTGTCGCTGAAGTAAGTCAATGTGGATTGGTACTTGTCCAATATAAGTTTTTGAACGACGTTGCTCACATCAAGATTTAATGATTTTGCTCGTGTAAGCAACGCTGTGGTGCCCATTATAGGCCTGTTAGGGCAACTACGAGGTCTTCCAATTGATTCTTGGTACTTTACTAAATGCTCCACCGAAGTAATGTCAAACTTTTCATGTTTTTTCGCATTTTTTGATACCAATACCTTCACTTTGATCACTTTTTGTGTTTTGGTTACTTTTCTGTCCGACATAACTAACTCTTTAGACACTGAAATCGGATCAGTTTCGGTCAACATCTAGAAAAAAATATCAAAATTAATTTTCATTAAACTAAGAACACCAAGGATCGTAATATATATGTGACTAAGGACTAAATATATTTTTACTACATAGTTAGAGTAAAATATATGTATTTGCAATCAAAAATGAACTAAAACGTCTGATCAACCTGTATTACCTTTCTAACAATTTTAAAAACAGAACAAACACAATTTACGTAAACTTTTTCAACAATCAAATCAGTTTTACTTACTGCAATAAATTAAGGAGACCCTGACAAAGACCTGTATTATTAATGGTGTCACCCCCTCCTGTCTCAGTTCACCCTGATTAGTCAATAATAACAAATAATCTTGGCGACACGTTCAATCGCGTTATCGTCTACAGAATATTTGCAATTTTTATCGTCAATATTTGGTTGCGTATGCAGAGTTTGTATTTTGATAAAAAAAAGTAAACAAATCTTCTAATGACAAATTATTAGTGATGTTATAATAGGATGTTGCACTTTCCAAAAATTCTTTTATGAGTCATTAAAGCTATGATATTTTGCAAAACTATTATTTTTTGTATGTTTGCAATATTGTTTTCTATTTTATCTGTAAGTACAACAGTTACCAATATTAACAACAAAAACTACAAATTATTTTGTTGTAGATAGACACAATTAGCTTCTCTTTAGAATATTTTTTATGATATTTAAATAGGTAAATTAATAACAATTCGTAATGTCTATCGAATGTTTGTTAGAATTACTTTTGCAGTTAAATATCTTAGTTAACAGTTTATATTTGTTGTAGAGTTATTAACGTATCTAATATATTTTTTATCATTATCATCATCATAAGGTCGTCAGTCCAAAGACTGGTTGGACACGCACCTCCACTCTTTCCTATCCTGCGCGCATTTCCCTAAAACTAGAACAACCCATATTTTTAACTATTTGCGAACAATAATCTAGATCAATTTTTTATACTGAAACATTTTTAAAAAATCCAATAAATATCAATTAAACTGATCTAATGTCAGATACACTCGCGTACTTGAGGTTTTATACCATGAGAGCACCCTAAAACGTAAGTTCTAATTACGACCACAATTCTGTGTTGCATAAAGTTATATAAACAATAAAAATATATTAATGACATGGGGGTATCAGTATTCAACAACCAGGAAATCATTCTTCTCAATTAAATACATGTAATGGAAGATAAAACAAAAGAAAATTAATTTGTACTTGAGACAAACAAGTTAAATAACAATACACATATATATAAGGTTATTTCCAAGAAGCAGCAGGTAATTCTAATTATGAACACAAATCTAATTAATCCTATGTAACCGTTACATATTATATTCATTATGACCTATTTGTTACCATCTTCTGTAGGTGTCCTGGGGGCAGTGGTCCATATAATTGGCAATTACTGAAATCGTATTAAATATATGCATACATGCCAAGAAAATAAAATTAATATTTACTAGTTTAATGAAAAACAAAATAGACAAATATATTTCTAAGAAAACCAAATGAGATTTAGCGTAATACAAATGAGACAAGTGCAATACAACAAAATTAACTTATATAATCCAATTTGGTTTTTCCTTTGGATTCAAAGCAATACCAAATTTTTCTGAAGTTCCTGAAGGCGTTCTTGGTTAATCCTTTGGATATTGAAGGATTAATTAAACATTAAAATTTATCAAAGAGTACTTTTTCTTTTCGTATGCATTATCCAGCCCCTTCAGGCTTCTAATGCTTTAAAGTATGTTGAATAGTATTTGAGTTTGACATTGAAGAGATTAATTGAATATTATCCTCTTATTGAATCATCTAAAATACTACCATAATAAACTAAGTAAATATTACTAATGGTGTGCATTGTCGTTTTTAATATCGAAATAAATCTTTCGATTGAATTACCAGATAAATGTGTAAAAAGGGCAGTTTTAAAATGATAGTAATTGAGTTTTCATAATCATTACACCGGGAGCTATAAATTCATCGCGAAATAAAGATAAACGGTGTAGTAAAACGGTTATATTTGGAAGTGCACAACCAACGGTGATGTGTACACACAATGGTTGGGTCATAAAAACTCACTTTTATAGCTGTCGTAAGTCTCTTTTACCGAGGCAAAAAGAATGAGAACTTCATCTTTGGACAATAATCGAAAGGTGTTTTTAATCATGTTATAAACCCAGATCCATTCTCCGCATCCTATAAAAACACAGTTTATTTTCTTCTTTGTTCAAAAATGATTATTACATTAACTAATTAATAAACTGAAGTAATAATTATCTACCTAATTACAATAACAAAATTAAGCAGGCATCTCTTTAATTTATGTACTTTTTACTATGTACCTACTTAGTTATGTTATTAATCCTAATTAATATTATAAATGTTTTATTAAGTTTATTTATTTGTTTATTGACATTTCAAGCCTTAACTACACAACCGCTCATCATAAAATTTCGTACACACGTTTTATCCTTAAAAAATATACTGGATAGAAAAGAATTACTTTTATGTAATCCTTGATGGTCTTTGACACATATTTAGAACATCAACGCGAGCAAAGCCTAGCATTGTCGTTATTATCCGATTATCCAATATTTAATCGATAACAAATCGATTATTTTCATTTAAAATACAGTCGATTAATTGCAACAAATTAATTTTAACAGTCAAAATTTAATGATTTCGCTAGTGTAACCAACGCTGTAGTGCCCATTATGGGCCTGTTGGGACAACTACGGGGTCTTCCGATTGATTCTTGGTACTTTACTAACTGCTCCAACGAAGTAATGTCAAACTTTTCATGTTTTTTCGCATTTTTTGACACCAATACCTTCACTTTGATTACTTTTTGTGTTTTAGTTACTTTTCTATCCGACATAACTGACTCTTTGGACACTGAAATCGATCGATCGATAACAAATCGATTATTTTCATTTAAAATACAGTCGATTAATTGCAACAAATTAATTTCAACAATCAAAATTCATTTAGATAATCGATTTAATACCCTGTTTCATCGATTGTTCTGTTTAATTGATTTTGTTTAAAATAACAACAATCCGTTTTTCTACGTTCTTTATTTTGGCATTTCGCTTTTTCAGTAAGCTTTATTTTTGAGTTTTAATCCGATCCTATTTCCCTGTAACAACAACGTGAAATTTAAATATCGAACGTTTTCGGAATGCAAATGGGTGAGAGGAATCTGAAATCAAAAACCATCGACGCAACCACTCTTTATCTGTCACACTGTTGATGTGTCTACAAAAACTGATAAAATATTTATTAACCATTGTGTTGGAATTTTGTGTAAAAAACAGCAACAAAAGGCTAATCCATTAAAATTCATGCAATATGTACATACAGCATCGCTATAGTGATAATTAGAAGCCTTTTTTAAACATTTTAATTTTATTTTTGTTTCTTTTACTATATTTGGCCCTTAATGCGATTTAATTTTGATTCACGGACAAGCTAAAATTTTGTATTTATATTACTTTTTGCTTTTTAGTACATTGAAATTAATATATTTAGTAAAATTAGATTTCTAACTTTTAAAACTTATTTTGCAAATGTTTGGAGATAGTAGGTGAATTATTTTGGTAAGAAGGTGTCTCTGAATATTATTCATGGTTATTGTCCTGTTTATGAACCTTTACAGTGGTGTAATTCTGCTTCCCTATTGTTATTTTAATGGAATGTTTAGTATATGCCTGTAATATTCCAAACTATTAGCTTATATATCTCAATAAATGAACGTGCAAGAATCAAATACCAATTTCATACCACATTTGATTTATATTGGCATAAAGACGAGTCTTTCAGCGTTCGAATGGACTCTAGAAATTCATTTATAACTTAAAATTAGCTGTCTGGTTCAGCTGTGGATTGAAGTTTGCAGTATTTTTCGCATTTCTTACCGCGGTATACGTACACGAACTACCCACACATACAAACGCTTATAGGTACGTATCATTCAAATTTTTAATAGCATACAGCACAGACGTGATTGGAAATTTTAAAACCTAAATCCAAAACATTATCTTCTGTAAAAGTTCGGATTATGTTTTCGTGGAATCGACTGAAATAACTAATGGACAATTTTTAACGTAACGCATTTTAATTTTGGTTTCCGATCGAGGGTTGTGTTGTCATACAGGTATTTGCTCGAAGGGTTGGTAGATGTAGGTATTGAGTGAGAATCAAGAACGCGAATTTAATTATAATCATGCCTATGCCAGTATGAAAGAGATGCGTTATGAATATTAAAAGAGATTGGAATATTGCTGTTCGTGGATTCTTGAAGATCTGAGTGGTCCAGAATATTAAAGAAGTTGATTCGATTACTTTGCCCGGTTTTGATTAAAAAAGGAATTTTTAAATATACGATAATGAAACTAAGCATAAATGCATACATGCAAATATAGGCATGCAGCCTATTTATGTAAATACTTAATGGGGTAGTAATTTTAAACAATATCATTTCTGAAAATTAAAAAAAATTACGTAAAAAGTGTGTACCTAACAAAACAGGATGAGCGAACTCCAATTAAAAAGAAAAGTTATTAACTTTTTTATTTTATTTCTGTATAATACATAATACTAAATAGTACATTTGAAAAACTGAAAAAAACTTATGTACCCCTAAGTCCAGAAAGTCCATTTGATTTTTTCGTGTTAATGTATCAATGTTCAGTAAACATTTTCTTTTTTAATTATTACACAAGCTAATTAACTATTACTAAGAAGTAATTTACCATCCCTTCCATGAAAAGAAGCAGTTGGTAATTACTAATGTGAAATACGTGAAAGAGGGGATGATAATGTGTAGATATAAATAACACCCCTTAGAATTAGAAGTAACAAATAGAAAAATTGTACTTACTACTAACAAGGTGTTGTTGCATTTGTGAGTTATTGTTACAAATATCAACATGGAAATTAATACAGTAAGTAAAAACAACTTATTTAATTAATGCCCTTTAACTCATTATAATCAATTTTAGTTGATCCCGAAGTACTTCACTGAGAAGCTATTGACTTCCTTTCAGAGAAGAATTCTTCAGAAACTTCAGGGTAAGCTTCCGTAATTTTTCTTTGATAAATAGCTTTTAGAGTGTTGGTACTTTTTAATTTAAAAATATCAGCTACTCTTACAACATATCTTTTTTTATATTCAATCATTCTACTTGTAACTGTTTACTTTTCACATTCGTTTAATAACTTTTTTGTTTACAGAACCAACAAGAAATAGAATTGATTTACATGAAGCTTTAAAAATGGATACCATCTTAAACCCCTGCGGCGACAGTATTATAAGCGAGGACGAGACCTCTTTTATAACCAATGTAGACAGTTATGATATTTTTTCGAACGAATTGGAAAATACTGAGATGATCAAAGACAATATTTTAAATCCTACGTCTCAAGATGAAAAAGTGCAGTCCGCAATCACATCAAGTGTTTTTTCCGTTTCTAGACTAGATCTAGAACAGAAAAGTGCCACAATAAACGAAAAATGCGTCAAGATAAAAATTATCCTTCCAAAGAAGCAACAGTATTCCCCTTTATTAGCCGAAAATAATTCGTATAGAAGACAATCTACCGGCGATGATAACGTTGGAAAGATTGTAGAAGAACTAGTGTTAGAAAGATATCGGCACTTTTTTGTTTATTACGAAAACAAAAAGAAAGAAAGGAATAAAAGAAGAATAAGTATGGATTACACAACTGATGTAAATGCAAGAACACAACACGAAAAGCTGTCTCAAAATACGAATGGAATGTACTCCCCACTAATAGAAGAAACACGACACTCAGAAAGCGAACATGATTTGGTAAGCTTTTTAAAAATGTGATATGTCATAAATATAAATTGATTTATTTTATTCCATTTTGTGTTTCAGGAGCAGATATACAGTTCCCCACAATTATCCCAAGATTACAGCGTTTCCGACTGTGAAATTTCTGATCTACTAACCACAAAATATGCAACTACAGACAAAAGTTTGAGTCCATGCCCAACATATACATCAATACCAGATGCCGAAGACGACAAGGACTTATCTAAAAGAACTATCATTCAAGATAAGATAATTCATCAAATTTCAAGGGTTATAGAATTTTGTAAACTAAATAGAAATCTGCAGGGTTACGTTGAAGCTGAACGACTTCTACTGTTAGCAAGTAAGTATAATACAGTTATCCTTTGTATGTAACTAACTGTGTTCCTTGATTCAGATTATGAAAAAAAACTGAATTATAAGTCTGACAACATTCCCCAAGATCTTCCAACTACTGGGATTGTCACAATATCGAACTTATCAGTGTCTGCTGATGAACAAGACTTGTTTGTAACTGCACCTTCAAGGATTTACTACGTTTGTGTTTTTACACACAACAAATCCATTGTTTCAAGCGGTTCTTCCACCTCGGACCAAGATGGCAGGATCAGGTTTAATGAAGAAATAACTATTAAAAATTTGTCACCAGATTTTGTTATTGAAGCGTCCCTGTATGCTTTAAGGTTACCTGAGTGTTTCTTACTTCGGGGAAAAAATGTAAGTTTCTCTACCGTTCTCGATATTTTTACCAATAACTTATACATATATTACATTTTAGATGGCCTCCAGAAGGTTATTCGCCTCAGGGTCAGATAATTGTGAACAGAAAAAGTCGAAGTCATCGTTCTGCTTGATCGGAACATTTAATTTGAATATGGAGGATGTGGGTCGTGTTAAGCACGTCAGCATCAGGAATATGATTCCCGAATTCGTTATTATATCCCAAGGAAAACTACAAATGAAATGCGACGTGTTAGACACTGGACATTCCATTTTTAGCTTCGTTGACCTTGGATTCAGGATCGGGAATAGTCCAATACGTTGGAACCGGCTGTGGGGGACTATTGGGAAAATGGATCTCAAGTTTTGGAAATATCCTGATGATAATCCCGATTGTCCTGTAGTGACGATTAATTTGCAAAGTTGTTTGGATAAAAGGATAACCAATGTCGATCACGACATATGCCTGAGACCTAGAACCTTGCGACTGGAAGTTGAAGAACCAAATGAGACAAGGAATTATCAGAACGTAGTGTTCTTGTTGTCCTTTGAGACACTCGACGACATGATTGAATGGAAGGATCAACTGAATTGCTTGATCCCTTGGATCAAAAAAATGTAATTCTACTAAATAAATTTGCCTATGTATTTATGTATATGTATTTGTAAATTTTGTAATATTTTCTGTTTATTTTAAATTTTATTATGTGTAGTCTTTGGCATAATAAACTGCTTTTAATTGCGAATGCTAATTACATATGTTTAATTAAGTTACGTATAATTTCCGGTATTTCGTGTTAGTAGGTATTGCATATTCTGGAAATGGCCTCTAGTGCGAATTTAAATGAAAACAACCCACCACATACGAGGGTGGATTGATAAGTTTCCGGCCTAACCAAGAGATGACGCCACTAGGCCTACCTTGGGTATTCTGAAAATTTTGCCATCCTTGGATAGCTTGTAGCTATAGTTTCAGCCCGATCTCCTTGCTAGTGTAGGTTTGACAGCACGCTGAACAAGACGCCTCTGTGGTTTTCGTAAAAATGGAAAAGCAGGAAAATCGTGCTGTCATCAAATACTTTTATTTGAAGGGGT
>NW_020438876.1:112073-114084 GCF_000699045.2 Agrilus planipennis | reverse complement strand
GAAAACAAATGCATTTGTTTTCCATTTGATCATTCATATAATAGTGCACCAAGGTAACTTGATTGAGGTGCATCATTTCGTTTAAACAATAAAACTGTCTCCTATTTGTTTTGTTGAACATACCTAATAAAAGCTGAAAGCGTTTCGCTGTCGGCATTATTTTACTGCCATACGCCAAGAAAACCCCCGTTTCTTACCTTAACACACTTCATATTTTATTGCTTACGAATACTGACATAAAAACAAAACCTTGAACAAACTTCATCGATGAAAATGCATCAAAATCGAAATTTTTAACACGAGATTATTTACCTCTCTACATTTACAATTTAAAAAAGAAATTGTAAACCATTACTTGAAAGCTTTCTTTTATTCGTTTCAATTACAATAGATCTTTTGTTGTTAGTCATACAATTCCAGTTTTCTGACTTGAACTGCGATTGTAAAACTTAGTTTTGCAACTAAAGCTTTTGCTTTCGATCTCGATCTTGTGACTGTGACTTTTTGTTTTCGAGCTTTTCTTCGGTCTTCAAATCTTGGTCTTCTTCCTTCAAATGACTCTTAGTATTAGTTTAGGTCATACTTATCTAGTTTTTGACTTGAGCTATGAGTTCAAACTTGCCCTTACATTTAAAGCTTTTGTTTTCTGTCTTGATCATGTAACTGTAACTTCTGGTTTCAGTAGTCTATCGATAAGTCGACTCGTTCTTTTCATCCAGTATTATACGCTGAACTTTTACTTTGGTCTTCGTTTTTGAAGTAAAGCAGTAACCCTTTGGTATCGTAGTCCCATTCTTACGACTTAAATTATTGCATCAATTTGTGACTCACAACAACTCAAACCGTTTTCTTCTTTCAACTTCAATTAGATAATTGATTTTACAATTTAAAGTTTTAATTAAATGCCTCTAAAGCTTTTGTTTAAGAACTTGACCTTGTACATTCATTTTGGTCTTAAATTCCTTATTGATCTGAGGGTTTATTCTGTCAACTCGATCAAATATAGCGGGTAACAAAACGAATACTTAAAAGTTTCCTATTCGATTCGATAGTAAATAATTTATTGTTCTTTGCATAAGTTTCTATATATAATTCTGTTTACTGTAAACGCCAAAACCTTCTAAAAGATCTTTTACCCAAACGGTAAAAAATCTTGTAACTCAAAATGAAATTATTCCGAGGAAATTAAGTTACAATAAAACGATCGTTTTACAACGAACTTTCTTCTATATAAAATTATTAAAGTTTGATGTAGAGTTAAAATAGATTTAATTAAAATTGAAAAGGTAATACACCTGTAGAATAAGTAGATGTCGGTAATTGACAAAGTCTGTCGTCCCAGATTATTGACTTGGATTAAATTACATTGGACCTTAGCATAAACCAACATCACTCATCTTCGGTAGGATAAAAGTTATCCATCGCAAAGAGCGCGATCGTAATTGGGTTCCGACTACTCGGGTTCCGTTCAAATATTCCAATTCGATTTCGTATGTCATCTTCAGCTACTTATTTGTTTGTCGAATGCGAACTTCTTTCCCTTTTATGAGAAGATGTGATCTATTTGCTGTAGAGAACTAATTTAACGCCGAACCAGTTCGTCCAATCGCGTCTGATTGAATGGAACGAATTTTATAAAATTCGAAAGTTGACCGACGAACTCAGAAACTTCTAAGTACGAAATCAATAGACACAAATTTGATTTTCTTATATCAATAATTTTGTATTAAATTATTATTTATTAAGTAAAAAGAGCAACAGGCAGTTATAGAGCTGGGGATGCAACGTAGAGAAGTAAATATTAGGAAGGGAGTCAGACAGGGATGCACACTGCACCGCTACTTTTTAATCTATACATCGAAAATGCGATCAACATCATTAAACACATCGCCTTTAATAAAAAGAAGTCACTTCTATGCTCGCGAACGGTTAATTTAGAAATTCGAAAAAGGTTGTTAAAGGTGTATGTTTGGAGCACGGCGTTGTACGGGTGCGAAACATGGACAGTGGG
>NW_020438876.1:48862-107356 GCF_000699045.2 Agrilus planipennis | reverse complement strand
TTTTTTGCCAGCAAAGACCAAAAATTTTATGAGCGTGGAATTATGCTACTACCAGAAAGATGGCAAAAGGTGTTGGACCAGAACGGTCAATATATAATTTAATAAAGTATTTGTTTATTATACGAAAACTGTCTTTCATTTCCACAAGAAAAAACGAAATAACTTTCCGAACAACCCTATTGATATCCATCTATGTCTCCTCTTAGGAATCGTGAGTGTAGTTGGTAGGTGGCTGGAGAGATAAATGAATTGGACAAAATGAAGACTAATTATGAAATTGTCAACTTAAAGTTGCGGTCTGAGATATTGATATTTATTTATGTTTTAAGTGATCTGATTGACGAGCAAACTAATATCTTGTAACAATTAGTAAAGGGTCAATTACTCGCTTTAGGTATTACGCTGTGTTTCCAAGAATGATATCATCAAAGACGAGTATCTATGGGAATTTTACGATTGCTTTTTCGCTATCGAATTTATCGGTGAGCTTTCGAAGGGGATAAGGTAGTAAAAACAACGTTTAGTGCCATTCTGTTATTTTCAATGATAAATGAGCTTTATCAGCCGTTACCGCGAAAAGAAACAAGAGCAACTCATCCAGATCCGTTATTTAACGTTGCACTCGCGCTATCCCGAAAACACGCGGTCGTGTCCCTGTTGTCGAATTTTATAGATTTAGAAAATTTCTATTTTATGCTTGTACGTAGCCCATAATAAAATTGCTTCTTTTATAAAAGGAGATCACAAACAACGGACAGAGCGGAACGTCTTTATTTTCCTGTTGGGAATTTTCCTTTAATCAAAGTTTTATGGCGTATCCGAAACTTTACTGTTCAAAGGCTGAATTATGAAAAACATAAAAATGCCCATTTTTCAGGATTAAACCAATCTAAAAACTGAATATGATGACGACGAGATATTCTAAGCGTTTCTTTATATCCTTTGTGCTCTTGTTGTTCTTGCAGTTCAAATAAAAGCGATCATATAAATTCTTCAGCTTCAGTTATATCAACACGAAAATTCGCTTAAGCTTTTTAATCTTTAATTTAAACGACTATTTATGTAAAGCCGGAATAGCCCAAGCGTTTTATGAAATATCTTGTTGATCCCCTGTAATTTTATTTCATAAAACTTATACAAACATTCTTTGATAAATCTACAATACAGATAATTTAAATGTTTATTATTAGTTAGGTACTTACAGATTATCCTTTCAATCGTCATGAATCTATTTTCGTTCATATAATTATACGATAGCTCGGAGAACCACCCAATTGTTACATGATTCAATTATTAATTAAGTAACGCGTTATTTTATATACTTATAAATAGTTTTCAATTTGAAAATGTCAAAGGAATAAGAGAACGTCTTCTCAAACATCTAGACACATCATGAAATATATATTTATTTTAATAGCTTGATAGGTATATATACATATATATTTATTTGAAAATAAGAAAAATAAAATCGGCACAGGCTTCGAAGTTAATAACGACCTTCCACTTTTTCATCTAAAATAATATTACAAGTTTCTAATGAAGAATTTAGTTTAATTTCTTAATTGTTTCAACGTCTTCAGATTACGATCGCTGTTTCTCTTCAATTCAAGGACGGGCTTTTGCTGTTGAATAGACAACTTTAGAGAAATCACAGGAAGGATGTTAGAATCAGGATCCAACAATAGGATTCAGCATCAATATTAAAGATTATAGATATTGAATTTATTTTAATTTCTTGATTGTTTCAACGTCTTCAGATTACGATCGCTGTCTCTCTTCAATTCAACGACGGGCCTTTGCTGTTGAATAGGACAACTTTAGAGAAATCACAGGAAAAATGTTAGAATCAGGATCCAACAATAGGATTCAGCATTAAAATTAAAGATTGTAGATATACAGAACAGTTGAAAATGTTGATAAACTCCAAACGCATCAATTTTAGACGCGAAAGACATCTTCCCTGTTTTTTCGTTTTCACAACCATTGGGGTTACCTCAGTCATCATCCAGCCGCTGAGTTACACCGTAATTAATTTACTAAGCATACAAAGTACAAGTAGCCAATAGCATAAAGGCACCTATTACCTGATCGCTATCGTTTTGAGGGCATCCTCCCTACATTCTTCTGTTCTAATGCTTTATGGATTCTTAAATTTCCATCACCGTTACTAAGTAACTTAATCACTATTTGCATGAGGGCTTGCCCTTATTCTTCTGTCTCCCTCTGTCCCACTGAGCCAATAGTTATTATTAAAAGAGGATAGAAAGGTAGTTTTACAAAAGCATTGTCTCCAAATTTTGTTATTTGTTAACCCTATTCTTGTACAAACAAGTTTACTCTCAACCTCAATATCCACTACTGCACCAGGCTCCCAAAGAAAGTTTAATTTCGCAAATTAATTAAAATGTAGCCGTAGTTCGCTTTTAATAGTCAAATCTTTCGAAAGAAACTGTTTAAAATGTAACGGATTATATTTGTCAAGGGTAAAACACGCAGAGTGGTAAGTCAGGGAAGTACATGTTTACGTAAAACCATTAAATAATGTAGCTACGTGGAAAGAAAGTTAATCCGTGCCAGCCATTATGTACATGTATTATTATCGCTTAGCTCACATCTGCCTAGTAAATCTAAATTGCAGTTAGTTTTTATTTTTCATTTCATTGTTAGACACCAAAGCCAAAGCCAACCGCGTTAACTAGCACCACCACCACCGCTGTTTTTCGCTTCGCGTGGCCTGCTAAATTAAACATTCGAAGTTGCAGGGCGATAGTAGTAGGAAAGCTTTTTTTCTCTCTCTCTCTCTCTCTCTCGGTTCCCTCCGCATTTATTCAAACAAGAGGAAATTTTTCAAACAAATTTATAGCCTTTTGGATCGTCCTTCATTAGGTAAATCAGTATATGTATACCTGCGCATATAAAAGAATTTGAAATATGGATGTGGTACAAAATGGGCTGTCCGTTCCGGTGAAAACGAAACCGCAAAGTGTGAGAGATATGTGTCGGTTGATTTAATGTTTTGTCGGCGTTCTACCGAAAATTCCTTCAACCCCTTATTTTCGCCGTTTGGATCGCGTGCACACAATTTTCGGGGTGTATTCATTATTGGGCCGGTGTTGTATTTTTTGTTTTTAATCCTACACGAAAGACGCGACACATTATTGTACCACGTTGGCACCGGATCGAAATTGTGACGCACAGGGGAAATATAAACGATGTTCTTGTTAATACGAACCACACCGTGAAGCATTAATTTCTATTGAATCCCTCGGTCACGTAAATGTTCTAGTTAATGTTTATTTGTTAGGGTTTCCTTTTTTTGAATAGCTGCCTATTCCAGTCAGTTATAATCATCTCTAAATTAACCTTAATATTAAATAAATAAATCGTTTAAAGTTGGATTAAAATGAGTAATGAGTTGTGGATATTTTGGAAAAGAAAATCTAAATACGAATGCCACAATGATGAATAAAAATGACAACTTTTTATTTTTTATACTATTTACCTACAAAATGTTATGGAATTTGATCTAGTCTTCGAGACAAAATTAATCTAGCATTAAACGATAACAAATTAGATGGGCATCGAAAGTAGATCTAAGACACTCTTCCATCTTTTAATTACCTACGCGTTTTGATTCTCAGATAATTTCACAGTATTGTATTATCGACTACCTCAGTTCCAGCGCTTTCAGTTACAAGGTATTCCCTTAAATGATGAGGATACCGCGGATAGAGAAGGCTAGAAATGAAGAGGTATTAGAAAGAATAGAAGAACAGAAGACTCTATGGAAATCAATAAGAAATAAGCGAGATAGGTTGGTAGGACACCTTCTCAGGCATAAAGGTCTAGTCAGAAACATATTAGAGGCAGAATCTGGAGTTAGGAAGGGTAGAGGTAGACCTAGATTAGATGTCGGTTGTTCTAGTTTTAGAGAAATGCGAAGATTAGCTCAGGGTAGGAGAGTGAAGGTGCGTGTCCAACCAGTCTTAGGACTGACGACCTTCTGACAATGGGTCCTTCAAGCTAAATGGAACGTCTTTACGACATTTTTACTGTTTTTCTACAATCACTAACCGAAAAATGATGATGATATCTTTCATTAATAAAATTACTTCGAAAAATACCTTAGTATCATCGCAAATTGTGCATTCCATTGATAAAAAGCACGTCAGCTTCGTTAAAAATAAGAGTAGTGTAATTCAGTCTTGATTCCGCTTCTAATGGCAACCAACGAAACGGTGAATGTACCGAGTAAAAGCCGGAGAAATAAGTTTTAAATGCTTTCAAGTGCAAAATCAATCCTCTCTCTCTGGAAACCCTTTTTACATAGAAAAAGGTGTAGAGTAATGCCTGTTTTAACAGCCCACTGCGCGTTGTGGCAAGTTTAAAACCACGACCCCGTTATACCCTTGAAATAAACCGAAGAAAAAAAAAACGACAGAAATTCGTTATTCTTTCTCTTCAATAAATCACTCGAACGTGCTCAAATGGCTTTTGAACCAAACATTTAACTATTCAGTGCTGAGGACATGAAGCGGGTAACCGCTGCTAATGGGAGTGTGTACGAATTAAACTGTCCTGTACGAGAATATTAAGCCCTATTAACAAGATAAAAATACCATAAATGGTTTTAGTTCATTTGGACATTAAAACAAAAAAAATATAAACTAAAATACGTCACTTTATTAGTTCGGCATCGTAGAATATGTTGACTGAATAAGTTTAGAAAACAACATGATTTAGAATAAATTTATTTACACATTTGGCCGTATTTTTGGTTATACTTCCTACTGATTTTTAATTAATAAATTACGCTAGGACTCCTACATACAGTTTTTAAATTTTAATTATTGTTACTTGTCAAGTTTTATCATTAAAAATGACCTTACAACTGTGGTCCTTTAAGTCCTGCTTCAGAGCTTTTGGTATATCGAAGACTAAGAAGTCATAAAAAATATTAAGCCATTAAACTATGCATCAAAGACGCGATCAACATCATTAAAGACAGTACAACTGTAAGGGTTGATATACAGGGGCATTAATATGCTTAGATTTGCAGACGATATAGCATTATTTAGCAAGGAGGAGCTAGAGAGCTTTAAATAATATGGAAGAGGTATTGACAAAACAGTATTGTATGAAAATAAATAAAAGTAAAACAAAAATATTGGTTTGCAAGGGAGAAAAAAGTAAGAAAAGAATGATTACGAAGATAGGAGACGAAAAATTAGAAGAACAAATTAGACTGATGTTAGGTATCTAGGAAGTCAGATAAGTCAGAACGGAAGGAGTGTAGAGATATAAAGCAGAGGATAGCGCAGGGTCTAATCTAGTGTTACAGGCAAATGATTAGGATACCGTGGATAGAGAAGGTTAGAAATGAAGAGGTATTAGAAAGAATAGGAGAACAGAGGACTCTATGGAAATTAATAAGAAATAGGCGAGATAGGTTGGTAGGACAACTTCTTACGCATGAAGGTCTAGTCAGAGAGACATATTAGAGGCAGAAACAGGAGTTAGGAGAAGTAGAGGTAGATTAGATTACTGTTCGCAAATAGTTAGGAATGGCGACCTTATAATGATGAAACTATAAAAAAGTAGCATATGAATCAGTTAAGGATTTCAAACACTTGATAGTCACATAAATCTGGAATACGTAAATCTAGAATCAATGTTTTCTCCTACGATTCTTTGGTTGGTCCCAATCCGTTATAAAAAGACAATGTTGTTAAGCATATTTCATCGTGAAACAAGGGTTGTAAAAATCACGTTTGAAAAATCGTTGTGCTTTCAAACAGTCGTTCCATTTTATTTGGACATTGTTGACTACATCAAAAGAACAACGGTAAAAAAGTTTCGGTTACAACCCGGCGTCTTCCCCAAGGCGAACCTCCCCGATAAAACTTTACTATCTTATTTTGGAGGAAATTGTTGTTTCACAGATTGATTGTGCACATAAAAACGAGCAGCAGAACATTCCGAGATTTATTTACATAAGAACCCTACTACTACGTCGACCCATAAAGGAGAATTCGTTTTCTGATTCAAAACCTCAAATAAATGGCAACACTTCCAATTGGAGACAAAGGCATTATTTCTCCACGATGTTTACTTAATTTCGTTGTTCCTGTTTGAAACGACCAACCCCGTTAGTACCTTATTTTCCCCGTTTCCTTTATATTTTCCTTAATTTATAGCCTCTCATCTCCGCGACTACAATAGAACACACCTAAAATGATATTTTCAATAACAAAATCCGGGAAGAGAACGAGGCAGAATTTGCTACCGCAATTCGTACAATAGAAATCTTTAATCAATAATAATAATAATAGTTTTCAATAAGTAGAAATCGCCCTTTCGTTATCAACTCAAAATTATCACAATTAGATTAGATAATGTTGTTTGAATTAGGACATTCAATAAACCCGAATCAAGACAGCATCAGTAGGGTATTCAATTTAATTTTTTTATTAAATGTACACTAAACGACAAGCCACTATAGGCATTCTCATAATTAAAGCTCACAGACTCACAGGTGCTCGTTTATGACTCGCGCTGCTTGTCATTTGCATGATAAAGTTCAACAGTCCAAAAATATTCTTGACCCTTTTGTATACTATATATTATAGTTTGGAAGCAAGCAAGAAATGAATGCAATATTACGGTAATACTGTAGGTACATCGTTTAATATGCGAAATATTGCATATTAAACAATTCCACCCAAGTATTTTAGAAATTCTAACCAGAAAACAAAACAAGGTTCAGTTTAGATTAATTTGCAAGCTAGCCAGTAACCATTAACTAGAGCAAATACATGGGCCAACGTCATTCAGGCGCTTCGAACTGCAGAAACTTATTCCGTTTCAAACTCTACATGTATTACTTTCCGAAAGTGTACAAACTTGTATGACTACATACAAATGTATAGATTAATATTGAATCTGCCAAGGATTTGTTGAAACCGTTCAAATCCCAAAGATTATATACTCTCGCTCTCTTCTTTCCTATCACTTGTTGTATGGTGTATTGACCAAAAATTAACGAAAGCATTCTCACATTGTATGGGTTTTTTAATTTACGATCCTTTATAGGCTCATAACCGCTCACTTATTACTCCTTTTGCCTGTCGGATGGTATATGATGAAACTGAACATCGAACTGTGATATACAATTAAGTTAACCGAAGTATTCTTACAATTTATAGACTTTTTTTAATTTACGATCCTTGTAAAGAGCTTTTATGAGCTCATGACCGCTCACTTATTACTCCTATTGCCTGCCAGATGGTGCATGATGAAAGTGAGCATCGAACTGTAATATACTATTAAATTAACGAAAGCATTCTTACAATTTTTAGGCTTTTTTAATTTACGATCATTGTAAGGAACTTTTATGGACTCATGAACGCATAGTTATTACTCCTATTGTCTGTCGGATGGTGCATGATGAAACTGAGCATCGAACTATGAAATACAATTAAGTTAACCGAAGTATTCTTACAATTTATAGACTTTTTTTAATTTACAATCCTTGTAAAGAGCTTTTATGGGCTCGTGACCGCTCACTTATTACTCCTATTGCCTGTCAGATATGATGCATGATGAAAATGAGCATCGAACTGAGATCGACATGTTCTTTTAGCTAAAGCATTCCTACTATTAATTGATCTTTTTTAATTTTTGATCATTGTAAAGAGCTTTTATCGATTTGTGAGTTCTCGCTTATTACTCCTATTGCCTGTCGGAACTGAGTATCGAACTGTAAATTAAATTAGCGAAAGTTTTCTTACAATTTACGGACTTTTTTAAATTTACGACCATTGTAAGGAGCTTTTACGGACTCATGAGCTTTCGCTTATTACTCCTATCGCCTGTCGGATGGTGCATGATGAAACTGAGCATCGAACTTTGATCGACAATTAAATAAAATATTATTACAATTTCAATGGCTCGGTTTTTGCCCTTTAACCATAAACCATATTCTTCTGATTGTTATTATTACGATGTTCTCTTACAAAATGCACTTTCCGTTGTCTTAAATATTTATGAGAAGACGTTTCTATAAATACTATCTCATATTAAGAATCAATATTTTGTATTGTTCCATTTCCATATCCTTGCATGTTCGTAGCTACCCTATACAAACAACCCCGAGGCTTACTATATTTGTTTACAATATAGAAGCATGGATGGATCAGATATATTGAGATTGGGATATAACCACAGCGTCGTCCTTTATGAAGCCACTTTAAAAAGTTGAAATAGTAAACCGTTTTGAAAACTTTCCATCCTCCTCCTACGATGTCTGTGTTGGGTGGCACAGCGGAAAATGTTAAGTAACGAGCTCCTAAGCTTGTAGGTATATTGTAGGTGAATACGCTTATACGTTTGACGATGTGGAATTTATTGCATGCTGATATTTACAACGTGAATACTTTACAGGCAATAGAAACTTGGCTAGCAATAAGTTGAAGTTTTCGCAGGTAATGAATACATCGGCAGAGCAACTTAAAAATGAGCAACTTTGTTGCATCTGCCGTAAAGTTTTCGATTGAATTTAAAACAGATGTTGCACCCCCAACCCCTCTCGTTGTTTGCCTTGGCGGAAAGTTTCGATATCGAATAAACTTTTTCATTCACATTTTACATTATTACATCGGCATAAATTTGTTATAGCATTCGTCAATCCAAACGTCCCACACAAAAATACTTAAAAAGACAAGAAACATATCTGACATACAAGAGCCGAAAACGAGCACGTGTTAGTGACTTTACTCACTTTTAGAAAATACTACAAATGGAGCATACGTAATCCTAAAATGTAGCATCCTGCTACAGATGGCGTTTACTGCGCCATTTGAAGTATTTTCTAAAACGCACTGTTAAGACAGCAGGTAAAATTTGTTCTGGATTCTGTCGGAGCTGCCTGCGACGCGCTGATGAGATCCAAAAAGATAGAAATCGCGATCCGCGTCTGGCAGTTTCGACAGAATACAGACCACTTCGAATTATTTTATTCGATTAAGCTAACGTGCACATCACGTTGAGGTTGGCTACGCCGGGATTCGTTTTCAGCAAGTAGATATCCAGACAAGTGGACCTTGTTGGAGCATACGTAATCCTAAAATGTAGCATCGTGCTACAGATGGCGTTTACTGCGCCATTTGAAGTATTTTCTAAAACGCACTGTTAAGACAGCAGGTAAAATTTGTTCTGGATTCTGTCGGAGCTGCCTGCGACGCGCTGATGAGATCCAAAAAGATAGAAATCGCGATCCGCGTCTGGCAGTTTCGACAGAATACAGACCACTTCGAATTATTTTATTCGAATTATTTTACTCACTTTTATCATGCCAACAAAAAAGTGCAGTGCGCTATGGTGATTGCCTGTGTAATGTTCGTGATTTTTTCCAGAAAAAGAGAAAATGTAACCAAGTGAAGCGGGTTGTCGTTAGCCATATAAATTCGACTATAAAAAGTTTGAACAAGACATAAAAAACAAAAATTTTTGTATGTCGTTGTTTTTTTTTTTTTTGAAGACAGTTTGATGGCTTATTTTACAAATTAATCAGTAAAGTTCCCCAAAGTGGTTGTGGGCCGTTGGTTTGTGGCATTAATGACTTCTTCTTTGGCGTGTAATTTATTTTCTTGGCGAACTAATCAATTTGACGTTGGCAAGTAGTAGGAAGTAGGTGACGGTCTCGCTTTCGCCAGAACTTAACTCTAATTAACCCAATTTATTAAAAACTCCCCGAAAACCGAACAAAAATTTTAGAATGATATAGTATGACCATTTTAATACTTTTTACGGAAAAGGTAACTGATAATGCCTTCATTTATTGTAGACACTTCTAAAGGAAATTGATAAGGAGCTAATTCAATAAAATATTAATTCATCAACTTAACGTTTCATTGTAAACGATCACCAAAATCTAAGAGAATTTTAGATTATTAAATTAATATAAATCGATAATAATACAATGTCTTCAAGTATATTGAACGTTTAGTATTTGTGGTATAGCTTTACTTACTGCGCTTAAGCTAGCATTGCAAAAGAGATCAATGTGTCAGTGTTATAGGTCAGTGAAGTATAGTATTATGGCATATTCCAAATACTGGACGTTTTTACGCGACTTGGAATAATTTTTGTAGTGTACATACATTTGTGTAGTGTACATACATTTGTGTATATGTGTTTACTAGTGTTTTAATTAACCAGCCACGAACAAAGTGATTATTTAATTAATCTTTATCGTAATGCCCGTATGTAGTAGCGTACTATTAAGCTGTTGATATTTATTTCATTAGTCGCTCCACACCATCACTGTTTACGTTCTCCTTCCACATAGCAGTTCAGTTATTATCGCAATTCTCTGTTCGTTGTCAAGTCACGCCCAGGGCCGGCTTCAGATTGTAACTTCTTCTGGTTTTCCTATAATATTGTCGCTTAGCCACTCTGCTTTACTCCCTATTGCATCTAAGACCCTCTAAAGCTTGCTACTTATTTCAGAAACATCCAGTATGTAGGTACATATAGGCAGACAGACGGACATAAAGTTTGTGCAGTAACTTTTGCGTATTATGCATTTCATTTCGAAGAATTCGCATGGGATTTAATGCAACAGAAAAGTAAAATACGTACTCGGTAAGAAGTTTTTCCGAAGTGGGTCAGGAGTGTGACATGTTGGCAGTGATTCTTGCCGAGTTGGTATACCTACCTGCAAATACCACGATACTTGTGCTATAACGGGACAAACGAATAGTCACGTAATGCGATTCGAATTTCTGCTGGGCGAAAGACGATGCCGACTTGCACGAACTCTTATCATTAGTTTCCTTTCCGATTTTAAACTTTGTCCGGAAGTTCGGAAGCCGTAATTTATCAAAAAAAAAAAACTAGTCAAACCGCACCATTGGAAATATATAGAGGTATAAACAAGTCGAGATAATGTTCAGAAAAATATATAGATTGGGTACTATGCAGAAACTATTTCAAATTTACTGGAAAAAGTTTTGACTCGCAGCGGGCTCATTTCCGACTCACTATAACAGCAATGCAGGAACCTCTTGTGTTATCGAATAAATCAAATAGGTAAAAGGCCCAGTTTCTGACACTCTAAGAGTGACAGCTGAGATTATATTACGATAACTAAAATAATATTTAATTAGAATAAATAATTTTTATACTATAAACAAGTTCAGAGTTTCTAGAAAAACTCATATACGCGATATAATTATTTGAAGCGAATTAGTAATTTTAATTAATGATTTAAAAAGTGATGTTTGAAGACCCAGTTTCTGACACTTAAAATTTCTTGTGTTGTAGTTTCTGACACTGCCATCGGCCTAGTTTCTGACACTCATATTTGGNCGAAGTGTCACAGTATCCCTATAGCTATACTACTTATAATGATTATTTCACTGATTGAATCGTCGAACGCGCATCTATAATTTGCTTAGACCATAACTAAAAAATGGCTTCCGCTATCACTCCACACTTAAAAACTTTTTTTTATTAAGTTTTCTTATTTTTTATTATTGTGCTTGTCATTAATTAGGTACAGAATAAATTTATTTTAATTTTTAAAAAATTTATTAACCCACTTAAGATCTTTTTTTTGTTTTAATTCAACATAAACCTAAAATTGTCAGAAACTGGGCCAGTGTCAATAACTGGGTCTTTTACCTTATGTACTTTCTGGCATTGATGTTTTTAATGTTAAATATTAGCAGTAACATTTATGTGGGCTAATAACATACAAATACTATTGGTACCTTATCTAACTAGTTTTCTTTTTTGTTACAGGATATTTTTGGCACATCACCGATTTTCATTATGATCCATTCTTTGAGGACGTAAAAAAAGGTAAACAATTTACACATTTTTTGCAGTAATTAATACCAGTTGATAGACATAATTTCTGGTTAAAGAACAATTTTATTAACAGTGGATACTATCGGCAATATTACACAAAACTTAAACGTAATTTGTATTTGAACTGAAACGTAACTTTACAAAAGTGTTGAAGTGATGTTTATAGAAAGTTTGTTCAATTTCCTTAATCCGTCAAGTTACAGTGGTGGGTGAGGTGTCCCATCAATGGTGGCCCGGTTATAAAGGCTCTTCTAGTCACCTCAACTAGTATAGCGCATTTCAATTTATCCTCTAGCACCGTATAATCCTATCCCGGTCGTGAACTGCTACCACGGCACTATCACTATTGATACATGATTCGGAACTTCCCATTCAGGAAGTCGAGAATCGGAAATTAATTGAATCCATTCCGTAGAGGAAATTGAAAATTTCAGACGAAAATGCAAATAACGTTATCCCTAAAACAACAGAACCGTTCCATCTATATAGGTATAAGTACAGTCGAACCAATAGATTGTTTGGAATAAGTGAAACAAATCAATTAGTAGAGATATAATATTAGATCCTAAACAAAAGAAAGTAGGAAACCCTGGATAACAAACGGGATTGTAAGACAAGAGAAGAAAGGCGGAAATACAAAAATAGGAGAGACCAAAAAAGATGTAAGGCGATAAAGAGGGAAAGAATTAGGGCAACCAAGGAACAGTGGATTGATATGAATTGTAAAGAATCGAAAAGTTTGAAGTAGGTAAAACGGATTAGGCTTATAGTAAAAGGAATTTTAGAGTAGTAGGGTGCAGTAGAAACGATATAAGAAACTAGGCAGGAGTCATTTTGATAGAAAACGAGGAAGAGGCAGATATATATTTAGATAACTTACAAACAGGTCATGAGTTAGGAGATATATTATAAGGAAAATAGTAAGGAGAACCAGATTATCCTATAATTATAGAAGAGTTTGATGTAGCATTAAAAACTCAAAGAATAAATGAGTCAAAAATATTAACTAGAATCGTACAGAGAAGGATGGTAAGAAGGGCGGAAGAATTACTAGGGGAAGATCAATTTGAGTTTAGATAAAATAGAAAAAACAATAGAAAATGACAAGAAGGCGTACATAGGATTTGTAGATTTAGAAAAAGCTTTTGACAATGTTAAATGAGACAAGATGTTAAATATACTTAAGAATGTAGGGATCGCGAAATAAATAAGTGAGTAAAGTGAGTAGTACTGAAGAGTTTACTTTATTCCAGGTTGTTGGAAATCGGTTATAGAAGGAGGAGTGAGGAATTACAAGAAACTCGTCGGGCGTTTCGGAGATTATCGTTGCGATTCTCCCTGGGAGCTCATTGAATCTGCCGCAAGAATTATGGCCGCCCGGCAGGGAGATAATGTAGAGTTTGTACTCTGGACTGGGTAAGTAATTTTAAATAAACTACGATAACGCTACCTGCCTTCTATATTCATATCGATTACCATCTACCCTATATTTCGAGAGCACGCACACCCCTAACGTGCTTAAGCTTTTCTAAAGAATAATTTCGATTCTTCTAAAGCTGAAACAATAATTGTACGTACATACATACATGTATGAAAGTATGTATTAGTTTGATAATAATTTAAAACAAACATTCCAAAAAAAATTGTATTCTACAGAAACGCAGGGCGCCGTGCGTATAAAGGGCCCCCTTCCCTCATGGGAGAAAACACAGACCAACTTTTACCTGCTGTCTTAACAGTGCGTTTTAGAAAATACTATATTGGCGCAGTAAACGCCATCTGTAGCACGATGCTACATTTTAGGATTACGTATGCTCGTGCTACAGATGGCGTTTACTGCGCCATTGTAGTATTTTCTAAAACGCACTGTTAAGACAGCAGGTAAAGGTTGGTCTGTGTTCTGCCGGAGCTGCCTGCGACGCGCTGATGAGATCCAAAAAGATCGAAATCGCGATCCGCGTCTGGCAGTTTCGACAGAATACAGACCACTTCGAATTATTTTANCAGTTTCAACAGAATGCAGACCACTTCGAATTACTTTAATAAAAAAATAATCTAAATGCTTTATAATTTAAATATATAACAGAACTAAAAACAATTTCCCTATTTTTTTTCTTATCATTAAATAGAAAATAGTTTTTTGACAAAATGGTAATCATATTGATTAATTAAGTAAGCCTCAAAGTAGTGGTAGTCCCCTGAATGTGATGTTATCTCCTTATTATGCTTTAAATATTAGAACAAGAAGTAGATGTACATTGAGAGACCTTAAGTTTCAGCTCGATGCTTCGCGTCACTATACGTCGATCGTAGATGTCGCGAACGTCGTTTAAATGTAATTTAGAGTTTAGCCGGAAGTTATTCGAACAGTTTCCAACAACTTGCGCAACTGCTACCGAAGTCGTCAACTCTGTCGCCTTTGTCGTTCGACTTACTCCAAATCCACCCACTCGCTTACCTACCTGACAATCTCTTTGCTACTATGTAACACACTCCTCATGATACTTTCATAATCCCATCAACCCCCACATGTATATCATTATTATTAGCCCTCATAAATAGTCAGGTGCTACGTCGTCTGGAATTAACAAATGCTAAATTTATATAAAAGACACATGAGATAATGAGACGTAAATAGCAAACTTCTCTTCGAGAGATTACTTATTAACGACTTACGAAAGTTTATTATTGACTGAATTTATTTAGTCACAATCGTTGATGGTAGATTCCGTCTTTATTTCGCGTCATTATAAGGAAGAAGTACATAAAACGATAGTGACGTCGAAAGTTAAAAACGATTCAAAAGCTTCTTTCTTTCAGTGAAAACAATGGCGCTGGTTCTCGCTGAGATGGACGCTTTCTTGCGAAGGGTTGTGATGGTTTCAGAGTATCACAACGTGCAGGAAGTTTTTAGTCGTTTGTTGTACAAGTCGGTCTACTTTTAGCAAAGAAATTGAAACGCTAATGTACATGAATAGACAGAAAAATATCAACGAATTCATTTGTTGAAACGAGATTTCTTTTTATTTTCATTTAACCGGAACTTCAATATTCTGAAAGAATAATTGTAATCTCTTCGTGAAGATTCTTTTATAAGCCACAACTTTATCCAATCCTAAATTGAAATGTGGGTACAAACAGTATGGGATGAATTATTTTTTTGTTTAAAAACGTTACCCATAGATGAATAAAAACAAACTTTATTTGTTTAGATGTTCGCGAGATAAAAATGTTCAGTCTCTCAGAGTCTCTGAAAGCGAGACTCGAGTCTCCGTCTCTCTGGTGTCGCTGAGAGACTCTCAAAAAAATTGTTTAGCGTCTCTGAACCAGAGACTCGAGTCGCTCATAGAGAGATCCTCATTTCGTATTCACTCTCTAAACGGGAGACTCGAATCTCTCAATAAGTGGTGTCTCGATAAACATGGTTAAAATTTTCTAAATTCAACATATTTCAGAGATCCCAGTCATTTTACGAGAGACTCGAATCTCTCAACTTTTCAGTTATATTCATTCAGTCTCTCTGTGAGAGACTCGAATCTTTGAATTAACAATTTTATCGTTCGAGTCTCTCATACAGAGACTGTGAGAGATCCATAAAAACACCTAGACAATAACTGAGAGACTGAGAGACGCTCTCAGAGACGCTGAAAGACTCTTAAAGACTCTGAGAGACTGGAGAGAGACTGAAAATTTTTGTCTAGGTTTGAGAAGAGGTTTCTACATATAATAAAAAATTGAGCACTTCTTTGTCCTCTTTAAATCCTAACTATATGGGCAGATTTAGACATAATTAGCAATTGATATTCACTATTTTCTTTCTGTTAAAAAAGTTCTCATCATTCTTGTCTGATAGTCATAGCTGAATGTAGCTCTGCTAAACAGGAAACATGTCTAGATAAGCTACAATTTTACGATAAAATATCAGGAAAAACTGGATGTAGAATGTAATTTTGTAGAGCTCTATTATGTTTAGAACTACATCGCGTTTGACGGCTTAATTTATGAGTTGAATGCAATTTAAAGGTCGCTTTTGCTTCGTTATATTTTACTAAACAACAACAGCAACAACAACAGGTACAGAAAAGAAGGTTCGTTAGTGTTTTAATTTAAATCCTCATTCAGTAACCGGCTTCACATCCCTTTATATTTTAAAAGTGAAGGGGTAGCGATACTTGTCCGCGCTGAAGCTCTCATTACTCTGTTAAAATGCTTAGCGCTCCTCCAACGTCCCAACCCCTTTTTAACTCCCTAATTATCTTCGTCTTTCTCTCTCCTTCTCATTCTTTTCATCGGTCCGACGTTGGCTTTTGTGAAATTTCGTTCCTAATAAATGGAAGGTTGGTTTACTAGACAAAAAAAAAACGGTTGAACAAGCGGAACACCATGTTGCTCCCTGTGGGATTTCCCAATTCAGAAACTAATTAGCCCGTTGGTGAAGAAACATTCACTTACGGAAATGTCTATGCATCTATGCACTCGTTCAGCCGGCGTGGCGCTGCATGGCGCGATATGTGTGGATAGTTGAAATGGAAAATACACCTTCCTGAACTCGCGCTGAACAATTAGGGGAAACTGAACAACCGGAATGGACATCCGGACCATACCGCTCCAAGAAACCCAAAATTATCGGAACAATTTCGGAACAAATCCAAATAAAATATTATAGTAATTTAGGAAATCATAGACTAGGTTTCAAAATTATAATTATGCGATACAAGGACATCTACCATCTAAATAAATGAGTAAAGTAAAACAAAAATACTGGTATGCAAGAGAAGAAAAAGTAGAGGAACAGCGAATATAAAGATAGGAGACGAAAAATTAGAAAAAGTGGCCAATTTTAGGTACCTAGGAGGTCAGATAAGTCAGGACGGAAGGAGTAGTAGGGATATAAAGCAGACGATAGCGGAGGGTCGAGTCGCCTTCTATAAAAAGAAGTCACTTATATGTTCGCGAACGATTAATTTAGAAATTCGAAAAAGATGTATGTTTGGAGCGCGACGCTGTACGGGTGCGAAACATGGAAAGATGAGCGCGGTAGAACAGATGACTCTATGGAAGTCAATAAGAAATAGGCGAGATACCCTAATAGGACAGGCATGTAGGTCTAGTCCGAGACGTATTAGAGGCAGAAACAGAAGTTAGGAGGGGTAGAGGTAGATCTAGATCAGATTACTGTTCACAAATAGTTAAGGATGTGGGTTGTTCTAGTTTTAGGAAAATCGTTATTAAAATGGTCCCGTGGTTGTCCATCGTAGATGTGGTGCAATCTTCACATTCTAAAAAAGTAGACTCGTGTTTCAATATTTTATTGAAATAATAAAGATAATAAAACCGATAGTTAGGGGTTGGTTTTACGAAAAATCTTTTCTTGGTGCACCACTGCATCCAGCAACCAACATTGTCGAAACTTGATGTTTGTATCTTCAGTGATTTAAGTTGTGCATTATCTGTGCGGCAGTCACGTAACTGTTTCATATATTGATTTAGAAAGTTTAGACTTTAAACTATAACTATTAAGCTCTAAATACGATTTCTTCCTCTACTTCTTAATTCGTATGTAATTAGACGTTCTTTCAACCTATTTAAAGATAATAAAAGATTCTGCAGACTTTTAATGTTATTTATTAGATTAAGGCGTGTAGTGTAGCCGGTTCGTCTTAGGAGAACTACATTTAAAATAACAGTTAACTCGGAAGAGAGCTATTTAAGTAATTCGAAGCACGATTCCGGTGTAACTCTTGATATTGTTTCCGTTGTACCATTTCTTTCCAAATGTGCACATTAACTTGGTTCGGGCAGATTTATAAACCATTACGGAGCAAAATAATAAAACAACTACCACTGAATTGGAGGAAAGAAACAACTCAAATTTATCAGATAAACTATTCCATCGTCGATACGGGAAACGAACAAACTTGGGAGAAGTTATGACTATACTTGTATCTCAAAATCAGTGATATGACCTAATTTGGAGATCAAGAAAATTTACTGTTGACTACTACCCTAATATAAAACCAAAGACAATCAAACACTGGAGGAATTATTCGGAAACTCCACAACCACATTGTACTATACAAAGTCGTAACTTATATAAACTATAGGTATTAACAATTAATTCTTAAGTTTACTACCACTTTAATAAACGCGAATTCCCTAATATGATTCCATCGCGTTCAAAGTTTATTAAACAGAGTTCTGCAGTCCCGATCTATTTTAATAAATCACAGATCACCACCGTTCTCTCCTAATTAAACGTAGATCCTTGTCGAGCATTGATGTTGAGGGATGTATCCCTAAAGACCGTCGTCTCGATTAACTAGTTAATCATCTTTACTTCATAAGCTGTTCTACACAACGCTGCATAAATAACGTTGTTGTAACTTATATATGTTGTCGTCGGTCTGATGGAAAATTTTCACATTTTCCGCGGTTTTGTTTCCAACGTCCATGTTTCGACAATAACTCACCACCGTCAAAAGTTAGAAACAAAACATCAGCTGGCCAGTTAATTTACCATCCCTGGGGATGATAATTCTAATTATGATAGATGGTGGCGTCCAAACTTCCGTTTCCGGTAGATACCGGCCTGAAAAAGTAACGAATGCAGTTTGGTGGTAGGTAAAACAAAAGCGACAATACATATACCCTAGACAAAAATTTTCAGTCTCTCAGAGTCTTTCGGCGTTTCTGAGAGCGTCTCTCGGAGTCTTTCACAGTCTCTCAGTTATTGCCTGAGTGTTTTTATGGATCTCTCACAGTCTCTGTACGAGAGACTCGAATGATAAAATTGTTAATTCAGAGATTCGAGTGTCTCACAGAGAGACTGAATGAATAAAACTGAAAAATTGAGAGACTCGAGTCTCTCGTAGTAAGACTGGGATCTCGGAAATATGTTGAACTTCGAAAATTCTAACCATGTCTATCGAGACACCACTTATTGAGAGATTCGAGTCTCTCGTTCAGAGATTCGAGTTTCTCGTTCAGAGACTGGGTACAATATGAATATCTCTGTATGAGCGACTCGAGTCTCTCGTTCGGAGATTCCAGTCTCTCGTTCAGAGATTCGAGTCTCTCGTTCAGAGATTCGAGTCTCTCGTTCAGAGATTCGAGTCTCTCGTTCAGAGATTCGAGTCTCTCGTTCAGAGACTGGATACGAAATGAGCATCTCTCTATGAGCGACTCAAGTCTCTCGTTCAGACATTCCAGTCTCTCGTCCAGGGATTCGAGTCTCTCGTTCAGAGACTGGATACGAAATGAGGATCTCTCTATAAGCGACTCGAGTCTCTCGTTCAGAGATTCGAGTCTCTCGTCCAGAGATTCGAGTCTCTCGTTCAGAGACTAGATACGAAATGAGGATCTCTCTATGAGCGACTCGAGTCTCTCGTTCAGAGATTCGAGTCTCTCGTCCAGAGACTGGAGACGAAATAAGGATCTCTCTATGAGCGACTCAAGTCTCTCGTTCAGAGATTCGAGTCTCTCGTCCAGAGATTCGAGTCTCTCGTTCAGAGACTGGATACAAAATGAGGATCTCTCTATGATCGACTCGAGTCTCTCGTTGAGAGATTCCAGTCTCTCGTCCAGAGATTCGAGTCTCTCGTTCAGAGACTCGGCTAGGTAGACATACGTACTGCAGCAAAAATATATACACTAAATGTAAGAGAGTGGTTATAACTTCCAAGGATAATAAGCAAAATCATATTTTTTTTCTTTTTCGGAAGTGTGAATAGTACAAGAAATTTTAAGCAGAAATCTTTGAAAAAACAGTACGATTATAAATAAATACAATACAATACGATACTGTAATATACTTGCAGTTGATGCACTTCATCTAGCTTACTTACCGTCAGTTAGTTATTGTTTAATGTTAATTCAATTTGCTGTCTGGCGGTTTACACACCCTGTTAATTAAACAGGAAAATCAGAATAATTTGCTTCGGTCGCGCGTAAAGAGTTATTTTATTGTTATATTGTAATTATTTATTTATGAATCGGCAGCACGAGCATAATATCCATGCAAATTTATGAGATGTAAACAGGCGCATCTCTCCATAACACCGGACACTCGTTAATTCCACACCTGCGAACTCATTAAACTCATTTTAAAATGCTTATAATAATAAATTCGGAAATATGAATTGCAAAGGTAAATACAACATTTAGATATGTGTTATTCAAATAAAATTTAATTATAATTATAAATGGTCGCATAAAAATTATATTCGTATTTTATTGTATGTACGCGAGGCAAATTAGTAGACATTTTACCAATTAGTTACAAGAACATAAAAACGGTTTCATGTTATCGTATTAGTAACATCCCGAAACCGTTTTGCAGAGGGTACAACTTGGTATAGTTGTAAAAGAATATACAATAGCATTGTCATTAACGTAAAATGTGAGGATATTCTTTAGGGGGCATTAAACAGGGTGAAAGGTGGAAGCCGAAAAAAAAATTTTAAAAGGATCATGTTGGGTAACAAACGAATACTAATAAAAATAAGAATCAGGAAATGTGTAATCTATTAATCAATTTATCACAAGCTTTTGTTATTAGGTATTTTCTTCAAGATTTACAGAATTATTTGTTTAAATCAATAAAATCTCATTTGACGTTTTGTCAATTTTTTCAAAAGCTCCAGCATCAGTGGAAGCCATAATGTTAATCCGAACGTTAATCATTACTATTCAAACAAGGGTGCAATTAATTTTGGAATTTAATAACAACGTCATGCTAAATCCGTCGTGACGTATAAGCGGATAATGCAACGTTATGACAGAGTTATTATTTGCCCAACTAAATATTTGCTTGATTGTTCACTATCATCGCTGGATGTGTTGTATTCATTCAGGCAAAGCTTGCAATGTTTATCAAGAACCACTGAGCGAATTATCTAACGTGATGTTTAGATCCGGCACCTCGGTCAACATCGGACCAATTCAGTTCATGCTGCAGAAATTAATTTGCCTAATCAATGGGCCAATTCCAGAACAATATTCTCTCCAAACAATAAAAAACTATACGAATCTAGAGACAATTCTAACGGAGATGCTCTATATACAACACCACTCAGTAATCGATAACAGAACTCATCAATAAAAACACCTTTGAAATATTTTAATTGATATCAAGGCAAAAGTATGCACATACATGAATAAAACTGCTGAAAATGTTATATATAAAAGAAATTATGAGTGCTGCCAGCACAGGGCAAAGTACTATAGTATTACGTAAATGAATGTTAGTATCAGCAATTTCTTATGCTGAAGTGTACGATGTGTTGCATACGTATTTACAAACAGTTCCTTTTTTTCAAACAAATTGTTCAGAAAAGTGAATTTCAACCACTCGAAGCTATGGTGCTATTGATAGTAAATGATAGTAATTGAAAATAATAGTCATCTTGCTTACTAATATCTACGATCCTTTTGTACGCAGTCAGTCAAATATGAACAAGAAAAAAAATCTTGAAATTAGGGAGCTATTTAGAAAAATTTTTGTATGGTTAATGTCAATATGTTAAAGTGAATTAATTTTTTAGTGGTAAAACAGCATTGGTTCGACGATGCTGTGACTTACGTAGTTAGGTACGCATCGTCGTTACAGCTGCTGTATCTCTCGTAGCTTACTGATGAAGTAAAGGTGTGTAAAGCTCGGGTTCGATTCGCGGCGAGAGCGTGACCACAGCAGTCATTTTTTTTTTTCATTAATTTGAGATTATTTGTAGTCGTAAAAAAATTAATTCACTTTAATTAAATTCTATTGGTATTATTGTTCATAAAATCAGTTTTTTTTCTCCTTTTGTTTCAGAGATACGTTGTCCCACTCGGTCAAACACAAGGGTGGAACTTTACAGCTTGAGTACGTGCAAAATTTAACGGACCTCTTCCAGAAAACGTTCAGGTCGCAGTTCGTGTTCCCGGCTCTAGGACACGACGATCCAGGCTTTAAAAAGCACCTAAGTAGCATGTGGAGTAGATGGCTCCCAACTGATTCCCTAACAACTTTCGAATCAGGTAGGCTTAGCGTCATGTTTAGTCGTAACTTTAAAAGATGCTTTTAAACCCTAGAAAGCACTCAGACATTTCTTGAATCATTAAAAAATAACAGGCAAGCACAAAACGGGGAGTTTCAACTTGTCATTACTTTAATATTGTAAACAATTACGTTCACGCGGCACTTTGCGCATCGTCTAAGTTTCACGCTAAATTTTAATGAACCGATGCAAAAGTTTGATATAGACCTAACTTTATTGTTAAGTTTTAAAGATAAAAATATTTCGTTTCGGATTTAACATCCAAATTGAACTTGACTTAAGATTCTACCAAATTCCTAAGGCACTTACAAAACTCCCAATAGAATTAATAAATTGAGATGCACGATTAGGTATGATGGGTGGATACGTTTGCGAAATTGATTAATTATTATTGTAGTGGCAATAGCTAGCCTTCATATAAAACTTACTTACCGAATACCTGTGTGAAGATGCTTCATAGGTAATTAGTAAAATAATTGCACATAGTGGTATACTTCATTTACTTTCTCTTGCGATGTGCCCCTTCCAGTGTCTTGGATGCGCGCTGGCAAAATTTTTTTTCATACAGTACCTGCCAAAAGTTTTGTTCAATCATGAATAGTAGTGCATGTCGAAAACAGGCGTTAAAGCCTTTAATATATTTTCAAATATAAATAAACATTTCATTGATATTTTCAGTAATAAATGGTACCAATAACAGCACATTCGAGCAATTGCAATTGTAGTAGATAAACTGGTCGATTTTTCCGTGCAGTACTGTGCGGATTATACGCTCCTCACCGGTTAAGGGTTTGGCCGAGAGTTGTCTCCTTTCTTTTCTGGCCTAGTGCTGTTCTTTTCTACTTTGCGCCGATCAAACTGAAGGTCACATCGCTACAGAAAGTAAACGAAGTATAGCAATTAATTAATATTAATTTTTTAATCTTTCCATCGTGATGATGTAACGAGTTTAAATCCCGATTGTTGTTTTGATTGATATTATATTTCAACACTTTTCGTTGTATTCCAGGTGGCTATTATATAGTGGAAAGGAAAACGTTTCAGTTACAAATAATCATGTTAAATACGAACTTAATGACAAGAAATAAGCATGATGAAGATGCTAAAAAGCAATGGGACTGGTTAAACCGTGTTCTTGAAAAATGCGAATCTTTAAAACAGACTGTAAGATACTCTTGTAATCTCGATGATTTTTTGATGAGATTCATATATTGATTGATTATTCCAGGTGTATCTTGTTGGTCATATACCACCCGGTTCTGATGAAAGACGAGGGTCACTAGAAAGATATTTTTCCGACTATTATAACAAAAAATATATACAAATCGTTCAGAGATATTCCGGTACGATAATGGGGCAATTTTTTGGCCATCTCCATTCTGATTCCTTTAGGGTTATGTATAACGAAGAGGGTAAGCAATTTACCATTTGTTATTTGTTTCATTGTTACACGATAGGGTATTTAAATATAATTCAATTTAAGTTAAAGTAAGTATATTTCTATACATACTTAAATTATATCGTTTTAAGGAACCCCTACGAGTTGGATACTCTTAGCTCCTTCTCTAACGCCTCGAAGGATGAGCAATGGGCAAAATAATCCTGCCTTGCGACTTTACAAATTTAACAAATACACAGGAGAAGTAAGAACGAAATTTCTTTTTTTTTTGCTTCGTAATTAGTTATCATATTTTATGTTGTTCCCCCCTTTCGTAAAGACAAATGCTTTAAATTGTTGGATGTAAAATGTAAGTAGGTAGATATAAAATTTTATCTTCAATTTCCCGAACTCATTTAGAACGGAAAACAACAGAATATTATGTTAACGCAGTATAGAATCCATTAATTTTAAACGTACCCACAGCCTCTTCATTTCGGTCTTTATATTAATAACTTGATATAAGAAACCAATTCAAGCGGCTGTCCAATATTTGTTTTAAACCTGTTTTCTTTTGTACTTAAATATTTTACCCGGTCGTGCAGAATTTCCTGAAGGAACCACGTGCCCCATTATTTAATGCGTAGATACGTATTTCCTTGGTATTTCCCTCTATTCTGCTTGTTTTCAAATAAATATATTGTTGTGTATGGACCTACCTATCATCATGCTAAAATGTTTTCAGGTTTTGGACTACACTCAATACTATTTGGATTTACCCAAGGCCAATCGTAACGAAGTCGATTGGCAAGTGGAATATAACTTTACTACGTATTACGGATTGACTCAAATAACACCAACAAATTTGAACAGTTTAGCCAAAAGAATAACCTTCTACAACGAAGACGACACGTTTGCCAAGTAAGTTACCGAAATCTGTTGCCTGCTTTTTAATATCACAATTTGTTACTTCTTTCTGCATTTTGACCTGCATGAGTATGTATTATACAAAGAGGTAGCAACATAAATATTAGTTTGTTGCAAATGATGTGTGATGCACATTCGATGTTTTAATGTGATGCAAATATTTGCTGTGCTTCCAAACACACATAGATCGCCGAAAAAAAATTGAAGACAAGAATCATAATTGTACCTATATACCCTCATTCCTTCATAACTAAACTTATCCAGAACTATACTTCGTTTACTTTCTGTAGCAATGTAACCTTCAATTTGACCGGCGCAAAATAGAAAAGAAAGGAGACAACTCTCGGCCAAACTCTTAACCGGCGAGGAGCGTATAATCCGTACAGTACTCCACGGAAAAGTTGACCATTCTATTCACTACGATTCCATTGCTCAAATGTGCTGCTATTGATACCATTTACTACTGAAAATATCAATGAGATGTTTATTTATATTTGAAGACATATTAAACGCTTGAACGCTTGTTTTCGACTCGCACTACTATTCATGATTGAACAAAACTTTTGGCAGGTACTGTATGAAAAAGTACGTTTAATGAACAAGAGTCGAAAGTATAATGAGCTTTTTCTTCCCTATCTACGATTTTGCCAGTGCGCATCCAAGACATTGGAAGGGGCACATCGCTAGAGAAAGTAAATGAAGTATATCTCAGTTTTGGTTTATCTTAATTACGACACATATGTCTAAATTATATATTTGAACACCCCTTTAATTGTAACATATTATAACCAATTTGCGCCATGAAAGGTATTGTAACGTAAATGTTATTCAACCAAATCAGAAAACACTTTTCTTATCGATTAGCCAGTCGCAACTACTTTAGGCCGAAGTTCAATAATAACTAACACCGAAACACCAGCGCTGCTTTGGTATTCCTACTTTAAATATCCAACAAGCTTTATGTGTTACAAAAGACTTATCGTTAGTGTAGGTCTATATAGTTAGGACATTCGAAATTGCATCAGTACTAGACTGGAGAAAAAAACATTCTCTTCATATGCATGTGCCAATCGTAACGATTTAAGTTTTGGTATTTCCTTTATTCCAAATCGTAGGTATTCCTATAGGTAAATGTACATTTACAGTTATATTTTTAAGGTATTACAGCATGTTTTAAATCCGCTTGGTGTTACCAGTGTGTAGTTTACAAAATATTACTTGTTAGTGCTTGTGCTGCATGAGTGTTTGACAAAATACTCTTCTGTGTTTTGTTTTGCATTATTATGTTATATATTAAAGTGCCTCATAGAGTTATTTGTGCTGATCCACGAAAACGATGAATACAATGGTCAGATTGGTTTGTCACAACACAGTGCTTAAATCATTAAAAACTACTGTCTATTTCAATTTGTTAGAATTGTGACCTTGAAGAAATCTGCGCGAAGATAAACAGAATACACACTAGGCGTGAGCAAGACAGATATAGTTGGAACAAGCTTGAACGAGCAGAGCTCTCGATGGGCGATCGTAGGAGATCGGCTAGAACTGTACAGTACTAGACGAAAATGTTTAGCAATTTCTTAAAACAAAAATGTATATAAATTAACAATAGAAAACATAGCAAAAGTTTTATAGGTGTGTAGAACGTTAAGTTAATTCACTTGTCATTATTTTTGGTTAAATATGCTTTTAAATAAAGCATATTCTTAAATTTTAACGGGGCAGTTTAAATAATTTTGCAAATGGTACTGTACACTTTTGTCTAGTTCTCGTTCGATGATCGGTGGAGAAATGAGCTACGCAGACAAATATGATTGAATTTGGAATTATGCTACGGCGCATCCTAATAAAAGGAAGGGGCATATCTCTAACTTCTTGAAACGAACAGTAGTTCCTTATTGCTCGTGTTGGACCCTCTGAAATCAACTGCTTCACCTACGCCTATGAGTAGTTAGTAGACACCTAATGTTTTAAATACTTCCTGCATGGTATAACGTTTAAATTTTGCTACCAGACCTAGCATGTTTAATGGGAGGATTCTTGAAGGATTGATCCTAAGAAATGCTTAATTTTGTAAAGATATTTCAGAGCAAATTCAGTAAAAATTTACAACGCGTCCCAGTCGGTTTGCGACTCGAGTTGTGCGCATAGTCACTATTGCGCCATAACTTGCGTGGACTTCACAATGTTCGACGAGTGCTTGAAAACTGCGCCCAGCGCGTTTCTCTCGTCTCAAGATGCAATCTTCATCAATGGACTCCCGTTCGTATACCGTATAATCGTCGTTGTTCATCTGTGTGTGCTGTGATAAAATTTTTGTATCCTCTACTTTTAGGGAATTTGAGTGTAAAATATGAAACTTGGTATTTTTCAAACTGCGAAATATGTACCAAATATTTTAATAAATTATTAGTTTTCTCTTTTTTAGCGAATGTTTTAATTATTCTCCTTGCTCCTACAAACGAACTTATCTCTTTGCAGTTTTAAAAACTCACTGTTTACTAATACCAAAATAATTGCTCTGCGATAGATACTATTTAGAATCATTAAAAAATTAACAAAGCAGCAGGTTTCATCTTATAATTAATTTAATAATGTACCTAAACAATAATTAAATTCGCATGACACTACGAACGTCATCCAGCTGCATACCCACCATACGATAAGTTTCACACTTAATTTTAATGAAGCAATTAAGAAGTTCAGTGAAGAACTAACTTAATAATTGAGGTTTAAAGGGAGTGGCACTCAATAACGTAAATTTTTGTTTCGAAGTTTACTTTCAAATTGAACTCGAACAAAGATATGCCATTGAAATAATAAAACAGACAAAATA
This sequence comes from Agrilus planipennis, assembly GCF_000699045.2. Taxonomy (NCBI): domain Eukaryota; kingdom Metazoa; phylum Arthropoda; class Insecta; order Coleoptera; family Buprestidae; genus Agrilus; species Agrilus planipennis. The sequence goes on along the minus strand of NW_020438876.1, from coordinate 80,304 downwards.
TCATAGCAGAAAATCAGATATATAAGGCGGATAAATAAATCACATGTAAACGAATGCATTATCTGATGTTCAATCTTCACTTGAAGAAGCAACTAGCGTAGTGTAGTGAAACAATTTTATAGTATTAGTAAACTGTAAGCATTTATTCATTCCTTACATGTATTTGATACCCAGAGTAGTTTTATTGACCACATTCGAATATGAAACCAATCAGAATTTGAGTGCGAAATCTCTATAGAGAATGTAAACGAAATCGATGACAAATGTATCTAAGAATGAGAAAGTGACTAAATAAATTATCTGTACATTTAAAATAAAACATTCTAAATTAAAAAAAAAATGAACCCCACTGTACTGGAATACAGGTAAGTGAACATTCAGGTTATAATAACACATTGAAATTGAAATTCTCACCACACAATTATGTTATTATCCACTGTCCAGGTATAAATTTATGTTTTATGTACATAAGTCTATATTTACTTTTCTGTATTAATTATAAATGCATCTGTTGGACGTTATCAGCTTGTCTGTTTATTGTTCCTATTCATTAATTAAATTGGGTAACAATGCCGATTGTAGTAAATTCACTAACTCACTTCGTAATTGAAATGAGAATTCTATTTCTCAAACAATTATCCTTACGCTACAAATAGCTGGACAAATATAGCCTCCTACGTATATGTCAGAATGAAAAGAACAATTTTTATTTCCTAAAAATCATCTCTATTAAAGGATTCAGTCTTACGCAAGTATCTTAAATGCATTGAAAAATTCAAGAAGACTTAAGTTTGGTATTAGGTACCTACTAGCATTATGATTTGCATCATCGACAGGAATTTTTTTTTTCTAAAACTGTTAAGAACTTAAATGAGCGTAGATCGCAGAGTTATGGGAGGCATGTCGACCCCTATCGATCGTCAGATCTGTCGCTCGATGATTTTATTTTCATATACGCGAACACAGAAGTATTTTCAATATTATTAAAAATCTCATTAGTCACTCACAAAACAATTTCTTGTTAGGATTATTATGGGTAATTGATTTTTTTTACATTAGACGTTGTGAAAGAAACAAAAACTAATTCAAATACTACGCATTCGTTTCATATCTGAAACACGAACGGCTTTCAGAAACTAAAAGGAGTTGGGTGAAACACGATTTGCAGAGATACCACATACTTTAGTGCTTTCGACATCAATAGAAATTGGTTCTAAGGATTGTACTCAAAATCCTCTTAGGGTTGGGTTGAGAAAACCGCCGCCAGATTACGTATACACAAAGATAACACAAAAAAGTTCTAAGACTTTAGTATAGCCGAAAAGATAATTCATTTATTGCTTGTTTCTCATTTTGCTTAGTTATTGTTTAGAAGTACAAATATTACTTCTAATAGTTGTTTAAGAAATCAACTTAAACTATTATTTCCAAACTGAATGTGGAAATCAAAGAATTTCAAAAACATAATAATAATAGAACTGTTTTTCCAGAACTTTTCAGACAAAGTTATCTAATAATAAGCTAGATCTCTTCTGGTCCTCGTTTATAAGTAAAATTACTATTAGTCTTTATTTAAAGATCAACTAAGAAACAATTTTTAGCTCTAGTTTGTTTATTTCTCTTTTTTGAAATTGCAAAAACTTCTGAATACTTATATGAAATAGAATTATACAAAAAACAAAATGAAATGTTATTTCAGTTAATTGTAAACATTTTCGTGATATTCAAGAGAATAAAACCATAGGTCCAACTTAATTAAAGAACGATTACATTTTAAAAAAGTTGAATCCCTTAGCCTAACCCATTTTATTTTGTATAGCTGCTTGAGCCATTGACGATCCCGAACAAATTCGATGTTTATAGCATTGAGACACATAATCGGGAAAACACTTAATAATTTGCTTGAAATACCTACTGAATTTACACGGTTCTTCACATGAATAGGATCAAATAAGCATGTTTTTAGTACCCTTCTTTTCATCAAAAGCTACTTCCTTCAAAATAATAACTACGAAATACTTTTTCATACGGTCGTGCTATAGAAAACGAAGTTTCTTCTTTTTTTCATATTCGAAAAGAAGTCTTTACAAATCTTAAAATACGGAAGTTTAATGCTTTTGAGGGAAAATTATTAAATATTTTACATGGTAAAGAAATTAAATAAAAAACTTTTTCTTTATAAATCTCATATCAATGGAAACTGCTTCATTTTATGCCAATGCAAATACCAAAACACAAATTCTATTAACGACGAGGTGGTGTAAACGTCGCAACAATAAAACAGGGAGTAAATAAAGGAAACATCTTCATATGAATTTGTACCTAGAGCTAAGGCTTCATTGAATATATGTACTCGTACGGGCAAGTGAATGAAATTGGAAACCTGATGGCACAAAATTTTTCTATTTCAATTGAAAAACGTTGACAAAACGACAACTGTCTATTTCGCTTTTTAAATTACTTTTTAATTATATTAAGGCCGGTGTTGTTATGGGTGAAATGGCAAACCGCACGTGACAGTTTAATTACTCAGAACTGTTCGGTTCAGGTAACGGGCGGGAAAGTCCCGCCGCCCCGTGCCGAACCGAGCGGCCCCGCGCGCGCAAAACAAAAATTAGAAGGTTTTCCAACACAATAATTATTGTGAAACAGCATCAATTCACTTCACAACAGATAACAATGACGGCGACGTCGCTAACGAATACGAAACACGCGAACTTTAAATCTACATCGATGCATTCTGATAGGTTGAAAACTGCACGCCACAACAACAATGTTACATTTGTATATGTACGTTTATATGTATGTGCGAGGTGGTAGCAATCACGAAAACCAATTTCTATTCACTTTCAGTTCACCATGGAACCCGATATACGCCATTTATTTTCAAAATTGAAAACCGACACGATTAATATTGACTTTGGTGCCAACTTGTGTATAGAATTGCCATTAAAGTGGGATATATTCACTGGGAATAACCGATGCCCCTATTGTAAAATTCCGACTTTTACCCGCATACGAGTCCTTTCATTCCTGGTATGCACGAATCGCAATTTTAAGGAGCATTTTTTTCGGTGCGTTCTTGATAAAACTAACGTTTCAACGTATTTATTTTTACGTAACTCGTCAATTGTTTCGGTCAATCGGTCTTCGTCAGTATTTTTTATTGAATTTTGAATCGCCTTTAACAAAAAAGTCACGTCTATGCTCTCGAACGGTTAATTTAGAAATTCTAAGAACCGTAAAAGAAAGGGTTAAACTCGTTCGCAATGGGGTGTTACAGGAGAATGATGAGGGTATAGCATTCGGGAGGACGCCGGTTCGATTCCGGGTCCGTCTGCCTTGGTCCAAGTTTTTCTGTGGTTTCCTTGGATCACTTAGGCAAATGCTGAGGCAGTAATATTCCACAGATAATCTTTCATTCTCTTCTATCTTCATTTCGTCCGTCTCATCTTTCTCACCCGAACCACCACCCACCCATTCCCACGATTCCTGAAAGCAGACTGAAGAGGGCTTTCCGCCTTACCTTCCGGCGTAGTCCAGAGGGACTGCCCACCCACCAGCATATGTGGCTGGTGGGAATGAAACACTCAAAAGTTTTTTTTTTGTCCAACCAGTCTTAAGACTGACGACCTTATGATAATTGTCCTGGACGACCCCAATATAATAATGATTTTACATAAAGTATTAACGGATATGTAATATTTCTGATCGGTATGGTCGTGTCCTTAATTCCTGCTCGATTAATATTCGAATAGTTTAATATCTGAAGAACATCAGTAATACCGCGCTGTGCGATTCGTATTAGAGTTACGCCCATCAGGTTCTGGTGCCATTATTGAGTTTTTGAGCAAAAATTCAATTCTACTGAACACATCACCATCGTAAATGAAGAATCCGTTTTAGTAAGTTATGCAATAGGATATTGACTGTCAAATTAAAGGAAATTCAATTGCTAACAGGACAGAGCGAATGTGGTGGTTGTAACAACAAAAATTAACCAAACCGATGGTGTTCTGATGCTAAAGCTGAACCCATCTCCCGAGCTTTTACAGACACGCCACCATTCAATTCATTACACAGTAAATGAAAATTGCCGAAAAGCGTCTACTTGTTACATTATTAAAACTCGGAAACTGTTACATACGTATGTTTTGATACGGTCTACATTACGCTCACAATGTTTTAAAATCAACATCCTGGAGGATACTGACATGTGGATTTCCGTATTTACTCTGTTTTGATTTAGCAATGAGCCACTTCATATGATGAAGATTACGCTGTTATAAATAGTAATTTTCGAGTATTTGAAAAAGCACCAGAGTCGGACTCAGAACAATAAAGTAAGATCAGTAACGTAGAAATTGCTAGCTACTTTTTATCTTGGACAATTAAAGTGTCGAACCAGTTCATTAACAACACAATTATTTTATTTAAACGTTTGCAGAGTTTAACAAATACCGTGAGTTTGTTGAACGAAATAGGCAAATTCCTGATTGCATCATTGTATTCAAAATACTGTAATGGCTGGTGCTGATAAAGCAGAAATTGTTTTGCCCCAAAACGAATACCTCTAAATGTTTTGAACTAAATGCGTTCAACGAAGCTTAATCAGCGCTTAATCTCGTAAAACAACTATTTTTACTGTTGGTGCATGTACCACGCATTACGCGAATCGTTCTCCCTTTAGTAATTAATTCGCCAAACTCACCGGTTTCCGTCCATTGAATTAACCATAACTAACGTATTTGATTTTAAATTAAAAATTCCTCCACCCCGTCATCCTGCTGACCTTTCGAACCAATTTAATAGGGACTAAACTGGAAAGATTAAATTCCTACCTGAAAATTAAGTGCAAAACGCTCTCGTTGCAATATAATTAACCAAATCGAAGAACTAGTTATTGAGAATTGCTTAGAAATTAGGAATATTGAAAAGTATATATATCCTGAAGGAAATTTTTAAAAGGAAAATCGATATATCGGCACTCAATATTTAAACTTCAAAAGGGCTGGAACTAAGATGATCCCTTATTAGGCTTACCCTAGTAAATTTAATATAATTACCATAACTAGTTCCTTTTTTTCATCTCGATGTTCCTTAGTATACTTCGTTTAGTTTCTGTAGCGATGTGACCTTCAGTTTGACCGGCGCAAAGTAGAAAAGAACAGCACTAGGCCACAAAAGAAAGGAGACAACTCTCGGCCAAACTCTTAACCGCTGAGGAGCGTATAATTCATACAGTACTGCACGGAAAAATTGACCATTTTATCCACTACAATTGCATTGCTCAAATGTGCTGTTATTGGTACCATTTACTACTGAAAATATCAACGAAATGTTTATTTATATTTGAAGACATATTAAAGGCTTTAACGCTTGTTTTCGAATCGCACTACTATTCATGATTGAACAAAATTTTTAGCAGGTACTGTATGAAAAAGTATGTTTAATGAAGAAGAGTCGAGGGTATAATGAGCTTTGTTCTCCCTACCTACGATTTTGCCAACGCGCATCCAAGACATTGGAAGGGGCACATCGCTAGAGAAAGTAAATGAAGCATAGTTCTGTATATTATAATGAGAATACATACATTCCGGAAATAATGTAATAAGCGGTTTCTTCACTTGGATGAGGTCCAGTTATCAGATGCTGTGTAAATCTCATTAGTGGTCAGTGCATCGATCGCGGGGACGACGACGTCGGCGAGCGTCGCAACAACGCTGCAGCATCGGCTACGACGCCAAAACACAATCTGCCGCTTTGTTTCGCTTAAAATTAACATCGTAGCGAATTTTAACTTTGCCGAATAGGAAGCCGCCCCTGATGTTGCCCCGATACCGACTTTAATTACAAATATTTTCTTTGAGCGCTTCGATCTCGTCGGCAAAACAAGCCATCGCCGTATAACGTTACCGAGACAAACACATTTACGTGTATAATCCACTGTATATAGGTATATATATAAGGTACGTCTACACTCACACACAAAAATTTATTGTCAGGCATTAGTCCACTTAAAATGCCAAAATTGTCGGTTGGTCCCTTCCTGTTTGATATTTGTAGGTAACAATACCTACAAAAGAAAAAGAACCCACAAGTTTGCAAGAAAAAGTTGGACACTTAACCGTCTGATATCACATATTTGCGGAACACCCCATGTAATATTTAGTACATACTATTTCCTTGTAGTATTAAGTTTAGAGATCGACGTTAGTCTATTGTTTTACTATTTTTCTTATATTTGAAACATCGAAGCAACGGTTTCCGTTCAGACTGCAGTTGGAAAAATAATTCATCGTAACACGAATGCGGAAAATCGCCAAATCGAAGGGCATTTCTTCGTTAAAAAACCATGTGCTTTCGCGCAGTTCGATGTAAGAACGAAATCTATCAACTTTTAGTAGTTACGCGAACCGAAAGAACCGGAAGGAACTAAGAGTAGAATTAGTTTCTTTTGGAGAGAAACTTCAGTTCGAATTTCACCGGATTGCACACAGAATTTCCGGTTAAATAATAGCAAAATTTCAGTATGAGTAGGGCAAGATATACTTTTTACTAAAGAAATAAGACCATCTTGCTTTTTATGTTTCAATTTATTTAAATTTTTTTAAGAAAGTAAGATCAACATCATTAAAGACAATACAACTGTAGGGGTAGATATAGAGGGGTAAAGGATTGGTATGCTTAGACAGATATGTTTGGAGCCTGGCGCTATACGAGTGCGAAACATGGACGAATGATGAGAATACCGTGGATAGAGAAGGTTATAAATGATGAGGTATTAGAAAGAATAGGAGAACAGGGGACTCTATGGAAGTCAATAAAAAAATAGGCAAGATAGGTTAGTAGGATACCTTCTCAGGCATGAAGGTCTAATCAGAGAATATTAGAAGCAGAAACAGGAGTTAAGAAGAGTAGAGGCAGACATATATTAGATTACTGTTCGCAAATTGTTAAGGATGTGTGTTGTTCTAGTTCTAGGGAAATGCGAAGATTAGCTCAGGATAGGAAAGAGTGGAAGTGCGTGTCCAAACAACCTAATGATGGCGATGAAAGTAAATACTTTATAGTGAAACATGGTGATTGTAATGTTGTAAATATTTTTGTCATTTCAAGGAACTGAATCCTAGAAATAGAAATTATCTGCAATTCCCTCTTTGACGTGACAACGTCTTATAATTCGATGGAGCCGGCTGCACGCACGAAAAAACATGACTCATGCGGCGTTACCTCGCTCTGAGGCGTCCCATTTAAGGCTTGAAGTGGAAGCGAGTGCGCGGAACGAGCGACAAAGAGGCACAATCGGCCTCCGCGTTCGGCAGCGTTCGACATCTGTCTCTCTCCTACTAGTGAGCGATGCGTCCGCGTGGACAGCTGCTGTACAATAATACATTTCCATTTACCTCCTTCTCTTTATCCATACAAAATATCAATCAAACAAATAAAATTAAAATTTTCTTTTGAAAAATGAAACCATTCCATCAGTATTTTCTTATGACGTTGTCATGTTCAACTATCGCCAGTAAACCGACTTTACAGACAACCGATTTTTCACTAAAATACTAATTTCAGTATCGTTTTAGGCTCAAAATAGCCACCAGCAGAAAAACTTTCAGCTTCGTTTCTAGTCGATAAAAGAACCGTTAAAACAGCCCTGATGTCTAATAACTAATTTAGTTGTTTACCTTTACGAGTAATATATCTTGCACTTGGCTTTGAGATTATCTTATAAGCTGTAATTTAAAGATAATCTGATTACCCCGTGCGGCTGGAGGCGGTTGTTTTTATCCGTCGAAGTGAAACTAGGGTAGTTTTGTTTCATAGATAGGACGGCGGATACCATGAACCGTTTAATTAAAAAGTACGGGCGATAGTTATTAAAACGAAAACAAAAAAACGGCTAAGAAAAGCTGTGTGTTCATTAATATTCTTTAGGGAAAGTGTTAAAATTAAAAAACTTAACTGCGATACGGTAAATGAATATAAGCCACCCTTTCGGTGCATTGTGCATCAACACACCGGTCGTTAGGTAAAAAATACGTCGCTATACACACCCGTGAATGTAGACGCAAGCCGGTTTATTAAGTATTTAATAAAAAGGGATTTTCCTGAAATGCACGCCTGTCTAAATGAATGAATGAATGAAACTGTTATATTTATGTGTTTACACTATGCCCTAACGGTTATTAAAAAAGGTATTCCGTTTAATCTTGCATTTGTTAAAGAGGCTTTATTAAAATTTAATAACAATAGCGAATCGATAAAAAAGTACAAAGGGTATATGACGTCAATGTAGCTAAACTGCTGCGATGACATTATGAGGCACATACGTAACAAATTCAATGTAATATGAATAACAAAAAATAATTAAAAATATGAGCGCGGCACAAATTTTTGGTAATTAAGTTTAATTAACAGTTTAAGGGAAGATCGTAACTACCTGTTTACAATTAATTTAACTCATATCTTACGTTTAAACAACGAATTGTAAGTCCAATATTCAAAATCGATTATTATGAAAACAATAAAAGCTCAGATCTCAAACAGTCGACGCTTTCTGTGAGCAACATATATAAATTAATTTGTACTTTTATGATATTTATTTGTTGTTGTTCATTTGTCATTTTGAATCAGAAGTTTATTTTTAATTTCCCAAATTATGTTTCGTAAAGATGTTACAATTATTAAAGTTGTTATTGCATTTCGTTCGTAATTTCATTTATATACGAATGCATGTAAATAATATAGAGTAAAAAGGAAGCAAATAGGGCTGTTTAAAATGAAAAGGGAACCGTAAAGCAGGTGAAATAGGTACTATAACGTGTAATAATACCCGATATACCTATTCTTCTTTATTACAAAAGGCAAAAGAACGTAAAATCCTCCTTGACGAAACATATAAATTTAAAGGAATATTAGAAAATCCACAAACATCACGTTTTATGGACTAACAGGAGGTACACGATAGGGGACCCTGCGGGTTGAAACTCTCGACGATAAACTCATGGCACAGCGCGAATAATTCTCTAATAAAAATTTAAACTTTTATTTTTCTGACATAAATTCTCTTGGTTGAACGCGAAAAACAAGGGAAAAACATTTCGTAACTGCACAACATTGCCTTTTCTTCATTTTCTACATTCCAAATTGTTTCTTCTACCAAAATACCTACTGTTACGAATAGTTAAACCACCCTCTCCCCCCAAATCTCACTCACGGCAGACAGGTACATATAATAAATGGACGATTTTCAAAATCAAAAAACTCATAAGATTTATATCATATTAAATGTTCATCGCTACTCTTTGGCTTTGCATTATTTACAAACAGTTAATTATTATTTATCAGTTACACATCAAAGAAAACATTGTTTTTGTCCAACTGTTTGGTATTATTTGATATGAGTTACGATTAAAAACCGACGAGTTATTTAAGTTTAAAATCGCCCATTCTTTTCTGTCATTGCCTGGTATTTTCAATTGCAAATTGATATACAACCACGGAGTTATTATAAAGTTGAAGTATTGGACGATAAAGTTACTTGCATAAAAGTTTTAATGGCCAATTTACATAAATATAAATGATTGCAGTTCATTAACGAAATGACAATTTTTTTGGGCTCGTCCGTCCAATTTTATTGCCTTGTTAGAATGGTAATACTGTATCGTTAATCATTCTTTTTTCGTGTAATCGCCGAACGAGGTTACTGAAAATGGCTTACTTGATCAACTTCCTTTTATGTCGCCGTAAAGTTTAATGAAGAAGATGAATTACAACTTCTAATTTACTTTTATGTCAAAAGACGTAAACTTGTTTGGCATAGGGCTGTTATAAAAACACCAAATGTGGTGTTAATCCGGAGTTGTGGTTATTAGATTTTTAAGAAGACAGAACAGTCGGATTTGTAATTTAACAGACTAGAAGCACGTACAAACTTGGAAACAATTAAGACGTATTATACAGAGCCATCAAGTTCCTATTTTACATTTTTTAGAATTAATTTATTGCAGACACGTTACTAAAATCTCACAAAACCAAATGTTACGGTGATAAAAACTATGATAAAATATCGTCAGATAATAGAATACTTTTACGAAATCGTTAAAAAAATTGTGAAAGTATCGGCTTTCGTTTATAAACTAATTAGTGACCAATCAGTTTAGCAGTTTCAAATTGGCAGTCTGTCAGTCCGACCCTGGTGAAATATATCTCCATTGATAAAACAACCAAAAAAAAGAAGAATTCGTCCTGTTTTTTTTTCTTCGACATTTTTCAAATAGCTGAACCGCTTCATCAATAAAGAGACATCAAATGGAAACTGTGTGGCCCTAATGTTTGTCATCTGGCGAATATGATGAAATATCTTTCGAAGGATAAATTAGGCTATTCATACTGCGCACAAAGGCTGCAACCTATTTGTAATACTGACGTTGCATTAAGGGCGCGTTGCCAGAGAGAAGGAGAGAGAGACAGAGAGGGATAAAATGGGACAGCGGAAGTAGTTAATAACTTTTATGTGTGTATACGTATGTATATAACTCTCCTCGGTTCTATACTTGACATCGGTACGTAACTTTATCAAAAACCGCAGGCGTGAGTCCTTTATCTGATGCGACAGTCAGTTGCGCCATATTATTGTTATTAATTAGTTAAAGAATCACAAATGTACCAATAAACAATGCTGATTACTTATGTTGGGGTTTTACGTTAAACATCTTTCTTATTATTAATAAGAATATCACAAATAATACCATTAAGTGTATTGAAAATTACATATAATGATTACTTTGTTTATAGTTGATAGTATACTGTGGTATTTAAAATACACCTGGACGTGGTATTGAGAACACAAAATACAAAGTAAATATGCGTACGACACGGATGCTGTAGCTGATGGAATGCGGCGTTGCGCTGCGTGGCCCTACCAGGGCCGGACTGTACTTTCAAATACGTTTTTCTCGGAAACGGTGGACTTTCGGACCACCAAACATTTACTTAATTTTCTTATACTGTAGTGCCTTGCTTTCTACTTATTTCGGAAACATCCTGTGTATTGTTACCGAACAAAACTGAGTTAAAATGTTTCAGTTGCAACAAGCGCTTAAAAGGTCTCTTTAAATTTGAAATTTTAAACGATGAATATACCAGAGAATTGGTGTTCTAAAAGAAGATTCATGTCCCACATAAAATATCATCGTGCTCGATATAAACCGATTTGTTACGACCGAAGTACACATTTTACATGAGGGTGTATGTATGTGCGATGGCTATGTGTTGTATGCGAATTTTAATAGTAACTTTCGACACAATACAACGTCCTATAAATTTTGTATGGCTCCGTGATTTCGGATAATTCCGTTTCATTAGCATACAACACGCATATCAAAACACGTGACCATTTTTACTTAGCATACATTTGCATCCGTGTTACATGCATAATCAATGCGAATCCGAAGGGATTCTCGGACAAATGAAAAACATCTAGCGGTCTAATTAGGACAGATTTCCATGAAACTGGACGTTGAACATATAATCAAGTCGACTGATGCGGCGAATCAAATTGTTACGTCGAATAAAATGGCCTGTCATAAATCATTTATTACTTCATCGCCCACCTACACACTAAATCCCTTACATAACATAATCCTTTTATAGATTGAAAGTTTTAATTAATAATAGCGAATGGAAAAACTGTGGAAACTGCATTGTCTTCAGGCTACCTCTCCTTCAATCGCCAATAAATTCACGAGCGCTTTTTTATAAATACTTAAATATTTATTTATAAACATATTTTAGAGAATATCATGCCGAAAAGTACCTATACCGTACTTGAAAACCGTTGGTACCATGAGATTGTTGTTCTCAATTTGTTTTCTTAAGTTTTCGGTTTTCTTTTACGGTAACAATTCCTGGATTTCCTTTGCTTTAATTTAGATATATAAAAATGACGCTAATATTTAATTTTGTTTTTGATTGATATGTTAGCAAAATTTGACCAAAGCTAATTTATTATTATTCGGGTTATTAAAGGTTAAAGACACCCGGTCATTGGTTTACCAACCCTCTGTACATTGAACACTTTATGCGGAATGGATCAAAATCATTAAAATGTAAATTAAAACTGAAATGTAAGAAATTCAATAAACTGCAAATAAGTTATCAAGTATAATGAAGTAGGTTGAGAAATTGGCATTGTCGCGTTGAGGGCGAGACAGACGTCGGGGGAAATCCCAGACGCGTCGTGAAAATACGACGGCGACGGACGTTCGTCGCTCTAACACATTAAATCACAAAAATCCCCGGCTAGAACCAATGCCACCAGCGGTAATTACATTTTCAGCTTCTTTCACTGGAATTTTTACCGCTCTTTCAGATTAATGAGTTTGTGTTTCACGGCAGGCCGCGATCCTTCCATTTTCTAATCACTTTGTGAATCCTAGTCTGCAATACACATCGGTCTTCTCACCTTATCCACTCTCAGGGCACGTCAAACTTCTAAAAAAAAATACTTTACAAAACTAACTATTGTTTTCAATAGAGTTAATTAATTGCACGATTTCACGGGAAAATTGGTATTTTTAAAAACGTTTTCTTGTTAAGTATTCAGAACCAGTATGCATACTTAATATATTCCTGGCTCCAGGGTGTGATTGTAACCTCTTTCTTCTTCTTGTTTCTTTAACATACTTTCAAATATATTTGATAATATTATGACGGAGGCACCAGGCATATAATTATAATAGTTTAAAATTCTCTTACCGTCTTCGTTCCATTACAAATCTAAACATTTCTTCCATCTAACGAAATGTATTTTTTATATGCTCTAACATAAACAAGACAATCCAGAGTTCCTTTTCTGACATACGGTTTTCAGCCACAAGTCTATTAATTAGTTGATGATTAGACTCGCGATTAGATATGAAGCACCTAAGATCATCTTAGCTCATCTGCACCTATACCAGGGCTCGCTATCTCACCCATGTATGTGTCCTACATAAATTTGAATAGTGACCACTATCTCAGTTCGAGCTCGACTAATTGGCAAGTAGATTGCCCGATAGACCGCGATTTAATTTATCAAACTGTCTAGTCGTATACCGAGCAAGGATAAATCACTAGCATTGTTGCAACTAAATTGAATCAATCACCTTGATATTTTCGGTGGATGTAATATATATCCAGGTAAATGCCTACTGCACCCTTACCACTAATGAATCACATCAGTACTAGACTGGAGAGAAAAAGAGTTTCTCTTCATATGTATGTACCAATCGTAACGATTAGGTTTTGATATTTCCCCTTTTCCAAATCATAATTGATGAAGTTTTTATCGTTTAGGTATATTATATAGTTGAGAAAATCAAAGTCCTCAATAAATTATCTATGGGAATGGATGTATCTTTTGGGTTTGAGCATGATCAAGAGCACCACTTTTCCGTAAAGATATTAAATTTAATTTTGAAATGTTTTGAGTTGCAAACAAAGATGTTCATGGTGGTAGTATTCTATTCTGGCATTTTCGACAGAACTTCTTTGTTCGATTTTGGTAACGTGCCTATCGCATATGATGTGCTACGTCGTGAATTTAGTTCAACAAGTAGATATCCATTTACGTAAATGAACCTTGTTGAACATATTGAATTCCACCAGCATTGTAGTACAAATGGCGTTCACCGCGCCGTATGAAGGATTTCAACCATTAAAATGTTTAATTAAAAGTTGAATGACTTCTTTAGATCTCCTTTCGACATCAACAATATTATCATTTAACAAAAAATTCTTCTTAAAAATCTGTGGGTACATTTGGCGTATCCGACGTGGAAGAAAACATTCGGTATTAATTCTGATATTAGGCAATCTTAATGTTTAGACAAGGGTACACCGAAACGACTAAATGTATGCTAACAACAACTAGCTGGAAGGTTGTGCTAAATAAAAGTATATGCCATTTTCCAATTTAACTTTCTATGACACTTTCGTCGTGAGTTTCTAAAGCCCTGTCGGCTGAGATTTTGAGTTGTAAACAAACAAAACTACAACACACGTTAAAAGATCGCATTCTCCAGGAGCGGCAGTGGCTGAATGGTGCAATTTTAATTGAAGTTCCACGTCCTATTTACACATACATATACATCTAAAAGGTTCAACCGAGTCTTACAGTTTAATTATATTGTTTAAGCCAAAGAAACTTTCCAAAGGAAATGAAGACAGAGTCGTCCTTTTTGATTAAAATATCATCCGAGTGGAAGAGTAACCACGCCTTTTTATTATAATTTCGCGAGTTCGTTTCCCTTGCAAACCAATTTTGTCCTGAAACTTTGTTGACTCAAATAGAAACCACTTTTACGCTGTTACACTAATTTTAACAACCCCGACTTCTTATTTTAAACTGTATCCTTAATACCCATTCTCAACATTTTTGTTCTCTAGAAGTCTTGACCTTTTAATCTCTCGCAAGAGACATCTTCGGAAATCCTACTTTTGATACTGAGTTGCTTCTCGAAACTGTATGAATTTTAAAGAGTCCGACCAACGTATAGTTCGGACGATCAAAATTGGCAAAGTACGTAATAAATTATCTGCTAGAATAATGGACGTATCTTATTTCTTGTTTGCACTTGGGATTGTAGTCATTTGTTTTGTTTTATTGTGGACTATGCCAATTTTGAACGTTTCAACTATACTTGCATAAAATTTTCACAGGTATAGTAAGCAATTAAAAATCTATGAATATAATACATTAATTGACATTTGATCTCTTTTCATCGTTCAGGAACGCTAAAAGGCAAACAAATTCCTCAAAAATTGATAAATAAATTGGTTGTTTTTGTTTTTATTCCTAATTTATAAAAAAAATGCACCGTTCAGTGGAATAAAGGCATTCACACTTGGCAATTTTTATTTCTATTGCTAATAAATTTAAGCAGACTTAGATCTATATATTAATTGAAATTTTTATAAAAATTTTTGTTCAATCTAACGCTATTACGAAACTCTTACTCTTTAACGTTACAATTGCATTAACAGCACTGAAAGTTGATTACAGTTCCTTTTTTTTGTGAGTCTTTACTCTTTAGTAGGTAACGTTTAAGGCAAGGCGTGACTGTAACGGCGGCACACGCTTTTTCATTAAAAGTTCCTCGCTTCTAAAAACGTTAAAAACTTAATGACTCTCCCTTTAATTTCAAACAACTATCAAGTAGGTAGCGGGTATCTATCTATCTGCAAGCTGACACGGTTAACTAAGTAAGTAACTCAAAGTTACTTCTCTCAACGAACGACGAATCACGTTGACCGATTCTTTTTTAAAGTTACGACGTTTCACTCGTAACTTTAACCGATTCAACAAAAATTTTCTTGAGAACAGTATAAGTTTTAGCCAATAATTTATGGGAACTATTAGACGTAGATGACGAACACACTATTAAATTTAATCTTTAGATCTCCTTTCGACATCAACAATATTATCGCTTAACAAAAATTTCTTATTAAAAATTTGTAGGTACATGTGGCATATCCGACGTGGAAGAAAACATTCGGTATTAATTCTGATATTAGGCAATCTTAATGTTTAGACAAGGGTACACCGAAACGTCTAAATTTATGCTAACAACAACTAGCTGGAGGGTTGTGCTAAATAAAAGTATATGCCATTTTCCAATTTAACTTTCTATGACACTTTCGTCGTGAGTTTCTAATGCCCTGTCGGCTGAGATTTTGAGTTGTAAACAAACAACTATTAGACGTAGATGACGATATAGATCTCTTCAACACTATTAAATTTAATGTTTTTCTCATAATAACTTTTTGAAGATAAATGCAGGTTTTATTTTTGGCCATAAATTTTTAAATTCTTAAAAGCACATTTAATTAACTTTTTGCTTGCATAATTTAGAACATTTCTACACTTGTAGGTACTGAAAAAGTGACATATATACAAAATTCTAATTTCTAACCATTATTATATCCTTAAAGCTTGAAATGTTTAATTACCTGCAGTAATGTAATTGTACAGTTTATAAAGAGCCTGTACTTTAATTAACATTTATAAACAGTTGTGTGATTTATACATAGCTCGTGTAGAGTGTGGACGACTAGAGATTTAAATACACTTTCCTACAAAGTGAGTAATTTCCAGTTTTCTTACGTTGTACTCCTCTTTAACATTGTGAAAAAGAGGAAAAGCCAAAGCAGTCTTCCCCTTTGTAATGGCTTAGCAAACAAGTGCTTTAATACAAATGCTTTAACCTAATAATGTACCCTGAAATAAACATCTGTCTCTACTGGTGGCTGCTTATCTTTAATATCAAGTCTACTTACCTGCTCCAAATGGAAACTCCTTTATCTTACTCCTAAACAAGCAATTAAGTGAGGATATTTATCAAGCAAGCCAACGACGCTATGTACGTTCTGCTGCATCTTAATACTGGATCCGCGAAAGTTTGCTTATCTGCAAATAAAACAACAATGGAACAAAATGTAGCTACTGATGTGCTACTGTATATAAAACTAATAACTGTGTTCATTATAGAATCGATAAAGCATTAAGATAAGATGATTTTGTTTACAGAAGTCCTATTGCAATCAGAAAACTACAGAAACTAACACGCTAATCTAAAATGGTTTTCATGTCTGAATTATCTCAATGACTTTGTACTTCTAGTCTGAATAACGTTATTTAGCGGTAGTTAATAATTAAACCAATTAGCCACACAATCTTTTTTCTCAATTATATGTCCCAAAAGTTTCCCTTTCGGGACAATACGTAACAGTTTAACGTTATCAGAAGTTAATTTTATTGTATACCTACAGTTACGTTTATGTTGATCAAATCTCTTATTTAAACTGCTTGTCCGATGTATATACATCACTTCATATTGTTTACAGATAGTTAATTTTATAAACTTTTAGGCAAATACTAATTTTTCTTCATTACTATTTACTTTTATTTTTCTAAATTGCATTTGTTAACCGAAATTGTACTCAACTCTAGCTTAATAAGGTATTAAACATTAACTTGATAGGTACTACAGAATTACACATAATTTTATTTAACCGTTTATTAAATTTACATATTTTCAAGCCAAATTTTATACGAATCGTACCATCAGCTATCCTAAAACGGTCCAACGTTTGCGTGAGCGGTGTGTTATGTTTTCGATGTGTGTTAATTAAGTTCATTCCAAATCGTTCACCGTCTACATGAAAACTGTTAATTAACTTTAATAGCCTAATATAAACAGTGAAAATGTGCCTTAATTTAATCTAGCATCATAGGTATGTTTGATTTGTGCAAATGTTAAATGTAAATACCTGTCTCTATCTATCCATGCATATATGTACATATGTATGTACTTATATGTGTATGCAATTTGCATGTATGCAGGTACTTACAATGTTATAAACGTGTATGCAAATATAGTCACTAACGCATGTACATTCACTAATAAACGGCTGTTGAACGAAAATTTGTGCGACCAACACACAACATATATTACAGATATTGTGTTTACGAACAAATATGAAACGGATTGTTTAAACAATGATAAACGTCAAAAAACCTGAACAAACAAAAGAAAACACAATACAATAGCATGTACGCGAAATAATTTTATCTATTCATGAAAAAACTTCACGGAAGGAAAGACTAATTTTATTTACTTTTTCGGTATGTAAAACCATATTATATCTTTTCATAGCGGCAATGAAAATTGAAATGCATCATGCAAAAATAAGTAAAATCAAACATTGATGTTGAATCAAAAATCTTCTGGTTGCTGTCGTTCATAAAAATGTTGGAGTTTGCTAGCAATAAGTTCAGATTTTATTTGCGTTTTCGTTGGTAATAATAGACGATTTTTATGCCAGTGCGATTACTAAAGAATTAATTTAACTCAATCCCAAAACGATTTTAGAATGCAGCTATTCCGCATCAAGAATAGTAGATGCGAATCCATTTTCATTAAATAGACCCTTGAAAGTATTGAACGTTTCACCAGATTTGCATCTTTTACTAATCTAAATTAATTTTAAGTCGCGGAGAATTACCTTGACGCAGAAATACCAGAATTTATTCAATTAGTTCCGTAGTTTTATATATTCAAGATGCATTCAACCTTAATTCACCTTTTAAATAACAATTTAAAAGATTTATTCGTATTGTAAAGATTTATTTCACAGACAAGCGCTCTTCAATATACTTTTTACTCCATTTAAATTTATATTTATATTGATTTCGGAAAATTAAACATCTATTCTTCTGTTTAATAGTTTAAAAGTTATATATGATCTTTATTATATCTTGTAAAGATGATTTTTAACGAAAAACATCGTCATAAACCGTTTTTTATAAATGTGTAGTAATTTATAGTGTCAGTTTTTTAATTGAAAATCAGTTTTTCTGAATGAAACACTACGTTACGATGTTTCAAATATAATCTCCATACTTTTCCGCATCTTTTAGTTCAAAGGGCATCAAAATCTGGCCAGTAGTTATCGAGTTATTTGCAATTCAAAATGAAAATTTTGTTTTTCTTGTAATTGTTTACACATTTTACGCACGTAGAGGTCATCAACCCTATAGTACTCGTTCATTGCCAGCCACAATGAATGAATTTCGCAGACAGCCAATCAGAAGCCGTCTTTCATTTATAATGATGGCTGCCATAAATTCAATTGTTTGAAATGTCAGTTCAGTTATATTAAAGTAAGAAACAACTTTGTTTCTTCTAAATTTTGTATCAATTTCATTGTAAAATGCTTTTGTATGATCTTTTGTGTTAAAATAGTTAGTTTTTGTGAATATTCATCAAGAAAAGTCTAGTTTAAACCATATTTTAACGTAATGCTACCACAATCCTTTCAAGATTAAACCGAAGTTTACCACCTCATGAAGGTATAAATAGGCTATTTTCGTAGTAAACTGTTTTATTATTTAAATTTTAATAATTAATACTGTGACAGAGGTTCAATGTGTACATAAAAATATTTTAAAAAGTTCAAACCATTAACATAACCTACAAACTATAACCGTTATTTTTAATTTCTAAAATAAGAATTGAATTAGAGTAAATACCGTCTCAGATACATTCTTTATTTCCTTTCAGCCTTTTTTACTACGTTTCTTATACTAGTTACATGTCTTGCACTAATAATATAACATAATAAGCAACCTTTTGTCATTGATAAATATCAGCTAGTTTAAACATGTTGTCTTTTATTAATTTATTCTATTTAGTGTGTAGCATATGGTCATGAAGACACAGCAAATTACGGTCCATAAAATTTCCCATTTCTAGAAGCGAACAGAGGAAGGAAGAACAGGGATAAGACTTTTTGTTGATTGTGTCTTCCATCAGTCGTATTAATCCCCAGCCAATTCACCTTTTTGTCTCATTATTAACACAGCGAAGCAAAGGGGGTTCTAAATGAAGGGGTTTCCGCTCCTTTTCCTCCTCAAAAAAAGAACGTATCGTTTCACATTGACAAAAAAACTTTTTGTTAAAGAAAACCTACATTTTGTGGTAAGAAATTATAGTTTCAATTTGCTTAATTAAAAGTGGATATGTTTGCCTACAATTACAAGTAAATAAGTACATATCTACGATTTCTTGAAATTTGAAGCTTTTCTATGTCTTTTTTAGGATATCTTGGCTGATATGAAACAATTTAAGCAGAAAACATATGTTTTGGAACCAAATGATTCATATGATGTAAATGTATAGCTTATCTTGCTAATAATAATAATACATTTGCATCATATCATATTTGTAAGTGTTTCTAAACAAATTACTATTATTTACGAAATATTTTTGTTCTAATATCAGTTTTTGTTTAGCCTAATTGTGAGAAATGTATAGCTAAATTTCCGTTGACGTTTACAGATCCATTTCCAATTTAATGTAGTGTCTAGAAGTACGTTTCTGACATGTTTATTTTGTAAGGTTAATGAAATTGAAAAATTATTAAGATTTATGAAGAAATAGACAATATTTCCGATGTGTAGAACCTATTATGGACAAATGTAACAGTATAGAACTACTGAACATGGAAAGGACTGCTCCAAGTTATAACAAAAATTTTAATCTTGATTCTTATACTGTAGAGTCGAAATCGAGTTCTTTAAATTCTAAACAGGAGTCGGTGAGTTACTTTTTATAATTATTTCAATGAGAAATGTAATAATAATTGGTTAACACTCTAGACTAGCTGGGGTAAAACTTCACCAAGTAAAAGTTTCTGTTCATCAACCTCCACATCTACTGAAAATGTAGTCTCTACACTTGAACATAGAGAAGCTTTAAAGGTTGCAGTTTAAATATGTTACACGTTATTCTTTAAACAATTTCGCCTTATTTAGATATCGCCAGAAGCAAGTGTGTCTCTGAGACCAGACGAGCCTCCTTTGCTGCCAGGTGAAAAAGTTTGTGGTCAGGCAAGGGATGTGACTTACTTGTGTCCATATTATGGGCCAGCCAGGGGCGTCCTCACTGTTACTAATTACAAACTTTACTTTAGATCTGTAGACAGAGACACACCTAATGTAATGGATGTCCCTTTGGGTGTGGTATGTTTCACTAATAATTTTTTTTTGCAATTGATTTATTCAATTTTGTTTAATCCTAGGTTTCCCGCATTGAAAAGGTTGGTGGGGCTTCATCTCGAGGTGAAAACGCCTATGGTATAGAGGTGTTTTGCAAAGATATGAGAAACTTAAGGTTTGCTCATAAACAAGAAAACCATTCGAGAAGGGATGTGTTTGAAAAACTACAGCAATTTGCATTCCCCTTGTCACATAAACTTAAACTTTTTGCATTTGAGTACACAGCAACATTTCCAGAGAACGGTTGGAATGTATATGAACCAATAGCAGAATTAAAACGCATGGTAAGTGCCACAAATTATTTTGTTTGCCCAATAAATGCATTCCATTTAATTTTAAAAGGGTGTTAATAATGATATGTGGAAAATAACGAAAATAAATGAAGAATATAACATATGTGATAGTTATCCTGCAGTTTGGGCTATACCAGCCCAAGCTACAGATGAAGATGTGCAAATTGTCGCTAATTTTCGAAGTAGAGGACGAATACCTGTTTTAAGCTGGATTCATCCTGAATCCCAAGCCACAATTACCAGATGTGCACAGCCTCTTGTAGGAGTAAGTAAATGTTCAATTATAAATTAAATTAAGCATCGAAAATGTCTTCATTGAAAATTAGGTGAGTGGTAAAAGATGCAAAGAAGATGAGAGATACATCCAGCTTATAATGGATGCCAATGCCCAATCCCATAAAATGTTCATAATGGATGCAAGACCTAGTGCAAATGCCATAGCAAATAAAGCCAAAGGAGGAGGGTAAATTTACTCAATCTTATACTAATTAAAAGAAAATGGTATTGGAACTGTTTTCATTTTGAATATAGTTTCACTTGTAACCATGTTTTTAACAGAATATTCAATTTTGTTTGTGATCTAAATTTGCTTTTAACACTTTTAAAAATGTATACATCTATTTCTCTTAGCTATGAATCTGAAGACGCTTATCAAAATGCAGAATTGGTTTTTCTGGACATTCACAATATTCACGTGATGAGAGAATCCCTGAGGAAATTAAAAGAACTTTGCTATCCAAACATAGAAGAGGTCCGCTGGTTGTCTGGTGTAGAATCCACTTTTTGGCTTAAACATATAAAGTGCATTCTAGCTGGTGCTGTGAGAATCGTGGACAAAGTAGAGAATCACAAGACTTCAGTTCTGGTACATTGTTCTGATGGTTGGGACAGGACAGCACAGCTAACTGCCCTTTCCATGCTTATGCTTGATCAATATTATAGAACTATCAAGGGATTCGAGGTATTAATTGAAAAAGAATGGCTTTCTTTTGGTCACAAGTTTCAACAGGTGATAGAAACATTTTTTTGTCTGCATCTTCCTATTAATTATTATATTTGTCTTTTATTCTTAGAGGGTTGGTCATGGTGATGACCATCATTCAGATGCTGATAGATCTCCCGTTTTCTTACAATTCATTGACTGCGTTTGGCAAATAACACAACAGTTTCCAAATGCATTCGAATTTAACGAGTATTTTCTAATCACAATATTGGACCATTTATATTCATGTCGATTTGGTACTTTTCTTTTTAATAGCGAACGAGAGAGGTTTCAAGAAGGTAATGAAATAAAAATTGTACTTGTTTGGCATACAATATGAATAATTTTGTTGTATTTATAGGTGTTAAAGAGCACACTGTATCGCTTTGGTCTTACACAAATTCCCAATTGGACATGTACAGGAATCCCCTATTCTGGGCAAATCCTTATCAGCAACAAGTATTGATCCCCATAGCCAGTATTCGACATATAAAACTGTGGAAGTCCTACTACTGCAGATGGAATCCTAGCATGAGGACTCAGGTATTTATTTTTTGTTTATTTCCTTTTTTTGATCATACAAGAATTGATACAGATTGTAAGGGACCTTAAAAAAATAATTTATGTGCCCTTTTAGGACCCAGTTTATCAGCGTACTAGAGAGTTATTGTATTTAAAAGAACAATTAGAACGACAAGTTGAGGAATGTCGCAAAGAACAACAATTAAGACAACCCAGATCTAACACGACGACATGATGTCTCGTGTATTTTTCATTATCAAAAATTCCCCTTAGAAACTTCACGATCTTAATATTTTTCTATTAAAAGAATTAAAGAAGGATCCAATTAATTATACGTATATAATGTACATTGAGCAGCTATATTATATCTCATGATTAGTTTATTTCCTTTTTACTTATAAATTCAGTGTTCTTTTACTTTTCTTCTAATAACATCTATTCTATGCAGAATTGACGCATTCGTAAGAAAACCATTCACATTATATTTTTTTATAACTTTCTCAATTACAATAACATATTTGTTGGTGTATTTTCAATGAAGAAAGGTATCCTATAGTCATGTTTTTATAAAATTAATCAAAATACGAGAATTTCATTGGTCGAAAAATGTTACTTTCATGGGAATCCCTTGAATTAGGCCACAAAAAAAAATGAATGGGAATAATTTTGGACTAATCGTTTCGATTTTTTTTAGAATCAGTATTTGCAAGTTCAAATTGTTATACATGTGATATGTATATTAAGAATTTGTAATAAATGTAAAGACTTAGCAATTCTTAGATTAGGAGTATAAGGGAAAATACCTGTGAGTAATTCCACAAAGATACAATGAACTTATTGAATATTTGGGTTGAGAATTTGATGTTAATTTTACCAAAAAGATAATTTTTACTTTAATTAACGTGAATCATTTTTGAAGCATTAACTTTCCGCTTTATTTTCAAGTTTTAGTTTTGTAAAATTACTTTTTATCTCTAAAAGATCTTTGAATATATATATATATATTTAGTTTGTATTGTATTTGAAAAAGACCTTTTTGGTAATATTTCAAGTGTAGCCCAACTATTTAAAACTTTTCTAGCACTTAAGATGTGTTTGTATAACAATATTTAATTTATCTTCTATTTTTCGTTATGAATAAACTTTTTTATTTGCTAATTTATCTATTTAGACCTAATTTAAAAGATTAATTAATTAATTTGAAAGTAAAAGTTTAATTAAAAACCCCCCATCATGTATATCTACAACTGATACGACTATTACAAGTTATTACTAAATTTAATTAATGTTTTTGGGGCTTATTATTTTTCTAAAGCAATTAATGTTAAATATATCTTATTTCATTAATTTTAAAGATTACATTCAGTATAGTACGTATGTAGATAATCGAACGCACCTTATCGTAGCTAATTTCATTCATATTGTAACATTGATGTCGGTAATGAAGAATTTCCTGTAAAATGGTTTGTTTCTGGAGTTATTTTTGTGACGTCATGTTATTGATTTGATGTAGTCGGCGTACGCCATTTTGACTTAAGTGAAAAGTTTTTAAATAGTGGTAAAAATAATAAAAACTTGTGATCATCCGTCCCATTTCAAGTTTAATTGGATTAATTTCCTCTTGTTACGAGTTTACCCATTTGGACGGACCAAGGTAGGATACGATTTTTACGCCCCAAATTGCTATTTGAACGTCGTAATAGAATTTTTTGTTATACATCAAAACTATTGTTTGATCGTTAAATAAATAAAAAAAAAATAATCACAACAGCAACAAAAAAAGCACTTGCAAAATTTTCTGAGGCATATGTGCATTTTGTTAGTTTTAAATAATATGTGGGGACTGTTTCATGACAGTAATCGTTTCTCTAAAAAAAACTATTTGGGTTGGGTTTGAAATTCATGTTCGTAATCATATGTTTGTTTTAAGGCAATATTAGAAAAATCCTTATATTTGTGTATATGTTTTCGCTTGACAGATCCTTTTACAGTTAATTTATTTCAGATTTCAAGTCATTCACCTTCTAACGTTTTCACGGGAAAGGTCTTGCTTTGAAATTTATTACAATGAGCCCTTTAATTTTAAGTGCAAATACGTTAATTTAAAAGATTTAGTTGATACGTTTTCCTACATTTCGTTCAGAAGTTAATACAAGGTTGTTATTTAATAGATGTCAATTACACATATCCTTTAATGTTTCTATAAGTGCCAGTAAAACATCAAATTTAGAAGGTACTTGTTTGAGTGTTCTCTTATGTTGCTGTTTTGTTTTTCCTTATTTAATTTTGATCGGACGTTTTAACTTTTATTTACAATACAGCCACCAGCTTAGACTGTAGCCAAAGTTATACAGTAAAACCTTGAATTAAATTATTATCCCGTTTTCTTACAATTCATTGACTGCGTTTGGCAAATAACACAACAGTTTCCAAATGCATTCGAATTTAACGAGTATTTTCTAATCACAATATNTCCTTTAATGTTTCTATAAGTGCCAGTAAAACATCAAATTTAGAAGGTACTTGTTTGAGTGTTCTCTTATGTTGCTGTTTTGTTTTTCCTTATTTAATTTTGATCGGACGTTTTAACTTTTATTTACAATACAGCCACCAGCTTAGACTGTAGCCAAAGTTATACAGTAAAACCTTGAATTAAATTATTACTTCCTGTACATTCATTTTTATTCCACACAATAGTCTAATAGAAATTAATGGTTTTGATTAAGAAAATGATTAATTGTATGCAAATTATTTTGGCAGCTAATGATATTTTGATATGTGAAGGGTATAGTTTTCATCTAATTAATTGTTAGTATTACTAATTACTATCTTATTGTAATAGAAATAAATAAGGGATGCATTTTATGAGTACTGAGAATAGGGACAGAATTAGCAGTGAAACCTGTGTTCTTTTTTATAGAAATAAGGTTCGTTCACTGGGTCCTTCAGATCTAAATGGTTGCCTGCAGACAGCATGTCTACTTTGCCAGGCTTGGCCTCCAAAGGGGAGAAAGGAAAATCAAAATACCAGTCATTAGATATCAATAACTTGTGGAAAGCACATACAGTAAGTTTCAAAACTATATTTTTGTTTACTTGTTTTATCTTATTTAAATTATGATTCAAAAAGTATTACACTTTCATACAATCAAAAATAACACAAATAAACTTTATCAGGGAGAACCATTAGAAACCCAGCATCAAAAAAATACATTACCGCGTAAGCATGGCATGCAAAGTTTGGGTAAAGTTCCAACAGCAAGACGCCCCCCTGCAAACCTTCCATCTTTGAAATCTGAACACACTGGTAGTGACGCAGCTGTATCTTTAGTACCTTCTGGTGGAACAGGATGGGGCAAACAAGAAGGCAGTCCCTCTTCAACCACTTCTCAAACGGTACTCAATTTACACAAGAGAGCATGGAACATACTATTTTTATTCATTTTTCTCTTTTCTTTCTTTAGACTTCTGTTACAAATTCCACTGTCAGCAGTTCTTCGAACAGTTCCTCGAATTCTCTCCCAGTTTCAAATCAAACGGTCGGGCCGAGTCCTGTCGTACCTTCCTTGCCGATTTCCAAACAGTCTACCCCTGCTGCGACACCTGTTACAAACGACAAGTCATGGAGTGCGGTGATGAGTGGCAACGACATTCTACAACCTCCGCCTTATCACAGTCCACAGGTAACATTTACAACTGTCAAGGCTTTATGGGGTGCTGGCTAGTTAAACTTTTTAATAAGAAAGTAAAAGAACAAAAGAAATGCTTCAAAATAACTTTATTAAAAAGTTTTTGAGATTTCGAGCAAGTGAACATTATCAAATTTAAGTAAAAGTATTGATATATATATAAAAAATTTATTATTAAAGGTATAAAAAAATTGTTGGTGTTGTTAGTTCCAGCACGAATTCCCCAGCTTATCTGCTGGCGATGGCGCACCCACACGCCCTGGCACCGACATGCAATATGGACCGGGCCCAAGCCTCCGCCCTCAAAACGAAGGTTCCTGGATACAAGGGGGTGCACGTCCGCAGCCCCCGAGCGACCTTCATTCCAGAAACAGCAACTCGGCCCCCCCGGGAGCTTCACCTCAGCCCTCGGGCCCGGCAGGCCCCCCCCAGGTACCGCTGCCTCAACAGTACCGTGGTGTCATTCCACCGTTCGTAAGTATTCAGCCTTTTACTTCTGTTTTGTTGTTGGTCAAAAACAATTCAAATAATAACTTTTGGTTAGATAGATCTGTAATTCAGAAATTTAAAAAGCGTTAATTAGATATTTTAAATTCATTCTCCTCTTTAAATGACTAACTTTAATAGATGTGCCGAGGTAATTTTGCCTCAAATGGTCATGGACTTCCGACTTTTCCAAATCCACCAGCAGGCGCCCCAAAGTGGAGCACCGGTGGTCCTAATCGTGGGGTGATAGAAAATAGATCGCAGGCCCCACAGCGCCCCGACGAAGACGAGGTCGTGTCAAGGCCCATCATTAAAGAAGAAGATCTCACCAGAATGGACGACCTTGCAAGAGATGTCGGTTGGGCTTCTTATGACGACATTGACTATAAGTAAGTTTTAATTTCTCTCTTGAAACCTTTGTCGTTTTATTTTTAATTCTATAAACTCTAATAAATTTTCTTAATTACAGTCAAAAATTAGCGTTCAGCGATGACGAATCTTCTCCGAAAGAGGACGGCAGAGAAAACGGCAAGACTGACCAAAATTCCGATGACAGAAGACCACGAGGTGGAGCCAAAATAATCCGTCACATAAACGAAGAGGAAGAAGTGTGGAAGCAGAGGCGAATGCAACAAACTGAGAAAGTTGCATTGGCTGTTGAAAGGGCTAAGCAACGCAAGGAAGAAGAGGAGAAACGTTTTCTTGAGCAAAAACAAGCTGCAGCCAAGAAACTCCAAATGCTCGAAGAAAAAATGAGCAAAAATAAGAGGGAACGAGAACTTGAAGACACCCAGGGCACTATAAGTCCTCTCGCTGTTCCTTCACAACCAATCATGCCTGTTCCAATCCCTGTACCCGAATGGGAAAAAGAGAAAGAAAATCAAACAAATACTAGCAGTAATAACAGCAGCGGTAGCAACGTGCAAAAGGCTTCTGCTCAACAGCAGCAACAAAAAGATGTCAGTTCGGCCTCCGAATTCCACAAACTTGCCCAAATCGAAGGGCGATCGTTTGTAAGGAAGGATAGTCAAAGCGTGGAACGGGAGCCCCCAAGAGACACGCGCGAAATACGCGATCAGATGGGACCAAACTTTTCGAAACAGTTTCAGTCCAATCTACCACCTCGTTTCAAGAAACAACAACAGCTTAGAAATATTGCTTCTAGCCCACAACTTCAAAATAACAACAGCAACAATTTGCAAACAACTAATTACAATTCTGATACATCATCTTCCTATAGTTCCTGGCAATCCACTCAACAATATAAAAATAGCAGTTCCGTACACGCCTCCAGGCAAGACTCTGAGGAATTGGAAGAGCACCACTACAAGGACAACCATAGAAACGATGAATCCTGTTTACCTTCATATTCCAACTTTAATTCGTACTATGACTCAGATACAGCAAAGTCTGGTGGAAAGTACAGCGAAGACGATAATAAACGGGACAAAGGGCGAGAAGAAAGCAGCATTGCATGGGAAAAAGAGAAAGAGTCGTTGGAAAAAGAGAAGCTACCTAAAAGAAGTAGCAATCAGGACATTTTCGAAGAACTTCAAATGCATCACGTTACGTCTGATGAATGGAGAGATAAGTACGAGAAAGAAGACAGATACGGCGAGAAATATGAAAGACCACAGAGACCCGACAGTAGAGACTCGAGGGCTTCCAGGGACTCGAGACATTCCCGGGAATCGAATCGGGACTTTGACTACCATACGTCGTCGTCTTCGTGGGCGGACTCACCATTTGATCCCACTTTTGACAAAAAGCGTAAAGAAAACGTTTACACAAGGGAAGAGCGGTCCCGGGTAGTCCCAGGACCAATAACGAAAGAACGTGTTGAAGCTGAAGATTATAAAAACGACAAAGGGCTCACGCAATTAAAAAGGGGCATGATAATAGAAAAACCCATTGAAAAAGAAAAAACACCAGAGAAAATTGTAAAGGAAGAAGAAAAGGAATCGAAAGATTGGGCTACAGATTCCGGAAAACAAAACGATACAAAAACAGAAGAGAAAACGATAACAGGGAAAGATTCAGGAAACGAAAAAGACAGACACGAAATTAACACGGACTCTGATAACAGTAAACCTCAAAAAGTAAATTCTGATAAGGATAAAGAAGATGGTAAATCTCATGGGTCAAGTAACAGGAGGCGTCAAGATCCTCGCGGATGGAGTACTGGTGGTCCTTATGTTTATCGTAACACGTGGAAACGAAACGACTCGAGACGTGGAGGCGCCAGCGGAGCTGGATCACGATTCGGTGGTATGAAAAAGTCTTCTGCGTTGAGTAAAGGACCTTCAGATTGGCTTCACACCGAATCTGACGCTTCTGCCGATGAAATTTCATCTGAAAGCATACGCGACGAAAAGAGAAGCCCAAAAATGTCTAGAAAAATTAGCTCTAAGGATGAAAAAAATAAGGAAAACAGATTCGAAAGAAGCGACAAAGACTCTAATAAAAGAGATAATTACACCCCAAGGGGCGAGCCTTCGCGACACGGACGCGGATCTTCACAGTTTAGAAGCAGCGGTGGGCGTGGAGGAATATCGAGACGCATCGATGGCTACGGACCTCCACCCTCGAAAAGTCCTTTTAGTCATTTGGACGAAAAAGAAACAAACAAAAAGAGCGACAATATCTCTGAATCTGAAGATAATAAAATGCAGAATAGTGCTGGAGTAATAGGCAGCAATCGAAATAAAGACTCATTCAAATCAAAAAGTGAAGATAAATTGGAGGGTAATAAATCTAGAGGATCTTCAAACAGTCGAAGGAACAAAGGTAGAAAACCGAAAGAAGGTAGCGAAGAGAATTGCGAAACATCCGACAATTCAGAAGAGAATTCAAAGGATAAATCGAAACATTTGTCTAAAACGTTGTCCGCTAGGACTTCTTCCCAGAGAAGAAATAATTCAGGACGTCCCGATTATCGTGTTAGACCAGATGGTTCACGACAACCAAGTATAAAAGACGAAAAGACAAAAAGTCAAGACGATCAAACAGGTGGCGACCAGAAAGATGAAAAAGACACAGACGGTTTTCAAGAAGTCAAGAGCAAAAAGAATCTGCAGAGACCGAAGTCTGGAGATGAGAAAATTCCTTCAAAACTTGGAAGTAAACTTGGGGATGATCGTAAAGACAAAACGTTGAAGAAACCCGGGCCTGCATTACCATCATCCCAACAACAGTCTCAGTTTCCTCTCGCGCAGCAGGTGGCGAACATTCCATCCCTGATGGACACTCCAGTGAATCCCCCTCAACCAATGCTTGCTCAGCTCAATAAGGATAAATTCGAGCGTAACCGCCAAAACAAGTTACCCCCTCGTTTCGTCAGGCAACGACTGCAAAAGGTCCAGATAAATCATCACCAACCTCCCCAACAACAGCAACAACAGTCTGGAATTATTTGTGACGATATAAACAAAGTTAGTCATAACTTAAATATGTTAGATGCCGGCGGAGCTCTGTCCAGTGCGTGGAATAAATTACGAGTCGAATCAGATGGTTTAGAGTGTACAAAAAACCCAGAGCAATCGCAGCAGCAACAACAATCACCAAGTCAAAGCATGGACAAAGTCGTGCAAAATAATCACTTAGGTGAGAAACCAGTTTTGGACGGTGCCACACCACCTGTTAACACGATTATTTTCGAAAATACTAACTTCAAATCAGCTCCAGGTGCAAGGCGCAATGAAAAACCATGTAAATTGGAGGAAAGTGTGGTCATCGACAATTCAGCTGTAATGTCCACCTTTAATAAACCCATTAGGGATCTTTTGAACAATAAGGGTGACAAACAACAGCAACAGCCTCAACAACAGCAGGTGGACGCGACTACCATTCAAATGCAATTAGCCTTCACCAAAGAAGACACTGCAGACATGAAATTGGACTTCTTTGAATCAGAACTAACACATTTAACAGAAGACAATAAGAACTCCAAAAATTTGGGAGGTCTTTCGAGGTCTATACATACGATAACAAGCGTTAATAATACGATATCAACTGCAGATGCATTGAATTTCAAAATTGCATCTGTAAAAAAGGTATGGGAGTCAATGCCCACTGTTATGGAACATAATGTAGTCGTGGCCCAAGATGACCCGAACACGGCAGCCTCTGCCGGATTTTCTACATCGTTTGGTGCAGACACTGGAGCCCTGGACGGCTCTACAGCCTTTGTCAACAAAACGGCAGAAGGCGAGGATGGGCACGAACGATACAACGCGTCCCCTAATCAAACAGTCACAAATAATACCACGACAAACGTGTGTAAAGTAAATGTTTATCATCAGAAAATAAGCTTTCTCTTGCCTCATTAATTGCTTATAATTTTATAGGTAAAGCCAACTCAACAAATAGCTGGTAGCGCGAGTCAAACAATCCACACAACCGGTGCTCATCAACCCCATTCAGGTGTTGTGGGATCAGGTATCGTAGGCCATCCATTGTCCCCACCTCCCATGCAATCCGTGATAGGTACTGGCGTCGGTCTTGGACAGCCCCCTCAACAGTACACGTCTAACCAGCATCTTGGTTATCAGGTACACATAAAATTATTTTGACTTACTGAAGTATTTATTTATGAATAAGCACTGAACCATAATATTCGATTGCATATTTTTTTTTTGTATTCGATATTTCTTATAATCTTTTTCAGCCAAGCGTAGGAGGTACCAACCAGTATGGGATGTCTGCAATACCTTCACCTCCGACAGTTTTGTTCAATTCCACGCAGCAACTGCAGGCTGCGGCTGCCCAGAGCGGTCTCTACGGTACGTTTCAGATAGATCAGTCTCAAGTGTTAGGCAGCCAAGGTCGATCCCAGTTCTCGCAGTATCCGATATACAGTCATTAAT
>NW_020438876.1:19833-48207 GCF_000699045.2 Agrilus planipennis | reverse complement strand
AATTCTAGTAGCAACATACCAAAAAGAAAAATGTTTTTTCATATTATTATATGATGTACCAAACATTTATGCTATAGAAATAAATAGTAGGATATATTGTTGGTAGTTTTATTCTTTATTTTTTCTAATCGGGAATGTAGTAGAGATTGGAAGTGGTGTTTTTTTTTTTTTAATTTTTAATTATTCTATAAAATGGAATATTAAAGTCATTCTTAATTGGCAATATTGAAAGAAAATGTTTAAACACTACTACTAAAGAAGTTGAAACATTTTAAATATAATTTTTCTGTTTTATGTTATTTTTTATCCAGGAGGCCAAACTGCTGGTTACTTCCAGCAGCCGGCGAGTTCCGCCCTTCAATCTGGTCCGTTGCAGCAGCATCAGGCAGCAGGTTACGGGATACAGGGCAACATATTTGGTAACCCAAATCAATCTCACACAAGTGCCGGACTTCAGAATTTTGGTTCGCACTTTCTCTCCTCCCCCATGCAATTGGCCGCGGCAGCAGCGTTGAATGCGCAACAGTACAGATCCCAGAACTTGCCTAACACGACCCCATACATTAAAAGCATGACTGGGCAGCATGTCGGGGACCAGGGCACCAGACAACTGAAAAGTCCCGCGAGTCAACAAGACGTACTTTCATCAGTCTTTAATTCTGGTCAGTTTTGCTTATTTTATAATCAACTTAGTATTATTTTTATTTTCATTATTTTTATATAGGTCCTCAAATCCCGTCTCCAAAATCGAAACAGAATCCGAAACAGCCTGTGCCTCAGTCAAGTCCCACTGCTCAACACAAATACAATCTATATCAGAGTGTCAACACACAGCAAATAGCACAGGTATGTATCATTTTATTTTATAATATGTATTGTAGTATAAGCTGTGTTGTGTAAACTAATGTTTACTATAATTTTCGTAGATGCAAAGATATCCGACACCAATTCAGAGACCCATGAATTTTCAGTCATCTATGGGTTCAGTACAGCCGACCAGTAACGGGCCCACCAACAACAACCCTAAGCACAAGAGCAGTAATCAAAACCAGAAAATGAGACACTACTATGGATCTCAAGGTATGCACTATCCAAACATTTTCTTATTTTTAATTTTCTGTTCTTATTAGAAGAATTAATATACAAAGGCTTTGGGGTGATAACATTGAATCGACCTACGACATTTTCAGGGTAAATACATGCGTATATGTTACCAAAATACTAAATTTCAGAAAGTTTCAGATTTTTATTATTTTGATGTGCTCATTTATTTATCCTAATAATCTCAGTAAATCAAGCCTTTTCATTTTTAAACAATTACTTATAATAAAAGTAACGCGATTTTTTTATCGTCATTTCTTTTTATCATAATCCTGTCTTCAATACCAATTGAAAGTTGTACACATTAAAGTTTTATTTTTCACGTTCTAATGACGTGTCCTGACAAATTCTCCGATTAGGTGCATCTTTTCGGTAAAGAATATTGTAGTTAGTGCTTTTTTTTCTCTTGTGATTTTCGAAGGTGCTGGGGCCGCTAGAGACGAGCTCGAATCGGTTTTATTAGGAAACTGAATGATTGGCTTGCAGGTTCGAACCTGGGCAACGCGCAGCACGACAAGATGGACGAGAAACTAACCGAGGCGGCTACCAACAACTCGGCAACGTCAAACTCCTCGACGATGGTCAACAAGTCGCCGACGATCAATGCCGGAGGGGGCGGCGGAGTTGCTGTCGTCGGCGACGCGACCAAGGACCAGACGGTTGTTGTCGGTGCGACTAAAAACGAGGAGACCGTGAACACCGTCGTCAAAGAATAGATAAAAAAAAAGATAAAAGAAAACGAAACAAAAAAGAGTAATTATCGTTAGCCAAACAGTACTAGCAGTAGTGTTTAAATGGAGGTTAAGTTTCAACGTTTATCTTGTCCTTTTTGTTTGTTTCGTGTTTTGGGTTTCGCACTTGTTCCTGGGCCATTACGCACAGAGGACGCGCGTGTCTCAGTGCGCGTGCGCGTCTTAGTAAATGTTTCAAAAATGTGGAACGATGCAATTTTTTTTTGTTCATTTCGTTCGTTTATCTTTTTATAAGGAGAGGAGCACTCGTAGGAAAATTAATCGAAACATAGTAATAAAGAAGAACGTTCGTTCGTATTAATGTTTAAGAGGAAAAAAATTAATTATCAAAATGAAAAAGAAGGATGGGGAAAAATTATAAACAAGCCGAAAGCAGCGAGGGCCACTCCGTCGTTCTCTAACACTTGTCTACTGCCTTGTATATTTTTAGTGTTATTTTATATATGAATAATATGGTTATTGATATATTGATTAGAAAAAAAGTGTTGTAGCGCTTCTGGATGTTGAAGGCGAGGACGCCTCTTAGTAGAATTTAAGTGGTCACGAGACGAAGATGGTGATTATAATAATTATAATAATGATTGATTATGATACACGTCGAATAATTAATAATTATTTAGTGTTTATTGGGAACTGTTGATGATAATGATTATCAAAAAGCAGGAGGAAAAAATGCAAAAAATGTAATAACTTATTGAAAAATATAAATGTAAAATTAGTATTATGTAATTTTAGGCAAAGTAAGAAGACTTTTATTAACATAACAAGTACTACTTACTGTCGTGGTAATTTTTCCTTTTTTCTCGTACGCTCGTTGCATGTAAGTATATGTATGATAGGACACTTCCGCGTTTTATCTATTTCCTCAGTCAAAAAAGTTAAGTACATATATCATTGCAATGTATCTAATACAAAAAAAGAGACAAAATAAATATCGTATATATAATATATATTGTAATGTGCAAACAAAGGAAATAAGAATGAAAAAAGGATTGCCAAATTTGTTTGGTCCTTTTTCCCCGCCCCCCATTCTCATTCTTCGTGGTGATTGTACAGGTGTGATGTTTGTGTTTGTCTGTCTGTGTACTAATTTATTTGGTGCGCGGGTTTTTCTCCTTTTGTTTCTTGGAGACACCTAATATGAAACACAGTAACGAACTGCTGTTATTCTATTTCGTTCCTTCCCATCACACCCGCGTTGCATGTGTGCATTGAATTGTCTTATTTAATTTGAAATGAACCGCACCCCTTCTGCGGTAGGCGGTGGTGTTAATCAGTCGTTTTGACTAGATAACTGAGAATTTCATATTAGTTCGAGCACACTTGCAAATAATGTCCTGTTCGGCATACATTTAGTAGTAATTGAATATAAATGAGATTTATACAGAGTGTTTCATTTAAAACCCTGTTTTAATGCCAAAAACATGGGTGATCTGCCTTTGAAGCTACAAACATCTTATTTCAAGTGCAAGTTGTATGTGGTAATAAAACAAATTATATTTAAAAATTTCTTTTAGTAGTAAATATATGGTAGCTTCAGAGTTAACTCACCCGTAGTTACAACTTTTGTTGTGTTTTTATTATGTTTTTATATACATAACAATTTATTATTCATTATGTAATACTTTAGACAAATAATTTAAGTCAAGTTTTCTTTCTGAAAACCTGTTATACCGTATTTAATATAGTTACAATGAATTTATTTGTGTTTTGAGAAAAAAGTTTAATTTAGTGTTCAAAAACTAAGACAAATGTAAAATTTTGGCAAACTAAGAAAAACACCCTGTATATACATTTGTTATTGATTTTCTATGGTTAACTCCTATTATTTTTAATGATCTATGGGTGACGTTTCTTATGTCAAAATTGATTTAACTTCAAATTTGTTTTGTANTTACCTTCATATTCCAACTTTAATTCGTACTATGACTCAGATACAGCAAAGTCTGGTGGAAAGTACAGCGAAGACGATAATAAACGGGACAAAGGGCGAGAAGAAAGCAGCATTGCATGGGAAAAAGAGAAAGAGTCGTTGGAAAAAGAGAAGCTACCTAAAAGAAGTAGCAATCAGGACATTTTCGAAGAACTTCAAATGCATCACGTTACGTCTGATGAATGGAGAGATAAGTACGAGAAAGAAGACAGATACGGCGAGAAATATGAAAGACCACAGAGACCCGACAGTAGAGACTCGAGGGCTTCCAGGGACTCGAGACATTCCCGGGAATCGAATCGGGACTTTGACTACCATACGTCGTCGTCTTCGTGGGCGGACTCACCATTTGATCCCACTTTTGACAAAAAGCGTAAAGAAAACGTTTACACAAGGGAAGAGCGGTCCCGGGTAGTCCCAGGACCAATAACGAAAGAACGTGTTGAAGCTGAAGATTATAAAAACGACAAAGGGCTCACGCAATTAAAAAGGGGCATGATAATAGAAAAACCCATTGAAAAAGAAAAAACACCAGAGAAAATTGTAAAGGAAGAAGAAAAGGAATCGAAAGATTGGGCTACAGATTCCGGAAAACAAAACGATACAAAAACAGAAGAGAAAACGATAACAGGGAAAGATTCAGGAAACGAAAAAGACAGACACGAAATTAACACGGACTCTGATAACAGTAAACCTCAAAAAGTAAATTCTGATAAGGATAAAGAAGATGGTAAATCTCATGGGTCAAGTAACAGGAGGCGTCAAGATCCTCGCGGATGGAGTACTGGTGGTCCTTATGTTTATCGTAACACGTGGAAACGAAACGACTCGAGACGTGGAGGCGCCAGCGGAGCTGGATCACGATTCGGTGGTATGAAAAAGTCTTCTGCGTTGAGTAAAGGACCTTCAGATTGGCTTCACACCGAATCTGACGCTTCTGCCGATGAAATTTCATCTGAAAGCATACGCGACGAAAAGAGAAGCCCAAAAATGTCTAGAAAAATTAGCTCTAAGGATGAAAAAAATAAGGAAAACAGATTCGAAAGAAGCGACAAAGACTCTAATAAAAGAGATAATTACACCCCAAGGGGCGAGCCTTCGCGACACGGACGCGGATCTTCACAGTTTAGAAGCAGCGGTGGGCGTGGAGGAATATCGAGACGCATCGATGGCTACGGACCTCCACCCTCGAAAAGTCCTTTTAGTCATTTGGACGAAAAAGAAACAAACAAAAAGAGCGACAATATCTCTGAATCTGAAGATAATAAAATGCAGAATAGTGCTGGAGTAATAGGCAGCAATCGAAATAAAGACTCATTCAAATCAAAAAGTGAAGATAAATTGGAGGGTAATAAATCTAGAGGATCTTCAAACAGTCGAAGGAACAAAGGTAGAAAACCGAAAGAAGGTAGCGAAGAGAATTGCGAAACATCCGACAATTCAGAAGAGAATTCAAAGGATAAATCGAAACATTTGTCTAAAACGTTGTCCGCTAGGACTTCTTCCCAGAGAAGAAATAATTCAGGACGTCCCGATTATCGTGTTAGACCAGATGGTTCACGACAACCAAGTATAAAAGACGAAAAGACAAAAAGTCAAGACGATCAAACAGGTGGCGACCAGAAAGATGAAAAAGACACAGACGGTTTTCAAGAAGTCAAGAGCAAAAAGAATCTGCAGAGACCGAAGTCTGGAGATGAGAAAATTCCTTCAAAACTTGGAAGTAAACTTGGGGATGATCGTAAAGACAAAACGTTGAAGAAACCCGGGCCTGCATTACCATCATCCCAACAACAGTCTCAGTTTCCTCTCGCGCAGCAGGTGGCGAACATTCCATCCCTGATGGACACTCCAGTGAATCCCCCTCAACCAATGCTTGCTCAGCTCAATAAGGATAAATTCGAGCGTAACCGCCAAAACAAGTTACCCCCTCGTTTCGTCAGGCAACGACTGCAAAAGGTCCAGATAAATCATCACCAACCTCCCCAACAACAGCAACAACAGTCTGGAATTATTTGTGACGATATAAACAAAGTTAGTCATAACTTAAATATGTTAGATGCCGGCGGAGCTCTGTCCAGTGCGTGGAATAAATTACGAGTCGAATCAGATGGTTTAGAGTGTACAAAAAACCCAGAGCAATCGCAGCAGCAACAACAATCACCAAGTCAAAGCATGGACAAAGTCGTGCAAAATAATCACTTAGGTGAGAAACCAGTTTTGGACGGTGCCACACCACCTGTTAACACGATTATTTTCGAAAATACTAACTTCAAATCAGCTCCAGGTGCAAGGCGCAATGAAAAACCATGTAAATTGGAGGAAAGTGTGGTCATCGACAATTCAGCTGTAATGTCCACCTTTAATAAACCCATTAGGGATCTTTTGAACAATAAGGGTGACAAACAACAGCAACAGCCTCAACAACAGCAGGTGGACGCGACTACCATTCAAATGCAATTAGCCTTCACCAAAGAAGACACTGCAGACATGAAATTGGACTTCTTTGAATCAGAACTAACACATTTAACAGAAGACAATAAGAACTCCAAAAATTTGGGAGGTCTTTCGAGGTCTATACATACGATAACAAGCGTTAATAATACGATATCAACTGCAGATGCATTGAATTTCAAAATTGCATCTGTAAAAAAGGTATGGGAGTCAATGCCCACTGTTATGGAACATAATGTAGTCGTGGCCCAAGATGACCCGAACACGGCAGCCTCTGCCGGATTTTCTACATCGTTTGGTGCAGACACTGGAGCCCTGGACGGCTCTACAGCCTTTGTCAACAAAACGGCAGAAGGCGAGGATGGGCACGAACGATACAACGCGTCCCCTAATCAAACAGTCACAAATAATACCACGACAAACGTGTGTAAAGTAAATGTTTATCATCAGAAAATAAGCTTTCTCTTGCCTCATTAATTGCTTATAATTTTATAGGTAAAGCCAACTCAACAAATAGCTGGTAGCGCGAGTCAAACAATCCACACAACCGGTGCTCATCAACCCCATTCAGGTGTTGTGGGATCAGGTATCGTAGGCCATCCATTGTCCCCACCTCCCATGCAATCCGTGATAGGTACTGGCGTCGGTCTTGGACAGCCCCCTCAACAGTACACGTCTAACCAGCATCTTGGTTATCAGGTACACATAAAATTATTTTGACTTACTGAAGTATTTATTTATGAATAAGCACTGAACCATAATATTCGATTGCATATTTTTTTTTTGTATTCGATATTTCTTATAATCTTTTTCAGCCAAGCGTAGGAGGTACCAACCAGTATGGGATGTCTGCAATACCTTCACCTCCGACAGTTTTGTTCAATTCCACGCAGCAACTGCAGGCTGCGGCTGCCCAGAGCGGTCTCTACGGTACGTTTCAGATAGATCAGTCTCAAGTGTTAGGCAGCCAAGGTCGATCCCAGTTCTCGCAGTATCCGAACCCATATGGTCTTGGTCAAACGGCCAGCAGCCCTTATTCAGCACAGTCGATGTATTTACAAGGAGCGCAACCGCATCCTCCGCCCGCAGCTCAACCTCCACCCCCTCCAGACCTTTATACAAATATCAACAGCTATCGTTTATCTGCCACCGGACCCTTTGCTCAAAATCAGCAGTTAAACAATCCTACTACGGTCTTAATCAGTTCCACGTCTAATTCTCTCATGAGCGCTACTGTCAAGCCCAGCACTCAACAAATTAGTGCGATTGGTTAGTAGATTGCCTTTATCCTCTTTATTTATTTAATTTATGCAACTTTGAAGGTACAAAAGCAGGAGGCGCGGGTCAGGCATATCAGCAGACATCACAGCAGGGTCAACAGTTATACATGGCATACGATCCAACGATGCAAGCCGCGAGTTACCTGCCCAGCACGGGTGTAATTCAGCGTGGTCCAAACGGTCCCTTGCAGAACAACGTCGTTACTGCCCTGCAACCGTCCGCATCGTCCTTTTACACTGGATCAACAGGTACACCAAAAATTTATAGCACTACCTTTTGGAAGTATTAGCTTTCTTGTTTATCTATTAAAGTATTATTTATTGAACGTGTATTTTAATTTTGGTATTTTTTTTTAAATTTGTATTTAAAACAAATAGTATATTTAATATTTTTATTGATGAACTAACTCTTTTTAGTATACTCCTTTCTTCTGCTACAGTTTAAGAAAATATAATGTGATGTGATTGTTTAATTTTTCTGGTTGAATGAATATGTGGAGAGTAGTTATAGAAGTAGTGGTAATTAGGGGGCTTTATTAATATTAATCACTGTCTTTTTACGTGTCTTAATCGTAAAAATGAAATTGTTTTGTGTATTGACAGGCACATGCTGGCTTTATTTTATTGCTTAAGTTTGTTTTTTTTATTTAATTTATTTTGCACTTATTTATCTTATTGTGGCATTGTAAACAGTTTACTTCCATTTCTTATTTTTTTTTAAAGTAAAATAAGTCTAAAGAATCCTTAGACTAATAAATATTTTAGGTTTTGAAATGGCGCTATTAATTATTTATAAATATTTTTTATGGTTAATTTGAATAGAAGGTGATTGTTCTTAAATGGTTACTTAAGTAACTTCTACTGCTGATGTTTATCACAATTTAGATTACTTCCCTTCTACTGAAATTAATTCTAGTAGCAACATACCAAAAAGAAAAATGTTTTTTCATATTATTATATGATGTACCAAACATTTATGCTATAGAAATAAATAGTAGGATATATTGTTGGTAGTTTTATTCTTTATTTTTTCTAATCGGGAATGTAGTAGAGATTGGAAGTGGTGTTTTTTTTTTTTTAATTTTTAATTATTCTATAAAATGGAATATTAAAGTCATTCTTAATTGGCAATATTGAAAGAAAATGTTTAAACACTACTACTAAAGAAGTTGAAACATTTTAAATATAATTTTTCTGTTTTATGTTATTTTTTATCCAGGAGGCCAAACTGCTGGTTACTTCCAGCAGCCGGCGAGTTCCGCCCTTCAATCTGGTCCGTTGCAGCAGCATCAGGCAGCAGGTTACGGGATACAGGGCAACATATTTGGTAACCCAAATCAATCTCACACAAGTGCCGGACTTCAGAATTTTGGTTCGCACTTTCTCTCCTCCCCCATGCAATTGGCCGCGGCAGCAGCGTTGAATGCGCAACAGTACAGATCCCAGAACTTGCCTAACACGACCCCATACATTAAAAGCATGACTGGGCAGCATGTCGGGGACCAGGGCACCAGACAACTGAAAAGTCCCGCGAGTCAACAAGACGTACTTTCATCAGTCTTTAATTCTGGTCAGTTTTGCTTATTTTATAATCAACTTAGTATTATTTTTATTTTCATTATTTTTATATAGGTCCTCAAATCCCGTCTCCAAAATCGAAACAGAATCCGAAACAGCCTGTGCCTCAGTCAAGTCCCACTGCTCAACACAAATACAATCTATATCAGAGTGTCAACACACAGCAAATAGCACAGGTATGTATCATTTTATTTTATAATATGTATTGTAGTATAAGCTGTGTTGTGTAAACTAATGTTTACTATAATTTTCGTAGATGCAAAGATATCCGACACCAATTCAGAGACCCATGAATTTTCAGT
This sequence comes from Agrilus planipennis, assembly GCF_000699045.2. Lineage (NCBI taxonomy): Eukaryota > Metazoa > Arthropoda > Insecta > Coleoptera > Buprestidae > Agrilus > Agrilus planipennis. The sequence continues at coordinate 38,807 of NW_020438876.1, read as the reverse complement.
CATCTATGGGTTCAGTACAGCCGACCAGTAACGGGCCCACCAACAACAACCCTAAGCACAAGAGCAGTAATCAAAACCAGAAAATGAGACACTACTATGGATCTCAAGGTATGCACTATCCAAACATTTTCTTATTTTTAATTTTCTGTTCTTATTAGAAGAATTAATATACAAAGGCTTTGGGGTGATAACATTGAATCGACCTACGACATTTTCAGGGTAAATACATGCGTATATGTTACCAAAATACTAAATTTCAGAAAGTTTCAGATTTTTATTATTTTGATGTGCTCATTTATTTATCCTAATAATCTCAGTAAATCAAGCCTTTTCATTTTTAAACAATTACTTATAATAAAAGTAACGCGATTTTTTTATCGTCATTTCTTTTTATCATAATCCTGTCTTCAATACCAATTGAAAGTTGTACACATTAAAGTTTTATTTTTCACGTTCTAATGACGTGTCCTGACAAATTCTCCGATTAGGTGCATCTTTTCGGTAAAGAATATTGTAGTTAGTGCTTTTTTTTCTCTTGTGATTTTCGAAGGTGCTGGGGCCGCTAGAGACGAGCTCGAATCGGTTTTATTAGGAAACTGAATGATTGGCTTGCAGGTTCGAACCTGGGCAACGCGCAGCACGACAAGATGGACGAGAAACTAACCGAGGCGGCTACCAACAACTCGGCAACGTCAAACTCCTCGACGATGGTCAACAAGTCGCCGACGATCAATGCCGGAGGGGGCGGCGGAGTTGCTGTCGTCGGCGACGCGACCAAGGACCAGACGGTTGTTGTCGGTGCGACTAAAAACGAGGAGACCGTGAACACCGTCGTCAAAGAATAGATAAAAAAAAAGATAAAAGAAAACGAAACAAAAAAGAGTAATTATCGTTAGCCAAACAGTACTAGCAGTAGTGTTTAAATGGAGGTTAAGTTTCAACGTTTATCTTGTCCTTTTTGTTTGTTTCGTGTTTTGGGTTTCGCACTTGTTCCTGGGCCATTACGCACAGAGGACGCGCGTGTCTCAGTGCGCGTGCGCGTCTTAGTAAATGTTTCAAAAATGTGGAACGATGCAATTTTTTTTTGTTCATTTCGTTCGTTTATCTTTTTATAAGGAGAGGAGCACTCGTAGGAAAATTAATCGAAACATAGTAATAAAGAAGAACGTTCGTTCGTATTAATGTTTAAGAGGAAAAAAATTAATTATCAAAATGAAAAAGAAGGATGGGGAAAAATTATAAACAAGCCGAAAGCAGCGAGGGCCACTCCGTCGTTCTCTAACACTTGTCTACTGCCTTGTATATTTTTAGTGTTATTTTATATATGAATAATATGGTTATTGATATATTGATTAGAAAAAAAGTGTTGTAGCGCTTCTGGATGTTGAAGGCGAGGACGCCTCTTAGTAGAATTTAAGTGGTCACGAGACGAAGATGGTGATTATAATAATTATAATAATGATTGATTATGATACACGTCGAATAATTAATAATTATTTAGTGTTTATTGGGAACTGTTGATGATAATGATTATCAAAAAGCAGGAGGAAAAAATGCAAAAAATGTAATAACTTATTGAAAAATATAAATGTAAAATTAGTATTATGTAATTTTAGGCAAAGTAAGAAGACTTTTATTAACATAACAAGTACTACTTACTGTCGTGGTAATTTTTCCTTTTTTCTCGTACGCTCGTTGCATGTAAGTATATGTATGATAGGACACTTCCGCGTTTTATCTATTTCCTCAGTCAAAAAAGTTAAGTACATATATCATTGCAATGTATCTAATACAAAAAAAGAGACAAAATAAATATCGTATATATAATATATATTGTAATGTGCAAACAAAGGAAATAAGAATGAAAAAAGGATTGCCAAATTTGTTTGGTCCTTTTTCCCCGCCCCCCATTCTCATTCTTCGTGGTGATTGTACAGGTGTGATGTTTGTGTTTGTCTGTCTGTGTACTAATTTATTTGGTGCGCGGGTTTTTCTCCTTTTGTTTCTTGGAGACACCTAATATGAAACACAGTAACGAACTGCTGTTATTCTATTTCGTTCCTTCCCATCACACCCGCGTTGCATGTGTGCATTGAATTGTCTTATTTAATTTGAAATGAACCGCACCCCTTCTGCGGTAGGCGGTGGTGTTAATCAGTCGTTTTGACTAGATAACTGAGAATTTCATATTAGTTCGAGCACACTTGCAAATAATGTCCTGTTCGGCATACATTTAGTAGTAATTGAATATAAATGAGATTTATACAGAGTGTTTCATTTAAAACCCTGTTTTAATGCCAAAAACATGGGTGATCTGCCTTTGAAGCTACAAACATCTTATTTCAAGTGCAAGTTGTATGTGGTAATAAAACAAATTATATTTAAAAATTTCTTTTAGTAGTAAATATATGGTAGCTTCAGAGTTAACTCACCCGTAGTTACAACTTTTGTTGTGTTTTTATTATGTTTTTATATACATAACAATTTATTATTCATTATGTAATACTTTAGACAAATAATTTAAGTCAAGTTTTCTTTCTGAAAACCTGTTATACCGTATTTAATATAGTTACAATGAATTTATTTGTGTTTTGAGAAAAAAGTTTAATTTAGTGTTCAAAAACTAAGACAAATGTAAAATTTTGGCAAACTAAGAAAAACACCCTGTATATACATTTGTTATTGATTTTCTATGGTTAACTCCTATTATTTTTAATGATCTATGGGTGACGTTTCTTATGTCAAAATTGATTTAACTTCAAATTTGTTTTGTAAATGTACTGTTGTTATTATAAATACTAAAATAACTGAAATGTCTTCCCAAATAAGTACAAAAGAAAAGTTACTTTACATTTTGGACGACATGGAGTTAATAGCAAAGTAAGTAATTAAAAATAATTTAACATGTTTACATTTCCTAACCTTAAATTTTATTTAGAGAACTTATTGAAAATGCAATTGCTCCCAAGCATTTAAAGCTTTCTGGTCCCGAATATGCCCAGTTAACCGAGCTTCTTGTTGCAAAAGACGAAGAGTTAAAGCAGACTTTAAAATTAGCTCAGAAACAAGCTGACATTGAAGAAAAAATGGATGTACTAAGATTGGAAGTTGAACGACGAGATAAAGACATAAATCAGTTACAAACAAAACTTAAAGAAGCTGAGCAAATACTTTCTACAGCAATTTATCAAGCAAATCAAAAACTTCAGTCAATACATAGAGCAAATAAGAGACCGGTGTCTTCAGAGGAGCTTATTAAGTTTGCACATCGAATTAGTGCCTCTAATGCTGTTTGTGCCCCACTCACATGGCAACAGGGAGATCCTAGAAGACCTTATCCTACAGATATTGAGATGAGACTTGGATTTTTGGGTAGATTAAGTGATCCTATTAATGGCCATCTTCTACAACAACCTAATAATATATCAGATTTGCACAGACTTGGGGGACCAGCTACAGGGGGTAATTAATTAATAAGAACTGTTAATTATTAAAATAATCCATACAATTAACTATATTACTATGATTTTTCCAGACATTCCTGCATCTCAACAAAATCAGTTTGCTTGGCTCCCGTCTGGAGAGATACATATGAGTGTGGGGGGCCAAGGTAGTGTGCCAGTGGAAACTCGTAATCACAAACAGGAAACTGAGGATGTGGAGGTCATGTCTACAGATTCCAGTAGTAGCTCGTCCAGTGACTCACAGTAAAAGTAACGTTTATTATTTTTTATCTATTTAAATTTCTTTTAAATTAAGTTGAAGTTATTTATTTTTATTACTTTTTCAATATTAAAAAAATCTAGAGAAGTATTTTACTATTTTGTTTTGCCCCAATATTGCATACGTTAATTTAATTCTTGTTTTAAACTATTACTTAAAAAAATGATAATAGATTTAATAATGTTTATTTCATTAACTTTTTACTTCTTAATCACAACATATTTAAATTTATATAAAATCCGTAAGAACTTAAGAGGCAGAAAATACTTTTGAAATTGATGAAAACTGCGTTGCGTTTATCTAGTGTTGTGTCTGTTTATGAATTCAGGAATTGCTTCAGGGAGTCTTGTCATGAGTCTTGTGACCATTTCTTTCGGTTCCCATCGTGGACTATAAGGATAATCGTCCAATTCCATCGCGAAAGGTTTATTCATCATCATTTTACAGACAGATCTCAAAGTAACTTTCGGTTTTTCCTTTGGAAATTCATTTCCTGCAACATTGAAAATTTCACTTTTTGAATCATCACATCAAACATATAATTGAAAAGTCCTTGTCTTACATATTTTTTCTCACCTATTGTAATATGAACTAGTGCATACATTTCGTCTACTTGAAGCAGTATAATGATAAAATTAAAACAACGACTATCATATTCCAATACACTGTATCGATGTAGCGATAAGACGGCGCTAATGTATTCGTTCTTTAATTTGAATTGATTTGAAATCTGCTCTAATTTTTCATCCAGTATCTTCCTAATAGTCGTTATATATTCCGCCAGATCAGTCTTTTTTCCGTAAACGGGTATATGCAATGTTGATGTGCTTCCAACAACTTGTTCCATTGCTGGAGACAAGTGTAGTGTTGTTTGCACCTTCGAGCAGTCAGGTTTCAAAAATATAACGCTCAATAGTGCTTGGACGTCTCCTGGATTTAGTTTCTTTTTTATATCTTCTAAGTTTTCACTGAAAATACCAAAAACAAAATGTGTAAAACAAAAAATTGGTTTTTAAAATCATAAAAAGTGAGGATTATTTCTTACCTTCGAAAGCATGCTGGTAAACTATCATAATTCTTAAGGCTAATATTGAAAAGAAATCGTACAGAACCAGCCGGGTATTCTATTAAAACTTCTAAATCATCCTCTTTAATTTCAATAGTAGAGAGATTCTCATATTCAGCATACACTTTAGTAAATTTCTCATCTTTTAAGCTATAAATCTAAAGTATATTACATAGCAGAACTATGCTATTTTCTGTTTATCAGGTAAATACTTACCTGATGACTCTTAAATAATGTAATCAATTCCTTAATAACATTTGCCAATGATTGGCATCTTTTAACATCCCAATTTGCTAAACTGGGAAGATATTTTTCAATAACATCTATATCTGGATCGTTTAAAAACTTTTGGTCATCAAATGCAAAGTCTGGAGCAAATTCATAATCTTCATTATTAAATATCATTTCCCATGTTAGGGTCTTTCCTGCATAAGGTATGTCAACTTTAAAGTAATCCTTGTAATTTAATTTTTGATCTTCCTGATACATTTTATTATCTAAAGGTTGAATTTTAATGTTTATTGGAAATAAACCTGTAAGATTTCAACTTTGTTTTTAAAGTAGATAATGTATATTTTATTAAAAATTGCTTACCAATCTTGTCACTACTTCCCATGTAGCTTATGTTATCTCGCAAAATTGGGGGACATTGTAGTAAAATATCTTCGTTTATGGAATAGTAATTATCCATTTTATAAAAATAGTAGTGCCTTTTGTGATTATTTATGATAATTTACTAAAAATTATCTACTTAAAATTGTTGTTTTAGCAAGGTTATGTCAATTTTACTCATAGATATCCCTCAACTGTCAGTTCATTTGATCTACAAAATTTTAGTTCATCTAACGCAGTTATCACTTGGAACTACTTTTAAAATTTCTATGGAAAACTCTATGTTTGTTAATTTTGAAAACGACAATGTCAAAAATTTTTGGCCAAAAAGCATGCTGTGTTTGTTATAAATTTTTTAAATTCTAGAAANACTAATAAATATTTTAGGTTTTGAAATGGCGCTATTAATTATTTATAAATATTTTTTATGGTTAATTTGAATAGAAGGTGATTGTTCTTAAATGGTTACTTAAGTAACTTCTACTGCTGATGTTTATCACAATTTAGATTACTTCCCTTCTACTGAAATTAATTCTAGTAGCAACATACCAAAAAGAAAAATGTTTTTTCATATTATTATATGATGTACCAAACATTTATGCTATAGAAATAAATAGTAGGATATATTGTTGGTAGTTTTATTCTTTATTTTTTCTAATCGGGAATGTAGTAGAGATTGGAAGTGGTGTTTTTTTTTTTTTAATTTTTAATTATTCTATAAAATGGAATATTAAAGTCATTCTTAATTGGCAATATTGAAAGAAAATGTTTAAACACTACTACTAAAGAAGTTGAAACATTTTAAATATAATTTTTCTGTTTTATGTTATTTTTTATCCAGGAGGCCAAACTGCTGGTTACTTCCAGCAGCCGGCGAGTTCCGCCCTTCAATCTGGTCCGTTGCAGCAGCATCAGGCAGCAGGTTACGGGATACAGGGCAACATATTTGGTAACCCAAATCAATCTCACACAAGTGCCGGACTTCAGAATTTTGGTTCGCACTTTCTCTCCTCCCCCATGCAATTGGCCGCGGCAGCAGCGTTGAATGCGCAACAGTACAGATCCCAGAACTTGCCTAACACGACCCCATACATTAAAAGCATGACTGGGCAGCATGTCGGGGACCAGGGCACCAGACAACTGAAAAGTCCCGCGAGTCAACAAGACGTACTTTCATCAGTCTTTAATTCTGGTCAGTTTTGCTTATTTTATAATCAACTTAGTATTATTTTTATTTTCATTATTTTTATATAGGTCCTCAAATCCCGTCTCCAAAATCGAAACAGAATCCGAAACAGCCTGTGCCTCAGTCAAGTCCCACTGCTCAACACAAATACAATCTATATCAGAGTGTCAACACACAGCAAATAGCACAGGTATGTATCATTTTATTTTATAATATGTATTGTAGTATAAGCTGTGTTGTGTAAACTAATGTTTACTATAATTTTCGTAGATGCAAAGATATCCGACACCAATTCAGAGACCCATGAATTTTCAGTCATCTATGGGTTCAGTACAGCCGACCAGTAACGGGCCCACCAACAACAACCCTAAGCACAAGAGCAGTAATCAAAACCAGAAAATGAGACACTACTATGGATCTCAAGGTATGCACTATCCAAACATTTTCTTATTTTTAATTTTCTGTTCTTATTAGAAGAATTAATATACAAAGGCTTTGGGGTGATAACATTGAATCGACCTACGACATTTTCAGGGTAAATACATGCGTATATGTTACCAAAATACTAAATTTCAGAAAGTTTCAGATTTTTATTATTTTGATGTGCTCATTTATTTATCCTAATAATCTCAGTAAATCAAGCCTTTTCATTTTTAAACAATTACTTATAATAAAAGTAACGCGATTTTTTTATCGTCATTTCTTTTTATCATAATCCTGTCTTCAATACCAATTGAAAGTTGTACACATTAAAGTTTTATTTTTCACGTTCTAATGACGTGTCCTGACAAATTCTCCGATTAGGTGCATCTTTTCGGTAAAGAATATTGTAGTTAGTGCTTTTTTTTCTCTTGTGATTTTCGAAGGTGCTGGGGCCGCTAGAGACGAGCTCGAATCGGTTTTATTAGGAAACTGAATGATTGGCTTGCAGGTTCGAACCTGGGCAACGCGCAGCACGACAAGATGGACGAGAAACTAACCGAGGCGGCTACCAACAACTCGGCAACGTCAAACTCCTCGACGATGGTCAACAAGTCGCCGACGATCAATGCCGGAGGGGGCGGCGGAGTTGCTGTCGTCGGCGACGCGACCAAGGACCAGACGGTTGTTGTCGGTGCGACTAAAAACGAGGAGACCGTGAACACCGTCGTCAAAGAATAGATAAAAAAAAAGATAAAAGAAAACGAAACAAAAAAGAGTAATTATCGTTAGCCAAACAGTACTAGCAGTAGTGTTTAAATGGAGGTTAAGTTTCAACGTTTATCTTGTCCTTTTTGTTTGTTTCGTGTTTTGGGTTTCGCACTTGTTCCTGGGCCATTACGCACAGAGGACGCGCGTGTCTCAGTGCGCGTGCGCGTCTTAGTAAATGTTTCAAAAATGTGGAACGATGCAATTTTTTTTTGTTCATTTCGTTCGTTTATCTTTTTATAAGGAGAGGAGCACTCGTAGGAAAATTAATCGAAACATAGTAATAAAGAAGAACGTTCGTTCGTATTAATGTTTAAGAGGAAAAAAATTAATTATCAAAATGAAAAAGAAGGATGGGGAAAAATTATAAACAAGCCGAAAGCAGCGAGGGCCACTCCGTCGTTCTCTAACACTTGTCTACTGCCTTGTATATTTTTAGTGTTATTTTATATATGAATAATATGGTTATTGATATATTGATTAGAAAAAAAGTGTTGTAGCGCTTCTGGATGTTGAAGGCGAGGACGCCTCTTAGTAGAATTTAAGTGGTCACGAGACGAAGATGGTGATTATAATAATTATAATAATGATTGATTATGATACACGTCGAATAATTAATAATTATTTAGTGTTTATTGGGAACTGTTGATGATAATGATTATCAAAAAGCAGGAGGAAAAAATGCAAAAAATGTAATAACTTATTGAAAAATATAAATGTAAAATTAGTATTATGTAATTTTAGGCAAAGTAAGAAGACTTTTATTAACATAACAAGTACTACTTACTGTCGTGGTAATTTTTCCTTTTTTCTCGTACGCTCGTTGCATGTAAGTATATGTATGATAGGACACTTCCGCGTTTTATCTATTTCCTCAGTCAAAAAAGTTAAGTACATATATCATTGCAATGTATCTAATACAAAAAAAGAGACAAAATAAATATCGTATATATAATATATATTGTAATGTGCAAACAAAGGAAATAAGAATGAAAAAAGGATTGCCAAATTTGTTTGGTCCTTTTTCCCCGCCCCCCATTCTCATTCTTCGTGGTGATTGTACAGGTGTGATGTTTGTGTTTGTCTGTCTGTGTACTAATTTATTTGGTGCGCGGGTTTTTCTCCTTTTGTTTCTTGGAGACACCTAATATGAAACACAGTAACGAACTGCTGTTATTCTATTTCGTTCCTTCCCATCACACCCGCGTTGCATGTGTGCATTGAATTGTCTTATTTAATTTGAAATGAACCGCACCCCTTCTGCGGTAGGCGGTGGTGTTAATCAGTCGTTTTGACTAGATAACTGAGAATTTCATATTAGTTCGAGCACACTTGCAAATAATGTCCTGTTCGGCATACATTTAGTAGTAATTGAATATAAATGAGATTTATACAGAGTGTTTCATTTAAAACCCTGTTTTAATGCCAAAAACATGGGTGATCTGCCTTTGAAGCTACAAACATCTTATTTCAAGTGCAAGTTGTATGTGGTAATAAAACAAATTATATTTAAAAATTTCTTTTAGTAGTAAATATATGGTAGCTTCAGAGTTAACTCACCCGTAGTTACAACTTTTGTTGTGTTTTTATTATGTTTTTATATACATAACAATTTATTATTCATTATGTAATACTTTAGACAAATAATTTAAGTCAAGTTTTCTTTCTGAAAACCTGTTATACCGTATTTAATATAGTTACAATGAATTTATTTGTGTTTTGAGAAAAAAGTTTAATTTAGTGTTCAAAAACTAAGACAAATGTAAAATTTTGGCAAACTAAGAAAAACACCCTGTATATACATTTGTTATTGATTTTCTATGGTTAACTCCTATTATTTTTAATGATCTATGGGTGACGTTTCTTATGTCAAAATTGATTTAACTTCAAATTTGTTTTGTAAATGTACTGTTGTTATTATAAATACTAAAATAACTGAAATGTCTTCCCAAATAAGTACAAAAGAAAAGTTACTTTACATTTTGGACGACATGGAGTTAATAGCAAAGTAAGTAATTAAAAATAATTTAACATGTTTACATTTCCTAACCTTAAATTTTATTTAGAGAACTTATTGAAAATGCAATTGCTCCCAAGCATTTAAAGCTTTCTGGTCCCGAATATGCCCAGTTAACCGAGCTTCTTGTTGCAAAAGACGAAGAGTTAAAGCAGACTTTAAAATTAGCTCAGAAACAAGCTGACATTGAAGAAAAAATGGATGTACTAAGATTGGAAGTTGAACGACGAGATAAAGACATAAATCAGTTACAAACAAAACTTAAAGAAGCTGAGCAAATACTTTCTACAGCAATTTATCAAGCAAATCAAAAACTTCAGTCAATACATAGAGCAAATAAGAGACCGGTGTCTTCAGAGGAGCTTATTAAGTTTGCACATCGAATTAGTGCCTCTAATGCTGTTTGTGCCCCACTCACATGGCAACAGGGAGATCCTAGAAGACCTTATCCTACAGATATTGAGATGAGACTTGGATTTTTGGGTAGATTAAGTGATCCTATTAATGGCCATCTTCTACAACAACCTAATAATATATCAGATTTGCACAGACTTGGGGGACCAGCTACAGGGGGTAATTAATTAATAAGAACTGTTAATTATTAAAATAATCCATACAATTAACTATATTACTATGATTTTTCCAGACATTCCTGCATCTCAACAAAATCAGTTTGCTTGGCTCCCGTCTGGAGAGATACATATGAGTGTGGGGGGCCAAGGTAGTGTGCCAGTGGAAACTCGTAATCACAAACAGGAAACTGAGGATGTGGAGGTCATGTCTACAGATTCCAGTAGTAGCTCGTCCAGTGACTCACAGTAAAAGTAACGTTTATTATTTTTTATCTATTTAAATTTCTTTTAAATTAAGTTGAAGTTATTTATTTTTATTACTTTTTCAATATTAAAAAAATCTAGAGAAGTATTTTACTATTTTGTTTTGCCCCAATATTGCATACGTTAATTTAATTCTTGTTTTAAACTATTACTTAAAAAAATGATAATAGATTTAATAATGTTTATTTCATTAACTTTTTACTTCTTAATCACAACATATTTAAATTTATATAAAATCCGTAAGAACTTAAGAGGCAGAAAATACTTTTGAAATTGATGAAAACTGCGTTGCGTTTATCTAGTGTTGTGTCTGTTTATGAATTCAGGAATTGCTTCAGGGAGTCTTGTCATGAGTCTTGTGACCATTTCTTTCGGTTCCCATCGTGGACTATAAGGATAATCGTCCAATTCCATCGCGAAAGGTTTATTCATCATCATTTTACAGACAGATCTCAAAGTAACTTTCGGTTTTTCCTTTGGAAATTCATTTCCTGCAACATTGAAAATTTCACTTTTTGAATCATCACATCAAACATATAATTGAAAAGTCCTTGTCTTACATATTTTTTCTCACCTATTGTAATATGAACTAGTGCATACATTTCGTCTACTTGAAGCAGTATAATGATAAAATTAAAACAACGACTATCATATTCCAATACACTGTATCGATGTAGCGATAAGACGGCGCTAATGTATTCGTTCTTTAATTTGAATTGATTTGAAATCTGCTCTAATTTTTCATCCAGTATCTTCCTAATAGTCGTTATATATTCCGCCAGATCAGTCTTTTTTCCGTAAACGGGTATATGCAATGTTGATGTGCTTCCAACAACTTGTTCCATTGCTGGAGACAAGTGTAGTGTTGTTTGCACCTTCGAGCAGTCAGGTTTCAAAAATATAACGCTCAATAGTGCTTGGACGTCTCCTGGATTTAGTTTCTTTTTTATATCTTCTAAGTTTTCACTGAAAATACCAAAAACAAAATGTGTAAAACAAAAAATTGGTTTTTAAAATCATAAAAAGTGAGGATTATTTCTTACCTTCGAAAGCATGCTGGTAAACTATCATAATTCTTAAGGCTAATATTGAAAAGAAATCGTACAGAACCAGCCGGGTATTCTATTAAAACTTCTAAATCATCCTCTTTAATTTCAATAGTAGAGAGATTCTCATATTCAGCATACACTTTAGTAAATTTCTCATCTTTTAAGCTATAAATCTAAAGTATATTACATAGCAGAACTATGCTATTTTCTGTTTATCAGGTAAATACTTACCTGATGACTCTTAAATAATGTAATCAATTCCTTAATAACATTTGCCAATGATTGGCATCTTTTAACATCCCAATTTGCTAAACTGGGAAGATATTTTTCAATAACATCTATATCTGGATCGTTTAAAAACTTTTGGTCATCAAATGCAAAGTCTGGAGCAAATTCATAATCTTCATTATTAAATATCATTTCCCATGTTAGGGTCTTTCCTGCATAAGGTATGTCAACTTTAAAGTAATCCTTGTAATTTAATTTTTGATCTTCCTGATACATTTTATTATCTAAAGGTTGAATTTTAATGTTTATTGGAAATAAACCTGTAAGATTTCAACTTTGTTTTTAAAGTAGATAATGTATATTTTATTAAAAATTGCTTACCAATCTTGTCACTACTTCCCATGTAGCTTATGTTATCTCGCAAAATTGGGGGACATTGTAGTAAAATATCTTCGTTTATGGAATAGTAATTATCCATTTTATAAAAATAGTAGTGCCTTTTGTGATTATTTATGATAATTTACTAAAAATTATCTACTTAAAATTGTTGTTTTAGCAAGGTTATGTCAATTTTACTCATAGATATCCCTCAACTGTCAGTTCATTTGATCTACAAAATTTTAGTTCATCTAACGCAGTTATCACTTGGAACTACTTTTAAAATTTCTATGGAAAACTCTATGTTTGTTAATTTTGAAAACGACAATGTCAAAAATTTTTGGCCAAAAAGCATGCTGTGTTTGTTATAAATTTTTTAAATTCTAGAAAAGATGTAAAAATTATATAAAGAAATTGTAATTCAATTTTAGGGCTCCAATATTTAAAACATCTTATGTAACTTGTGAAGTTTTTAACCTACAAAGTGTTGTGAAACAAAATGATTTTTGGGAAGCTTTTTCCGAATAATTTATTGGCTTCTTACGTAAAAAATCTTCGTACCAGGGCAAAAGCAACGTTGAGCAATGAAACGATTTCGAAGTCGCTAAAGGACTCGTTGAAATTGAGTAATTTTAGTAGCCATTCGATAAGACTGTTCAAAACATGGGTTAGCCAGTGGGAATACATCTTGGCATTTCGTATCAGGAAAGGACACCAGCTAATTTGTATTTACTATCGTTTTTGGAACGAAAAAAATTTAAAGGAACTTTTGAGGCAACTGAAATTACAACTTTTCAAGAACAGAAAGGATGTCATGCTAGCTGTAGTTGGGGCTTCTGTGTATGACTGGAACACCAATCGTATCAAAGATGAAGAAATGGTCAAGCATTTTGATGCATTTAATTATGCATATTTGCTAAAATCCAAGACCATATCATGTTCTACATGTACTGAAAGGAAAGTAGATAGTAATAATGTTGGTTATATAAATGTTTCTCATTGTGCAGGTAAAGATCGTCAGACTTACGACGAGTGGTCTGTATTCATCGAGAAACAGGATATGATAGTATGGAGAAGGCCCCATTCTTCTGGCAATTTTGAATACAAAGTCTATGGGTCTTATCATGATGTATCAGGTGAAGATTTTCTTAATGTACAGATAGATACAAAATACCGCAAAGAATGGGACAATACAGCAATTCAACTAGATATAGTAGAGGCTGATCCAAATACAGAGTCGAATAGTGACATCATTTACTGGGAAATGCAATGGCCAGTATGTAATGCTTTCTATTTTTTTTATTTCTATGTTGTATGCAATAATATGTTTACTTTAGCACAAAGGTAAACACTATTTTTAGTAGGATAATATTTGGAAATAATCCAAACCATGCAAAACAAATTAACTTTATAGCAACACAGCAAGGACTCTGTAAAGTAAAATTACACTCAAATACCCTGCATTTTTTTTTCTTTCTCCTTTTTTGCATTCAATACATTGTTAATGGTTTTTATAGAATAAGGCAAGGAGATTTAATTTGAATAATTAGTTTTAGTAAGTTAAAGAAATATATAATGTTAATTTTATTTTCACCATGTTATCTATTGCACTAACTATTCAAAAATTACTCATTATAATCGAATTTACTGTATTTAAAAAATATTAACTTGATGTATGAAAAGTTCAAATTTCATATTATTTAATACATTATTTACTACTTGTACATTCACTATTATGTTTTAAGAAAAAAAAATGTTAATTTTAACGTTTATTTATATAATGATTATTATTTGAAGCTTTTCTTTTTCTTTTCAGAAATTCTTCACCAATCGTGACTATGTGTTCAACCGTCGTTTTACAGTGGATTGCGACAAAAAGATAATCGTCATAATTAGCCAAAGTACAACACACCCTTCGTGTCCAGTTCAAAAGGATAAATATAGGGTGACAGACTATTTTTCTGCAATGGTTGTTAAACCATACACCGAACTAGACAAGCCTGGTATCGAATTCGTCCTAACTTACTTCGATAACCCTGGAGTTAACATCCCCAACAGCATTAATTCGTGGGTGGCAATGAGGGCCATGCCTGATTTTCTAACTCGTCTCAGGGAAGCAACGAAACACTACAAACCCTTCTGCGAACGAACAGGTAATAGCTGTATTTGCACTTTGGAAGATCGAAGTGGCGAACGAAAACGTAAAAAGAAGAAGTGTGACAGAAAGCCGAAACTTGTTGGTAACGTAGCAAATGACGAGGTATTTGGACTTAATGCTGGAGAACTTGAAAAAGCTTTTGAAAATATAAAGGAAAATGTGGAACATAAATTAGACGACATAAAGGACGACATAAAAAAAGTTCTGAGTAAAATTAAAGAGGACTTGAAGGAAAATTATAACATAGAAGATAAGAATAAGAAAATCAAAAGGGGAACGAATGATAACTCGAGGGACGATTACTCGGATGCAGAGAACAATGAAAATGAAGAACACCATAAAAAGAAAACTAATAAAGAACATCCTGTAAAACCAAAAAAACCAAACGTTGCCGGTGCCAATAAAGAAGCTGAGGAAATACTTATTTCTCCTACGCCTGCTGTAAGAAATGAGCAAGACAGGAAAAAGTTTTGGAGACATTTCTACGACTACGACTATTATCACAGATGATGGGGATAGTTTATGTTATCCAATTTTTTATATTGTAGAAGTAGTACTTATCCTAGTTAACCATACTAATTAATTGTCAACAGGTAACACAAAACAAAAAAAGAGAGAATTTAAGCGACTTTAAAAATGCCAAATATGTGTAACACACGACATTTTAAATTCTTGTACTGCCCTCTGCTAACAATATACATGTGCTGCATTTTTTATTGCAATTTTTCCAAAGTTTTTATTCTGATATCACGGTAATTCATTTATGTATATATTGGCGCAACGTTTTGATAACCATCGTCACAAAAATACTAACTGTAACAGCAAGAAATATTTTTATATGCTTTTTTTATAATAACTAGTCTNGATGTGCTCATTTATTTATCCTAATAATCTCAGTAAATCAAGCCTTTTCATTTTTAAACAATTACTTATAATAAAAGTAACGCGATTTTTTTATCGTCATTTCTTTTTATCATAATCCTGTCTTCAATACCAATTGAAAGTTGTACACATTAAAGTTTTATTTTTCACGTTCTAATGACGTGTCCTGACAAATTCTCCGATTAGGTGCATCTTTTCGGTAAAGAATATTGTAGTTAGTGCTTTTTTTTCTCTTGTGATTTTCGAAGGTGCTGGGGCCGCTAGAGACGAGCTCGAATCGGTTTTATTAGGAAACTGAATGATTGGCTTGCAGGTTCGAACCTGGGCAACGCGCAGCACGACAAGATGGACGAGAAACTAACCGAGGCGGCTACCAACAACTCGGCAACGTCAAACTCCTCGACGATGGTCAACAAGTCGCCGACGATCAATGCCGGAGGGGGCGGCGGAGTTGCTGTCGTCGGCGACGCGACCAAGGACCAGACGGTTGTTGTCGGTGCGACTAAAAACGAGGAGACCGTGAACACCGTCGTCAAAGAATAGATAAAAAAAAAGATAAAAGAAAACGAAACAAAAAAGAGTAATTATCGTTAGCCAAACAGTACTAGCAGTAGTGTTTAAATGGAGGTTAAGTTTCAACGTTTATCTTGTCCTTTTTGTTTGTTTCGTGTTTTGGGTTTCGCACTTGTTCCTGGGCCATTACGCACAGAGGACGCGCGTGTCTCAGTGCGCGTGCGCGTCTTAGTAAATGTTTCAAAAATGTGGAACGATGCAATTTTTTTTTGTTCATTTCGTTCGTTTATCTTTTTATAAGGAGAGGAGCACTCGTAGGAAAATTAATCGAAACATAGTAATAAAGAAGAACGTTCGTTCGTATTAATGTTTAAGAGGAAAAAAATTAATTATCAAAATGAAAAAGAAGGATGGGGAAAAATTATAAACAAGCCGAAAGCAGCGAGGGCCACTCCGTCGTTCTCTAACACTTGTCTACTGCCTTGTATATTTTTAGTGTTATTTTATATATGAATAATATGGTTATTGATATATTGATTAGAAAAAAAGTGTTGTAGCGCTTCTGGATGTTGAAGGCGAGGACGCCTCTTAGTAGAATTTAAGTGGTCACGAGACGAAGATGGTGATTATAATAATTATAATAATGATTGATTATGATACACGTCGAATAATTAATAATTATTTAGTGTTTATTGGGAACTGTTGATGATAATGATTATCAAAAAGCAGGAGGAAAAAATGCAAAAAATGTAATAACTTATTGAAAAATATAAATGTAAAATTAGTATTATGTAATTTTAGGCAAAGTAAGAAGACTTTTATTAACATAACAAGTACTACTTACTGTCGTGGTAATTTTTCCTTTTTTCTCGTACGCTCGTTGCATGTAAGTATATGTATGATAGGACACTTCCGCGTTTTATCTATTTCCTCAGTCAAAAAAGTTAAGTACATATATCATTGCAATGTATCTAATACAAAAAAAGAGACAAAATAAATATCGTATATATAATATATATTGTAATGTGCAAACAAAGGAAATAAGAATGAAAAAAGGATTGCCAAATTTGTTTGGTCCTTTTTCCCCGCCCCCCATTCTCATTCTTCGTGGTGATTGTACAGGTGTGATGTTTGTGTTTGTCTGTCTGTGTACTAATTTATTTGGTGCGCGGGTTTTTCTCCTTTTGTTTCTTGGAGACACCTAATATGAAACACAGTAACGAACTGCTGTTATTCTATTTCGTTCCTTCCCATCACACCCGCGTTGCATGTGTGCATTGAATTGTCTTATTTAATTTGAAATGAACCGCACCCCTTCTGCGGTAGGCGGTGGTGTTAATCAGTCGTTTTGACTAGATAACTGAGAATTTCATATTAGTTCGAGCACACTTGCAAATAATGTCCTGTTCGGCATACATTTAGTAGTAATTGAATATAAATGAGATTTATACAGAGTGTTTCATTTAAAACCCTGTTTTAATGCCAAAAACATGGGTGATCTGCCTTTGAAGCTACAAACATCTTATTTCAAGTGCAAGTTGTATGTGGTAATAAAACAAATTATATTTAAAAATTTCTTTTAGTAGTAAATATATGGTAGCTTCAGAGTTAACTCACCCGTAGTTACAACTTTTGTTGTGTTTTTATTATGTTTTTATATACATAACAATTTATTATTCATTATGTAATACTTTAGACAAATAATTTAAGTCAAGTTTTCTTTCTGAAAACCTGTTATACCGTATTTAATATAGTTACAATGAATTTATTTGTGTTTTGAGAAAAAAGTTTAATTTAGTGTTCAAAAACTAAGACAAATGTAAAATTTTGGCAAACTAAGAAAAACACCCTGTATATACATTTGTTATTGATTTTCTATGGTTAACTCCTATTATTTTTAATGATCTATGGGTGACGTTTCTTATGTCAAAATTGATTTAACTTCAAATTTGTTTTGTAAATGTACTGTTGTTATTATAAATACTAAAATAACTGAAATGTCTTCCCAAATAAGTACAAAAGAAAAGTTACTTTACATTTTGGACGACATGGAGTTAATAGCAAAGTAAGTAATTAAAAATAATTTAACATGTTTACATTTCCTAACCTTAAATTTTATTTAGAGAACTTATTGAAAATGCAATTGCTCCCAAGCATTTAAAGCTTTCTGGTCCCGAATATGCCCAGTTAACCGAGCTTCTTGTTGCAAAAGACGAAGAGTTAAAGCAGACTTTAAAATTAGCTCAGAAACAAGCTGACATTGAAGAAAAAATGGATGTACTAAGATTGGAAGTTGAACGACGAGATAAAGACATAAATCAGTTACAAACAAAACTTAAAGAAGCTGAGCAAATACTTTCTACAGCAATTTATCAAGCAAATCAAAAACTTCAGTCAATACATAGAGCAAATAAGAGACCGGTGTCTTCAGAGGAGCTTATTAAGTTTGCACATCGAATTAGTGCCTCTAATGCTGTTTGTGCCCCACTCACATGGCAACAGGGAGATCCTAGAAGACCTTATCCTACAGATATTGAGATGAGACTTGGATTTTTGGGTAGATTAAGTGATCCTATTAATGGCCATCTTCTACAACAACCTAATAATATATCAGATTTGCACAGACTTGGGGGACCAGCTACAGGGGGTAATTAATTAATAAGAACTGTTAATTATTAAAATAATCCATACAATTAACTATATTACTATGATTTTTCCAGACATTCCTGCATCTCAACAAAATCAGTTTGCTTGGCTCCCGTCTGGAGAGATACATATGAGTGTGGGGGGCCAAGGTAGTGTGCCAGTGGAAACTCGTAATCACAAACAGGAAACTGAGGATGTGGAGGTCATGTCTACAGATTCCAGTAGTAGCTCGTCCAGTGACTCACAGTAAAAGTAACGTTTATTATTTTTTATCTATTTAAATTTCTTTTAAATTAAGTTGAAGTTATTTATTTTTATTACTTTTTCAATATTAAAAAAATCTAGAGAAGTATTTTACTATTTTGTTTTGCCCCAATATTGCATACGTTAATTTAATTCTTGTTTTAAACTATTACTTAAAAAAATGATAATAGATTTAATAATGTTTATTTCATTAACTTTTTACTTCATAATCACAACATATTTAAATTT
>NW_020438876.1:13416-18974 GCF_000699045.2 Agrilus planipennis | reverse complement strand
TAACGCTCCAATATTTAAAACATTTTATGTAACTTGTGAAGTTTTTAACCTACAAAGTGTTGTGAAACAAAATGATTTTTGGGAAGCTTTTTCCGAATAATTTATTGGCTTCTTACGTAAAAAATCTTCGTACCAGGGCAAAAGCAACGTTGAGCAATGAAACGATTTCGAAGTCGCTAAAGGACTCGTTGAAATTGAGTAATTTTAGTAGCCATTCGATAAGACTGTTCAAAACATGGGTTAGCCAGTGGGAATACATCTTGGCATTTCGTATCAGGAAAGGACACCAGCTAATTTGTATTTACTATCGTTTTTGGAACGAAAAAAATTTAAAGGAACTTTTGAGGCAACTGAAATTACAACTTTTCAAGAACAGAAAGGATGTCATGCTAGCTGTAGTTGGGGCTTCTGTGTATGACTGGAACACCAATCGTATCAAAGATGAAGAAATGGTCAAGCATTTTGATGCATTTAATTATGCATATTTGCTAAAATCCAAGACCATATCATGTTCTACATGTACTGAAAGGAAAGTAGATAGTAATAATGTTGGTTATATAAATGTTTCTCATTGTGCAGGTAAAGATCGTCAGACTTACGACGAGTGGTCTGTATTCATCGAGAAACAGGATATGATAGTATGGAGAAGGCCCCATTCTTCTGGCAATTTTGAATACAAAGTCTATGGGTCTTATCATGATGTATCAGGTGAAGATTTTCTTAATGTACAGATAGATACAAAATACCGCAAAGAATGGGACAATACAGCAATTCAACTAGATATAGTAGAGGCTGATCCAAATACAGAGTCGAATAGTGACATCATTTACTGGGAAATGCAATGGCCAGTATGTAATGCTTTCTATTTTTTTTATTTCTATGTTGTATGCAATAATATGTTTACTTTAGCACAAAGGTAAACACTATTTTTAGTAGGATAATATTTGGAAATAATCCAAACCATGCAAAACAAATTAACTTTATAGCAACACAGCAAGGACTCTGTAAAGTAAAATTACACTCAAATACCCTGCATTTTTTTTTCTTTCTCCTTTTTTGCATTCAATACATTGTTAATGGTTTTTATAGAATAAGGCAAGGAGATTTAATTTGAATAATTAGTTTTAGTAAGTTAAAGAAATATATAATGTTAATTTTATTTTCACCATGTTATCTATTGCACTAACTATTCAAAAATTACTCATTATAATCGAATTTACTGTATTTAAAAAATATTAACTTGATGTATGAAAAGTTCAAATTTCATATTATTTAATACATTATTTACTACTTGTACATTCACTATTATGTTTTAAGAAAAAAAAATGTTAATTTTAACGTTTATTTATATAATGATTATTATTTGAAGCTTTTCTTTTTCTTTTCAGAAATTCTTCACCAATCGTGACTATGTGTTCAACCGTCGTTTTACAGTGGATTGCGACAAAAAGATAATCGTCATAATTAGCCAAAGTACAACACACCCTTCGTGTCCAGTTCAAAAGGATAAATATAGGGTGACAGACTATTTTTCTGCAATGGTTGTTAAACCATACACCGAACTAGACAAGCCTGGTATCGAATTCGTCCTAACTTACTTCGATAACCCTGGAGTTAACATCCCCAACAGCATTAATTCGTGGGTGGCAATGAGGGCCATGCCTGATTTTCTAACTCGTCTCAGGGAAGCAACGAAACACTACAAACCCTTCTGCGAACGAACAGGTAATAGCTGTATTTGCACTTTGGAAGATCGAAGTGGCGAACGAAAACGTAAAAAGAAGAAGTGTGACAGAAAGCCGAAACTTGTTGGTAACGTAGCAAATGACGAGGTATTTGGACTTAATGCTGGAGAACTTGAAAAAGCTTTTGAAAATATAAAGGAAAATGTGGAACATAAATTAGACGACATAAAGGACGACATAAAAAAAGTTCTGAGTAAAATTAAAGAGGACTTGAAGGAAAATTATAACATAGAAGATAAGAATAAGAAAATCAAAAGGGGAACGAATGATAACTCGAGGGACGATTACTCGGATGCAGAGAACAATGAAAATGAAGAACACCATAAAAAGAAAACTAATAAAGAACATCCTGTAAAACCAAAAAAACCAAACGTTGCCGGTGCCAATAAAGAAGCTGAGGAAATACTTATTTCTCCTACGCCTGCTGTAAGAAATGAGCAAGACAGGAAAAAGTTTTGGAGACATTTCTACGACTACGACTATTATCACAGATGATGGGGATAGTTTATGTTATCCAATTTTTTATATTGTAGAAGTAGTACTTATCCTAGTTAACCATACTAATTAATTGTCAACAGGTAACACAAAACAAAAAAAGAGAGAATTTAAGCGACTTTAAAAATGCCAAATATGTGTAACACACGACATTTTAAATTCTTGTACTGCCCTCTGCTAACAATATACATGTGCTGCATTTTTTATTGCAATTTTTCCAAAGTTTTTATTCTGATATCACGGTAATTCATTTATGTATATATTGGCGCAACGTTTTGATAACCATCGTCACAAAAATACTAACTGTAACAGCAAGAAATATTTTTATATGCTTTTTTTATAATAACTAGTCTTGTTTACAATCTTATTTACATTTAAGAGATAAAACATGCACTGTATATTTATTACCGTTGAATAATACGTACTTTACAGTTTAAAATGTTAATATTTTTTTATTGTAAAGTGAATCCACATAAACGATTGGTGCAATGGTGCAACCATTAAAGTGTAGGGGATAACAGACTATGAGAAAAGAATTTCGATATGTAAGTTGTAAGGTAAGATTTTTTTGAGAAAGTTCTACTTTAAAGCTGTTAAAAATTTAGTTTGTTTTATCTACTGTTTTGTGTAAGTCTTGTCTGTCTTTCATTAAAACATTAGTTATAAATTAAGGTATTTGTTAACATTTTATAATTACTTCATAAGTTCTCATGATATTTAAGTCAAGTTTGTTTTCTTACAATTAATTTTAAATAATTTGCCTAAAAGGTACGTCGAAGTTCTTAAACATTTTTGTTTTATTGCCTTTATATTATTACAATAACTGTAATTAATGTTACTACATTAACGATTTAAAAGGGTCCATCATTTCAATAATTATCTAATGGTTAAAAGTAAAATTTACTTTACCCAATAATAATTGAAACACCTACTTACATTTGTTTTCCAAATATGTATATACTGTATTTTAATATTAGTTTGTTATTCTTTTTGCAAATATGTTTTGGGTCATTTGTTATGGTGATATCCAATACCATCCAGGAAGGAGTCATGGTTGTAGGATAGATAGGACCATTTTCGAAGAAACGGGAAGTTAGAAAATTTTAAATTATGGTAAGCTTTCAAATTATTTAATAATTATAAATGCGATGAATTTAGCTGTTGGTACTAGATAGTACATTTGTAATTAAATAAGAAACTAATGCAACAAAACTCTTTATTTTATGGAACATACGAAGAGTTTTATTGTTTTAGTTCCTTATGTAACTATAAATGCAATTAATAATTTTGTATTAATTTTCTTTTTTGTATAATTGTCTGGGCCTAGCACCAGATTAAAATATTAAAACTTCTGTAAAACTTTTTGTGTGTACTTTAGAAAGTTCTTTTTTTTTTTGCTTCAGGCACCGGGCTCCTGCAAAATACCCTCCAACTCCTTATGGAAAAAAGACTACGGCCACGGCCAAAAGGGGCACATCCAAGTCGAAATCCAAGAGGTCAGTAAAAACAAAGAGGAAATTCAAATGGCCTTACCAAATCTTAAAATTAACTTACCTTGCTACTCATGTATGTTAACTAAAATCCAGGGATAACAAAAATCGATTCAGTTTTTTTGTTAAATGATTAATAATTATTTTTATTATCTTCTGTGTATGACTGGAACACCAATCGTATCAAAGATGAAGAAATGGTCAAGCATTTTGATGCATTTAATTATGCATATTTGCTAAAATCCAAGACCATATCATGTTCTACATGTACTGGAAGGAAAGTAGATAGTAATAATGTTGGTTATATAAATGTTTCTCATTGTGCAGGTAAAGATCGTCAGACTTACGACGAGTGGTCTGTATTCATCGAGAAACAGGATATGATAGTATGGAGAAGGCCCCATTCTTCTGGCAATTTTGAATACAAAGTCTATGGGTCTTATCATGATGTATCAGGTGAAGATTTTCTTAATGTACAGATAGATACAAAATACCGCAAAGAATGGGACAATACAGCAATTCAACTAGATATAGTAGAGGCTGATCCAAATACAGAGTCGAATAGTGACATCATTTACTGGGAAATGCAATGGCCAGTATGTAATGCTTTCTATTTTTTTTATTTCTATGTTGTATGCAATAATATGTTTACTTTAGCACAAAGGTAAACACTATTTTTAGTAGGATAATATTTGGAAATAATCCAAACCATGCAAAACAAATTAACTTTATAGCAACACAGCAAGGACTCTGTAAAGTAAAATTACACTCAAATACCCTGCATTTTTTTTTCTTTCTCCTTTTTTGCATTCAATACATTGTTAATGGTTTTTATAGAATAAGGCAAGGAGATTTAATTTGAATAATTAGTTTTAGTAAGTTAAAGAAATATATAATGTTAATTTTATTTTCACCATGTTATCTATTGCACTAACTATTCAAAAATTACTCATTATAATCGAATTTACTGTATTTAAAAAATATTAACTTGATGTATGAAAAGTTCAAATTTCATATTATTTAATACATTATTTACTACTTGTACATTCACTATTATGTTTTAAGAAAAAAAAATGTTAATTTTAACGTTTATTTATATAATGATTATTATTTGAAGCTTTTCTTTTTCTTTTCAGAAATTCTTCACCAATCGTGACTATGTGTTCAACCGTCGTTTTACAGTGGATTGCGACAAAAAGATAATCGTCATAATTAGCCAAAGTACAACACACCCTTCGTATCCAGTTCAAAAGGATAAATATAGGGTGACAGACTATTTTTCTGCAATGGTTGTTAAACCATACACCGAACTAGACAAGCCTGGTATCGAATTCGTCCTAACTTACTTCGATAACCCTGGAGTTAACATCCCCAACAGCATTAATTCGTGGGTGGCAATGAGGGCCATGCCTGATTTTCTAACTCGTCTCAGGGAAGCAACGAAACACTACAAACCCTTCTGCGAACGAACAGGTAATAGCTGTATTTGCACTTTGGAAGATCGAAGTGGCGAACGAAAACGTAAAAAGAAGAAGTGTGACAGAAAGCCGAAACTTGTTGGTAACGTAGCAAATGACGAGGTATTTGGACTTAATGCTGGAGAACTTGAAAAAGCTTTTGAAAATATAAAGGAAAATGTGGAACATAAATTAGACGACATAAAGGACGACATAAAAAAAGTTCTGAGTAAAATTAAAGAGGACTTGAAGGAAAATTATAACATAGAAGATAAGAATAAGAAAATCAAAAGGGGAACGAATGATAACTCGAGGGACGATTACTCGGATGCAGAGAACAATGAAAATGAAGAACACCATAAAAAGAAAAC
>NW_020438876.1:5068-7308 GCF_000699045.2 Agrilus planipennis | reverse complement strand
AAATGATTAATAATTATTTTTATTATTATTATTATATAGACTATTTTGTAACTTTATATCTGTTTGTGTTGTAAATAATCCATGTAACTGTTGTGTATGTATGTTGCTTTATCCTAATTGTATAACACGTGTATGTTTTAAATTGTGAAAATGTAAATTTCAAACATTTATTTGTGTTTTATTACTAATCCGTATTAATAACAATACTAATGGTAAGATAAATATTTTAAAAAGTCTTACTTCACACCGTGTAACCATTAGAAAATGTTAAGAAGCTTCGTTTGAAACTAATATAAGAGAATAACTACCCAAAGTCTTTTTCAACAAGAAAATAATCATTTTTAATCTTCAAATATTGCTAATAATAAACCAAAATATTGATTACTGCCAATAAATAATTATTATTCAGTATTATATAGTTGTAAAGACGAGGTCATAAATAGTACTATTCAGTATTATGAAATCATTAAAAAGTCTCCTCCCTTAGAAAGTACAATTTAAAGGTAAAACGAATTAGTTTAATATTTCCAAATATTTTAAAACACTAATTGCACCTGTCTTAATATTACTAATATCTCATTAGCTGTAAATTCAAATTACTACTAGGTAAACAGATAATATATTTTTAAATTTATTGAAACTAAAAACTCATGTGTTTTAACTTTTGGTCAAATTTGAATTACAAGACGTGAGTTTTCTGTAAATAATGAAAATTTTTACCTTTATTTCACACTCTTCAACAAAATAATTTGTTTTCAATTATATTAGGGATTAAAGTTTGTTCCATTACTATTTGAAAGCACATCATATCTTCGGGTTATAGTTCAAAAGCTCTCCGCAAATGCTCGTCGATGGCGCCAACAGTTTTCCTAATCGCAGTTGTATGTTCGGTTTTCCACAGTTTTCAGTTAGTAGTAGAAAGTTGTATCGCGTTGTTCGCATCGCGTTACGGAAAAACTAGCCCGTTTCAGTGGAAATTACACGATTTTGCGTTTAAATTATTTCAAAAAATATGTTTGTGGTTTAAATAGCACTAAAAGGACAACATTTACACTGTTTGTCGAATAATTTCATTCGGTAAGTTCCATATTAATTAAAGCTCATTTACGTTTTATGTATTTTATTTGCAACATATTATAGGAAAATTAAAAATTGAAGACATGGGTATCAAACTTTAAAGTTTTCATTTATTGTAGCTTTCCAATTTTATACTAACGTAAATTATGTTATTATATTATTAATTAAATGTCTATTGCTGTACTAACTTGCGATTTTCAGGAAATGTATTTAAATTTGATCTCTTGCTGTAGTAAATGTAATTTTAAAATTATACTCTTACATTCGTGTTCAAAAAATTGAAGCATTTGCTGAAATTAGCACTTGACTATTGCAGGTATGGAGGAGTCTCATAGGAACAATTATGATGAGAGAAAAAACAAAACCGACACGAATGCTGTTAGAAAAAAGGTGAGTCATTCTGAAAATTATTTTCATTTTACAATTGTTCCTTGGCACTAAATATAGTAAGAACGTTTCTGATCTATACTTATTACATTTAGCGGTCATTTGAAGAATTGAAACATTTTCCCTATATTTAAATTTTGCGCTCAAGTTACATTTGAAGTTTAACTTCTTAGCAATTAAAATTAATTGTTTAATCATCGTCTGTAATTGAGAATATAGTTTGTCATTAAACCAGAGTATTTTTGCTATTCTTTATCCTCTGAATACTCCCTCACTTAATTACATGAATATTTGAACGGTCTATTAAATTTTATGTATTTCAAGATGCACTCATTAAGTCAATTAAATATTCTTTATTTCAAGACGCACTCGCTAGCTAGTGACAGCATCTTATTCTACGCATATTTTTACATATGTTTTACCTTTTATCACTTTCAAAATAATTGTTTAACTGGTCGAAATTTCACGAGCGACTTTTTCTGTTTAGTTGTTTTGCGTATTTTTCACATAAGTCAATTAAATTTTCTTTATTTCAAGACGCACTCGCTAGCTAGTGACAGCATCTTATTCTACGCATATTTTTACATATGTTTCACCTTTTATAACTTTCAAAATAATTGTTTAACAGGTCGAAATTTCACGAGCGACTTTTTCTGTTTAGTTGTTTTGCGTATTTTTCACATTAAGTCAATTAAATTTTCTTTATTTCAAGACGCACTCGCTAGCTAGTGACAGCATCTTATTCTACGCATATTTTTACATATGTTTCACCTTTT
>NW_020438876.1:0-2476 GCF_000699045.2 Agrilus planipennis | reverse complement strand
AAAATGGTGACCGTATATAGTGAGCATTAAGTGAAAACCTGTCGGACATTGAAAAAATTGAATAAATACGCTTATGGTTATTTTATAGTATTGTTTATTTATTTATTCAAAAGATTTTTTTCTGTTTTCTAGGAAAAACAACAAAGCCTCATGACACCTTACCAAGAAAATGGTTACATATTAGAAGGACATCTTCACATCTTGGATAACTTAGGGCAGATCGAACATAAAAAAGGTTAGTTTAATTTTCTATTTTTATATCTAATTATGTACTTCTGCGCGACATACTATTAACAGCTTTTGATCCTGTCACACCCCTTAAAGTCTCCAGAAAATTTTGGTTTGACTTTTATCGGAATCGGTCAGTTCATTCTGAAAATATGGGCCGCACAGTGGGCTCAGGAAAACGATAAAAATATTATGAGGGTGAATTATGCAAATTGGAAGGGCTGTAGTACAGACCAGGATAGTCAGATTGCGTAACATTCCTAGGGCGTCGAACGAGCCCTGGTTGGTGCAGATAGGACGCCGTGCCGCGGAGCTACCAATATTCAAGTGCGGTCCTGTTCCTGAGTTCGAATTTCCTCAATTTGACTTTGTTTAGGCTGTGGCTGGTAAACGGTTGGACTATTTGGAAAAATTCTTTCACGGACTGATGCCCCGGCTCAGTGCGAAAATTATAGGACATGTGCGGTCGAAATCTGTGCCGATCAGAAATTCAAAATTTTTAAAATTTTATTTTCTTTCGAAATTAAGTTTCTCCTGATCACGACCATGAGGGTCAACCGCTGGTGAAATAATTTTTGCGATATCTTTAATAGTTCGTCAGATATGTTCTCCTAAACATTTAATTCTCAATTTTAAAAATAACACTGGGCCAAAACTTCCAATAGCTGTAACTCTGTAAGGGAATATCGTAGGGCGGCGCTTTTGATCTCGACGTGATGCACAGTGTCTCTAGAAAATTTTGATAACACTCCCATAGAAATCGGGCAATTTAATCAGAAAATATGAGCCATACTGTCGACTCAGAAAAACGCTAAAACGAAAAGTAGGGTAAATTACGCGAATTCGGTTGGCGCTAGAGCAGGCCGGGAATGTCATAGGTCAATGGGGTTGTTATCAAAAACTTCCCCCATGCATTGGGTTTCGAACCATCTATAACTGGAACGCATCGGACGTCGAGGTGAGGAGCTATGAATTTTCAACTGCGGCCATGTTCCTGAGCGAAAAATTTACAAATTTGGCCTTTTGTACCCTGTAGCTCGAAAACGGAACCACTTATCCGAAAAATTCTTTCACAGACGGATGCCCCGTCTCAGCGCGAACAATATGAGCCGTATGAGGTCGCATTCGGCGTTGATGAAAAATTCAAAATTTTTTAATTTTTTTTTGTTCAAAATTAAATTTTTCCCGTAGTTTTAGGCACGGGCCAACCGTTGGTGAAAGAATTTTTGCTCTATCTTTAATAGTTCGCCAGATATGTTCTCCTAAACATTTAATTCTCGATTTTAAAAATAACACTGGGCCAAAATTTCCGGCAGCTGTAACTCTGTAAGGGAATATCGTAAAGCGGCGCTTTTGATCTCGACGTGATGCACAGTGTCTCTAGAAAATTTTGATAACACTCGCATAGAAATCGGACAATTTAATCAGAAAATATGAGCCATACTGTCGACTCAGAAAAACGCTAAAACGAAAAGTAGGGTAAATTACGCGAATTCGGTTGGCGCTAGAGCAGGCCGGGAATGTCATAGGTCAATGGGGTTGTTATCAAAAACTTCCCCCATGCATTGGGTTTCGAACCATCTATAACTCGAATGCATCGGACGTCGAGGTGAGGAGCTATGAATTTTCAACTGCGGCCATGTTCCTGAGCGAAAAATTTTCAAATTTGACCTTTTGTACCCTGTAGCTCGATAACGGTACGACTTATCGGAAAAATTCTTTCACAGACGGATGCCCCGTCTCAGCGCGAACAATATGAGCCGTATGAGGTCGCATTCGGTGTTGACGAAAAATTCAAAATTTTGTAATTTTTTTTCTTCAAAATTAAATTTTTCCCGTACACTGAGGTACGGGCCAACCGTTTGGCAATTGCGTTTTATTACAATTTCATCTTTCGGTTCAATTAAGTTAAAATTAGACAAAAATTATCTCATTAGTTGTAGGTAGTTGGTTTAATTATTTATTCTGGCATACTTATTCGAAATTTGGTTATTACGGCTTACGTTTTCAGAATTATGTTATGAAATTTGAGCAGAATTTATCTGACTTTTTTTTGTATTTCATTCGATTTCAAGAAGTAACTGTTGAACAGAAAGCTCTCGATAATAAATAACACGATTATCTAAGTTTAACGGTCGCAGGAAGGTTATTTTGCCCATATTGTGTTTATTAGTGTATTCGTGTGAATAATTGTTTGCTCGAAAGAAATACGAAATTTTATTAAGAAATTAATCATAGATGTTTAGTT
>NW_020438875.1:1430771-1433783 GCF_000699045.2 Agrilus planipennis | reverse complement strand
TTTAAAAGAAGAAGGACTGATATTTAATTTAGAAATGCATTTTTTTTTTAATAATTTGAAAGTTGAAATCAAAGCGAACATTTAAAAAGAAGTCCATTGTCCATTCAAGTTTTTAATAAGTTAACGACATTATAACTATGCATGTTAACAACGATAAAAGAAAAACCTCACGAGATTATGACTACTCTATGTCTCAGGTTCGGATTAAAGCATAAATGAAGTTATTTCAAATAGATATTCAAACCAAACGTTTAACAAATACTGTATAATTTGAGTTGTATAGACACTAGTAAAAATTTATTTTGTCTGGTTTAACTCTTTATTGTTAACAAAAATGGGTGAAGTGCGTTGTGGACTGTATGTGTGTCTCGAAAAGAATGCCAACACGATGCGTGTTGCACAGGTAAAAAACCACCGCCAAGATAGCTTACAAAAATCGATATTTCAATATTAATTCATTTTAATCTTAAATATTAATAAGCAAACTGTTATTTTTTTTCTAATCTGTACTATCATCAGAATTGAAGTTTGATAATTCATCATCAATCCAATGTTGGTATTGAAAATCTTCATTGTAATCATTACTATCATTCGTTTCATTTTCTGTTAAAAAAATAACATTATTAAGAATCAACCTGAGAGGGGTAACTTATTTTATCATACAATATTTTATATATTTGTCAGTCTTGTTGAGGCCCGCTTCATGAACGGTTTCATGCGACGCCCATTTGTATATAGTGTTTATTCTGCGGATCCTACGACGCCCGGCGACGTTGCCTTATTTAGCATCACCTAAGCAATGGATGCCGAATATTTAATATGTAAGACAGGACTAAATTTATCTTGGAATTAGTCAAACAAGAAAAAATAGGTAGGTTGATACACCTTCATGATTGTTCGAAATTTGTCAGCATTGATTTGACAAGCTTGGACTAATATGCGAATTTGTACAAATATCTTGCCAAGTTAGCAGATGCTAATCCTTGGATGTTTCAAAGGATATCATCTCAGTCAATTTAAATTTACCTGAAGTTTAAATAAATTAAATTATTTGATTATGTACCATACCGTGTACGTTTTATTGCTGGTCAAAATACGTATATACACACATAAATATAAGGAACCACCCATTTTTAATTTTGCAGTTTTGTTAATAACCGACAACAATGTTCTATAAGTGAGATTTTCTTACAATGAACCGTTTCGGGAATTTTGTCAATTTAAGTCATCTTCAGACTATAAACAATATACAAAGACTAATAAACCTAACACATTTTTTCACAAATCAGTAATAGATTACAAACCAAATTCTTCAAAATAATTAAAAGTATTATTAAACATANATGATGGTAAAATATGTTAAATAGATCTAAATGTTGGCGATGATTGCAATTGATTGATTACGTTCTATGATAATGTTCTGTATGTCGATTGATGATATTCTATTAATGATTATGATAATATGCTGTCGATTTACTAAAATTCTTAATATATAAATTGTCAGAAGAGAGTGTACAAGTTTGAGTTGTAGTCAGGGGTAAATCAGATAGGTGGAAAAGTAATTAGGGTGCGACGTCACGGGAAAAACCATTATCGAAGAGGCTGGTAGACGAATAATTCTAGGAATAGAACATTAAAAATTAACTATGTCGTTACAACACGGTATTAGGTAATGTAGGTTGGTATGGTATCCATAAAGTAGTTTTTATGGTGTGTAATCTATTGCTGTATGAGGAGTTGTATTATAGGTAAAAATTGCAAATGGTAACCACTGATCCCAATCTGATTGACCTATTTTTATAAAATTTCTAAGGTATTCGGCTAACGTTCTATGAAAACACTCGAGAGCACCGTTAAACTGTGGATGATACGCGGTTGTTCGAACTTTTTTATTCTCAATAAACAAGTCTTTTTGAAAATTTCGCTCAAGAAATTTGTACTTTGATCTGTTACAACTATGCTTCGAATTCCATGTCGACATACGATATTATCGACAAACTTTCGTGCCACGGTCTCAGCTTTTTGACTTTTTATTAGAATGGCTTCGACAAACAAAAGTCAGGTCATCTTGAAAAGTTAATATGTAGGGGAAGTCCGGGAGAGTTGAACCGCTTTTTGTTTTAAGTATCGTATTTTCTAATAAATAAGGCTTAGTGATTCGATTACAATAATAAACAGTAGCCTGTTTATTTAGCTTTACTTATGCACAGTTACTTTTTCGATATTATAGTACTGAAATATGTTGTATATATTTGAATGAAAAATGGGATATGAGTCAACTCTCCTCACCTTAGGGACACTTGAACCGGGGTCTGGGGAGAGTTGAACATTGCTTTTTAAAGGGGAAAATAAAAATATTTCATCACAAAATGAAATTAAATTATAAAGGAACATAGTTATTGTTCTTCTAATAAAGAAAAAAAAAACAAAACTTGAACATATTCTTTAACATTCCACAATCAACATAATTATTCAACATTTTGTTAACAAAATTAAACATTTAACGTTTCTTTAATCAAACTTATTGGTCTTTCTTAACGTTTTGTTTAAATTATATACTTATTCTGGTCATTTGGTATCATCAGTTAGCCTTAATAATTACTTTCCATCAGCTGGTAAACTAATTAAATCTAATTCTGGTCACATTCATGACAAATGAAATCATGAATATCTTTAGAAACTTAGTCAAAAAGTTTCTACATCTATAAAATAAAACTCCAAAAATCCTCATACAAACACCATAGAGGGAGACATGAACCACTGAGTATATCTCCCGCACCCGTCATGGTGCAAGTCTCCCGCATATACTACTTTGACATTAAATTTTACTCACAGGAAAAACAATCAATCTTAGCGAAAAAACACTTAGCTCACTTCTGCTAGCATAAGCGATAGGTAATCTTTTCCAATTTCGCCCTGAGACAGTATAGCTCCCATGGCAAAGTTACTAGAGTCAGTTGTTAAAGGGTTTATTAAAATCAGGGTACTGTAATAATGAAGGTGACGTTATTT
>NW_020438875.1:1422562-1430304 GCF_000699045.2 Agrilus planipennis | reverse complement strand
TAGTTACTGGAGACCGGCACTGAGTCGCGGCACGGAGAACACGAAGAAACGGGTGGTTTGGGGCCCTTCTCCCTTGCCGTGGGTCGGTGGGATATTGGGACTGTCGGTACTGAGGTGAGCACGATTATTTATACAAACCTCAGCTCCGAGCAAGGGTTAGGAAAAAGAGGGGTTGATAGTGGGGTGTGAAGAGTAGGGCGAAAAGAAATGAAAAAAACGAATTCGTTTTTAACATTACTTTCGCGGCGGAAAAATAAAAAATGGATAGCGAGAAGTGATTGAGCAGAGGGGAAAACATAGGGTTGAAAAAAAAGAACGCTGTTGTGAGATAAAAATTAAGAAAGATAGAAAAAGTAAACGTTACAGAAAGAAAGAAAGCCTGTAGAAGAAATAGTAAAAAAACAAGTAAGGACATAAGATGGAAACTACAACCGAATAAGTGAAAAAAGAAGTAAAAAGAAAACGAAAACATAATTATAAGTAAAATTAAAATAGAAGTTAAAAGATGAGAAATGTAAAGTTCGGTTGTAGCATGGGGTGGTAGGCAGGTAATCGGGTGGCCCCATAGGGGTGCAGAAAACGGTCAACTCGGCCGGCGTTGTTAATTCGGAGAATAAATTTCTAAATAAAATTCACATCCGTATCAGTATTAATTATATTTCTTAGCTCATTCATTTCGTCTAATGGTGTTAAATTCATTTTTGGTTGAGCAATATAAATATCTTTTTTGGAAAGATTAATTACACTAATAGTACACTTATGATTAACTGATTTTGTTAAACACGAACTTAAAAATACTGTAATGTTCGTGGGTATAACAAAATTAACTTCTTATACTGATAACGACAAAAACTGTTTATTTACACTAATTATTGAAGAACTTAAAAACACTATTAAATTATTATTAAACTTAGGTTATTGTTGTGTTATGTGACGATGTAAAAAATACTGCAATCGTCGGTGTACTGCTGTACCATATAGAAAAAACTTCTCGAAGGACCAGTGCTCTCGATGGTAAAAAAAACACACACAAAACATAAAAATAACTATATTAAAAATGTTTCAAGTGCACACTAAATTGGATGTTTATGAAGAACTCGCCTAAATATATGTTATGATGGTAAAATATGTTAAATAGATCTAAATGTTGGCGATGATTGCAATTGATTGATTACGTTCTATGATAATGTTCTGTATGTCGATTGATGATATTCTATTAATGATTATGATAATATGCTGTCGATTTACTAAAATTCTTAATATATAAATTGTCATCCCTACTACGAAATGAGCCAGCCGAAGCTGGTTCAAGCTGTACAGCTATTGTTAGGGTGGTGACCTTACCAACCCTGGAAATACCGAATGGTACTGATTTCGGGACAGACAATACATCGTATACGTTTCTTTGGTACCTGCACAACAATAGTGCAGGAATTGAACATAATTTGGAAGTGTTGCTGAAGGCAGATTCTTGAAATTACAAATAATAATGTTAAACTGAACAAATGATACAAATAACCCAAGAAAAATATGTGCAAATGAACAAATATACCTACAACTAAGCAAAGATTAATATACAAATAAACAAATATACCTACATAAAGAAATATACAAATATGATTAAAATATAAAAAATATGTTTCAAACGTGTAAACATTCCGGCCGCCTTGAAAGGTCTCCTTTCAACTCAAAGTCTGTAATTACACGTTGAAATTGAATAAAATTACTTGCTAATGGATAAAGCACACACTGGAGTCACTGCACGTTTACGAACACTACCAATGCTCACTATAAGGGAAACAACTTTGATAAACCCGTCTATTCCGGGATGTAGTTCTATAAGTCCTAACTTCCGATGTATAGCTGGTTCGTTGTTTTTCCAAATCAAAACCAAGTCGTTTAATTTGAGTCGTTGCGATTTTTGTTTCTATTTGGTAGTTGGCAGTTGATTGATATACTCGACGTTCCATCGCTTCCAAAAATGTTCCATAAGTCTCTGAATACGTTGAAACTTATTTAGTGTATTCTCTGGTACTTCCAGCGAATTTTCTTCCTGCTACGTAATGAGTCTTCTTCCAATTAAAAAGTGCGACAGTTATAGAGGTTCAAAATCGTTTGGATAGGTGGACAAAGGTCTTAAGGGTCGGGAGTTTAAAATAGACTTGATCTGAGTCGATAATGTGCAACATTTTTCGAAATCTAAATTTGATTTAGCTACGATTTTCTTGATATATGTTTTTTCAGATTTTACACCTGCCTCCCAAAGACTGCCGAAGTTTGATGAAATTAATTTAGTGAGACTGTAAGATGTAGGTAGTATTATAGGATGAACTTTATTATAATTAAACGTAGAATTCTGAATTCTATCAACTAGTATGATACCAAACTGGTCTATATAGGGATTTAAAAGTAATAGTTTGCTGTCATTCGGTAAGGGTTTTCCGTTTTTTACGTTAATAGTTCTATAGAAAACCACCCTGAGGTTTGTTGTTAGACTACTACCTTTTACAACTGCTTGATGAGGAACGTAGTAATTTGGAAATTCTAGTTCGTTATTGTTTGTGACTAATGACATATGATTAAGCTTAGTGTACTCGTTTAAGAATTCCTCGTATTCGTTTTTTAACTGTAGATTGTTATGCAATTTTCGTTCTAAAGAAAAAAATCGTTGCAAAGCTACGTCTCGTGAATGACCTAGGGTTGATTTGTCTTGTTTGAAAGGTAAACTAACAATAAAGTGACCATCATGAGCCCGTTCTGTTGTGATATTAAAATGATTATCGCCTATTTGTTGTTCCTTTGAATATAAAATTAATGGATTCTCATCGATTTGCTGTATGTTCGAAAACTGTTCTAATTGATTAGAAATATGTTTATTACTAATTGATGTATAACAACTAATGCTATTTTGTATTTCTGAACTAATTTCTTGCTTTTGATTATCGAATGTACTTCCAAGGATCCATCCTAACCTGGTTTTTTGAAGGATTGGTAAATTCTTCCCTAATCTATGTTGGCCTATGCACCGGAGTTCCCAAAATATTCCAGCGCCAAGCAATAAGTCTATTGGGCCGGGTTTGTTGCATTTGGGATCCGCTAACTGTATATTCTTCGGGATAGTGAAACTTGACAAGCTGAACGGCTTGCTAGGTAGGATGCCAGTTATTTCGTCTAATACAAAACATGATATTTTTGATGAAAAACCGTTTACGCGCGACTTGAATTCGATTTCTGTTTTGAAGTCTATGTTAGATGCATTATTGCTTATGTCACACACAGTTATATTATATCTAACCTTTTTAACGCCTAATCGATTGCAGAGTTGCTTTGTTAAGAAATTTGACTGTGATCCTGGATCTAGTAGTGCTCTACACAAATGAGGTTTACCATATGTATCGAAAACCTGAATAACAGCCGTTGATAGAATTGTCTGAGACATGGTTTTTCCTGCAGCAAGATTAACAAACGAAACATCATTTGACTGTGCTGCTGGACTAATTAACAAATTACTNATAGAAGCGCTTTTAAATACAAACACTTCGCCCGAAATCGAACTAATGAACGATGTAGTTGATTGGGAAAAGGTAATATCACAACCAGATAAAATAGAATTTGGTGGAAAACACTAATCTCTGTATAGAACACAAACCTTAAATCACAAAGTAGTTCTTCTGAAACAAATTTGGTATTTTTTTATAGGAATTAAATGGTTTATTTTTAATTTTGATTTTTTAGCATTGTATGCCTTCCACTGATCGAGATTCTAACCGTCAAGCAAAATTAACACTTAGATATTCTGAAGATGTACTGGTAAAAGTTTGTATTGTTACTTTATATCGATAAACAAACAACACTATTTTTGAATGAGCTCACTCTTGTGAATTCGAGCTGGTAATTTAACTAAACTTTAGTCAAGTGCAGGACACTTCATTGAAATACAATCAATGATTTATGAGATAGAACAATTATGTAACTAATTAAATTACCAAAACTTTCAAGAAAGTTTATTGTAGGAACACAATCATCACCTGATGTGAAAGAATTATTACGTTCCTAAAACTAATTTTCATGAAACTTTTGGTATTTTATTCGTAATATTACGGATAAGTTTCAACAATTGGCAGCTTCTATTCTCACCATTTTACAAGAATGTTTTCATTAAAGACATGTTATAGGGTATTCTGTGTTAACTTTTTAAGTATTAGGTTTTATCAGAATTCATAGCGGCAATTCTAACGTAACCGTTCATTTCGACCGTGGTCTATAAAGCCGAACCTTTATTAACTCCATTTTGGGTCTTAGGTTTTGTTGAATGTTTTTTGTTGTTTAACTTGTGTAACTCTTGCATTAATTTTTCAGACGGTGATTGTTAAACCTCTCGTTGGATATCATTAAAATTAATTTTCTTTACTTTAAATGGGGCGCGGCGGAAAAGAAAAGGTTGGATGCGTTCGAAATCTGGTGTTGCAGGCGAATGATGAGGATACCGTGGATAGAGGTTAGAAATGAGGGATTAGAAAGAATAGGAGAACAGATAACTGTATGGAAGTCAATAAGAAATAGGCGAGATAGGTTTGTAGCACACCTTCTCAGGCATGTAGGTCTAGTCAGAAACATATTAGAGGCAGAAACGGGAGTTAGAAGGGGTAAAGGTAGACCTACGTTAGGTTACTGTTGGCAAATAGTTAAGGATGTGGGTTGTTCTGGTTTTAGGGAAGTGCCAAGATTAGCTTAGGATAGGATAGGGAGGAGGTGCGTGTCCAACCAGTCGTAGGACTGACGACCTTATGATGATGACTTTAAATGTATAAAATTGTGAAAAATTAATGTCTCAATGTTCCCTTTTTTAAATGTTGTCTACTTTTGATAAACACATTGTTTACAAAATAATTAAAAAATTAGTTTTTATCGGCTTTTTAAAATTTAAATCCGTTTCATCAATGTATAGGTCGCGATCCATTTCTATCAATTTCATTTAAAACAACAAGGACTGATATTTAATTTAGAAAAGCTATTTTTTTTAATAAATTGAAAGTTGAAATCAAAGCGAACATTTAAAAAGAAGTCCATTGTGATAATTCAAATTTTTAATAAGTTAAAGACATTATAACCATGCATGTTAACAACGATAAAAGGAAAAGCTCACGACTACTCTATATCTCGGGAAGATCGTAAGGTTAGGATTAAAGCATAAATGAAGTTATTTCAAATAGATATTCAAACCAAACGTTTAACAAATACAATAAATAAGCTGACAAAAATTAAAATACTCATTTCAACTTTTAATGGTGATCAAAAATATTAATTTATCGGAATATTAAAGTCTAAAAATTAATAACGTTTCTCTCTGCAGAAAAAAGGCACTTACGAAAAAAGTAAAGCATCTAAGGAACGACCAACAATATGCCCTATTTGTTTCAATGATGTGATTACGCATTTCAGTAGGCATCTTATTCGTCATCATGCTGATCATAAAGACGTTAAACTACTGAAGACTTTGAAACCGCGGAGTAAAGAACGACTTGTGATGGTGGCAGCTTTGAGAAAACAGGGTAACTTTCACCTCAAAACAGAAAAGGGTGTTTTACACCCTGTTAGAAACTCCGCTAGTTCAGACACAGAATATTATACTTGCACGTATTGCCTAGGTCATTATAGTAAAACTTTACTACATAAACACGCAAAAAACTGTAAAAGTAGGCCACCGGATTTAAAAACTGTTAGACAGAATTATCTAACTCAATCACAAACTTTTATGGCATCAGTAAAATGGAAGAACCAAGATTTTCTAAAAGCATCCCGCATCAAATCGGAAGTGTTTAGCATCATGCGACCAGACAATATTAGCTTTGTAGCAAAAACTGATCAGTTGATTTGTCTTTATGGAGAAACGCTCCTTAATAAACATAAAAGGCAGCAAATATCAACTGTTGTATCTAACAAAATAAGGGAGATGGCGCGACTTTTGATTGCCGTAAAATCATTTGACAATGAAGTTACTTGTTGATTTGATCTCCTCAAACCAGATCGTTTCCAAGATCTCATAAGAGCGACGAAAATTATCAGTAGTTATAACATTGAAACAAAAAGTTTTAAATCACCATCTCTTGCACTCCATATGGGTACTAATTTAAAAACAGTTTGTGATGTTGCTTATAAAGTCGTGCTACAAAACATGTCACTACAATATTTGAAGTGGTCAAACAAGGAAGAAACAAAACAAAATATCAAGGAGCTGCGACAATTAATAACATCTCATTGGTGCAACGAGCTATCGAGTTTAGCCTTAAAGGACATTAAAGAGAAGCATTGGGAAAAACCGGTGCAACTGCCATTAACAAAAGATATAGAAGCTTTCCAATTATATCTTAACAGTCGTGCTGATAAAGCATACGAAAGTTTGGCTAAAATTGGACAGTATTCTAAATTGGACTACAAAATTTTAACTGAATGCGTCTTTACATTGGTTGTTATGTTTAATAGAAAAAGAGTAGGTGATGTCCAATACCTTAAAATTGATACATATGAGTCTACTAGTGGAACACAAATACCAGAAACGTTTATGGAATCGCTTACCACTGTTGAAAAAGTTTTAAGTCAAAAATTTAAACGTGTGGTAACTAGTGGTAAGGGCTCTAAGCCAGTGCCGATACTATTTTCGAATCGACTCCAGAAATTCGTATCGTGCTTACTCAACGTAAGAAAGAAAAGCGATATTGTACCTAAATCGAATCCATATTTATTTGCCAACCCCGGATCGATAAACAGATGGATCAGTGGTACCAATGTAATAAGTCGCCTTGCTAAGGAATGCGGGGCTGAAAACCCATCTGTTTTAACTTCAACAAAGTTTAGGAAGCATATAGCTACTACTTTGCAGCTATTGAGTATGGACGAAAACGATATGGAACAAATTGCCAAGTTTATGGGCCACACACCTAAAACGCATGCTGAATTTTATAGGTACCTATCTCAATATCCCATTCTTTTTAAATCGAGTTTAATGGGTCTGCTAAACCATTGAAATCCAGAAATAATAGAAACTACGAAGTCGGCTAAGTGACAGCGAAGTTGCATATTTCTTCGTATGCTGAACTCTATTTTACTATATCATTTATCGTTTTAATTTTAGATTGCCGCAGGATATTTACCAGACGGCAAAAGTGGCAAAAATTCTATTACTGTTAGATAAGGGAAAAGGTCACCAGTTTCATGGAAAGAATATAAATGACATTGAGCTGAAGGATGACATCTATTACAGTTCCGAATCTGAAATCGATGATGAAGAAGATATTCCTCTTTCGGAACGTGTTCTAAGACAGTTATCAAAAAACCATACAAAAGAAACATCTCTTCAAAGTGATGCGATAAAATGTTTGGATACAACGTTAAAGGTTACAGAAAATACATGTAAAGAGAAGAGTAGTGAGACGAAAAATAGATGTATAGGAAGAGGCAGGTGTGAAGAAAGGGTTGTTCCTAAAAAC
This sequence comes from Agrilus planipennis, assembly GCF_000699045.2. Lineage (NCBI taxonomy): Eukaryota > Metazoa > Arthropoda > Insecta > Coleoptera > Buprestidae > Agrilus > Agrilus planipennis. The sequence continues at coordinate 1,422,817 of NW_020438875.1, read as the reverse complement.
GATACCGATCGAATTGGCCAAAGTAAAGGTAATATATTTAAGCACACTTGCTTTTTTTTTGGATACCTAACGCATTTCCATATTCAAGGAACTGAAGGAAGACGCAAATGGTCTGTACAAGAAAAAAGATTAGTCTTAAATCACTTTAAAAACCATATCAAAAAGCATATTACTCCAAAAAAGACCGAATGTGAACAACTTATTCGACAAAATTTAGAGATATTAAAAAATAAAGATTGGGTAAGAGTAAAAACT
>NW_020438875.1:1387750-1421969 GCF_000699045.2 Agrilus planipennis | reverse complement strand
TACAACAAAAAATTGTATAACACTTTTTTGTTGTATTTTGTGTCAGGAAGCCATGTTTTTTTTTTTTAATTATTATAACTGGGACACCCTGTATATTGTACATTGTATATATACAATATGTAGTTTAATTATGATTAACTTGGGCAAGATTAATATAACAACAAACTGGAACGTTTCTCTGAGAAAATGAGATTTATTATATTATAAGGCTATTTACACTATTTACAACTGAGTTATAAGATAAATTACAAACCTGAAAAAATGAGAAACAACATTTTCAGACAAAAGAGCCTTGAGGGGAGAAAGTTTCTTTACGATGTCGGGATCTTTTGATGAGACAATCGCTTTGTTACCGCGGAAAACGGTTTAACGTAAGGAAAATAATAAAATTTGTCCGGTATGTCGGAAATTAAGGCTTCGAAGATTGGAGGGAAAGAGATTTGGGACACTTCCACCACATGGAGGAATAGGTAGGGGAAGATGGTGATGAGTGAGAGGAGTCGGAGTGTCTACGCTTGCGAATTACGTTCTCATGATACTCGTAATGCTCATCGCTTGGCGAGACGGCCCCAGTCCTCTTCCCGGGAGTGCCAAAGGTGATGACCATCGTAATCGTCGAAAGGTGTGTATGAGTGTAAGTGTGTATGTGAGTGAGTGTGTAATCCTTGTGGTAGACCTTTTTTTGCATCTTTTCTCTGGGATATTTCTTCTTTAATTCTTACTTTGAAGGGTCGGTCTGACAGCCATGATCTTATCAGCTTTATTATTTTATGAGTTCTTGCCAGGTTTTTGGTGTATGATTTTGTTATACATTCATTATATGGATTGCATATTCTGCTTATCCTGCTTTGTTTTTCTCTAAGCCTGATCTTGTCGCTTTCCCGTCTGTATTTCTGCCATCTCTTGTTTATAGAGTTCTTTTCCTCTACAAGTGGTTTTTCTTCTTGCGCTAACCCATGTCTGTTATTGACGTTGGTTCGTATTTCTGTCGTACACTCACTAATCGCTGCCTTTATTTCCTATTCGATTTTTTGGGCCTCCTCGTCTATTTTCGTTGGGTTTTCCAGTGTGGGCTGCCCACTTATTTTGTGGCTTATGTATTGGAATTTGATCCAGTCAGTTTTTGTTCTCTTGTTTCTCGTATTTTGTTGTTGGTGGGTGTTCATTGTTATGATGACCGGGAAGTGGTCCGATAATAAATGGTTTAGCGTTTGCGTGGACTGTATTTTCTTTGTTCTATATCCTATGAGGAAATTTATAACATCGCCTTGGGTACCGTTTTCTAGTATTGTGGTGTAATCTTCAGGGCGGTAGAAATTGACTCCTGTGATTTTGCTAAGAGTTTTGTATACAATCCTGTCATTCGGGTTCGTGCTTCTGCTTCCCCATGCCGGGTGTTTCGAGTTCAGATCACCCCCTATCTGAGTATTTGACTCTTGTAAAATTGTTTCTAGATCCTTCTCTTGGATCCTCTTCTCCGAGGGTTTGTTAATGGCTATTATTATCATTTTTCTATTATTAATGTTTGTCTCAATTCCCACTGTCTTCGCGGTAGTATCCAGGGGAATCTCGTTTGTGCAGAATACTTTTAATTGCAATGACTACTCCGCCTCTGGGACGGTCTGTTTTATCTCAGCAAACTACTGTATACCATGGTAAGTAGAAATGGTCTCCAGTTTTCAGGTGGGTCTCTGTTAATAGTAGTATTAAAATGTCTTGCTCGCTAAGAAATATGCGTAGTTATTCCTTACGTTTTCTGATACCATTTGCTTTCCAAGTGCAAATTATTTGATCTTGACTATTTACCAATGATTGGGTTTTATCCATAAATGTTTTTTAGCATATTTGGCAAGAACTTTTTTAAGACCCTTTCAACCGCTTTTTCAATTGGGTTATCTTCATTTTTCTCCTCCACTATGTTTTTCCTTTCACTTTTGCATATGACTGTCCCTCTTGGACTGTTGCAGCCTCGATCAAACTTGCCTTCTTTTGTATTGATTTTGCTTTGATATTGTTCGGATGTGCCGAGCATTCTTTCGAAAAAGACATGTGACTGCCTTTGCAGGGAGGTCTGATCCCTTTGGTTTTTTGCACTCGAAAGACGGATGATTATCGCCACAGAATGCGCATCTCCACTGGCCTGTGCACCGGAACTGTACATGTTCATATAGTTGGCAGCGGTAGCACTGTGATTCTGCTGTTGCTTTTTTCTTTGGCTCAGCCTTCACTCGTAGCCCCATTATCTCTGTTACTTGGAACAGTTTTTTCCCCTCCGGTGTTTCTTCTGTTGTGACAATTCCCATGGGATAACTGACATGTCTGCTTTTCTTCATACTGATTACAGTCTTAAAAATGTAAACCTTGTCCCGGAGATCTTGAATTTGCTCTATTAAGATTTCTTGTAGGACTCCTCCAAACACAATCATTATATCCTTTTCGTCCTCCAGACTGAAAGTATACCTATCAGCTCCTAGTGCGTCTATTAACTTAATTGCCCGTCTATAGTCGTTTTCTGTTTCTGTAAATATACGCACTCCTTCCTTTATGTAGGAGCTCTTAATTATTGATATTTTTGATATTTGGATCCCTTCTCTTATTGTTTGGTATTTTTTCGTATCTGTTTTCTCTGTCTTTCTTTTGTGTTTACCCTCGTGTCTTCTTTTTCTGTTTCCAGAACTTCTACTATTGGCACCTGGATGCCGTCTTCAATTTCTTTGTAACCTCTAATTGTTTGTTTGGCTAACAGCGGATTAACTTACATTTTGTTTTTTTGTGGTTTTTTCTCATTTTCGGTAGGTTGGTTTTTTTTCGTCGGGATTTTCTCCAGGGTTAAAGTGGAGCTTATTTCCTTTTCCATGTTCAACTTAGCGTTATTTGAAACATCCTTTTCGCTTGTAGTATCAAAGCGATTGGATGTGTTTGAACTGAAATATTCGGGTAATTTTTTTACTTTGTTTGCTTTACTATGTTTGGTTTTCTTTTGATCTTTGTTGTACCTGTTAGCCGCTTTTCTTTTCCTTTTGGTATTACTAGCATGACTTGTGCTCGAAATGGTTGATGAAGCGCTATCTGAGAAGCTGTCGTCATCTAAAATGCCCTTTGCTACCAATTACGCCGACATACCTTTTATTACTTCTGTGAGCTCACTAATTTCCACTTGCAAGGTCTCAATATGCTGACTAAGATTCCCTATTTCCTCGTCCTTCTTCCGAATAATTTCACTTATATCGCTAGTTTCCATCATATTGTTTGTAATTCACTGGCCGCTTTGTGGGCAGCGGAGCCAAAAGCCCGCCTGTTTTCAACGACTATATATTTATTAGTGAATATAATGCACGTAATATGAGGATCTGTATTAAAACAGTATAATAGAACGTTCACTTGTCACTCAAACTCAGAAATATCGCAAGCAATCGACCGACTCGTACGACAGTTGCGACTCGACTGAATTTCGATCCTTCTTTTTTGTTTTCGTGGTAGAGGGGAAATCTTCACAAGACACCCAGCCATCCGTCCTCGGACGTACCGACTAAAACCCCTCTACCTGAGGCCGTTATAGGATCAAATAAGGTCCTCTTCAGCCAATTGTTGTTCAGAGTTTTATGTGATTGTGTTTTTTAGAATGCGTTTGTATGTGTGTGGGGGGGGTTATTTTAAGGAATTGGTTGGTTGTGTTAAGGTTATCCAGGTAATTGAGGTATTCGTCAGGGAGGTCGAGAGTGGTTGCCAATAATTTGGCAGGGGGAAGGGGATTTTGTTTTTTGGTTTTTGTGTGATCCTTCGGAGTATGTGGGATAGGGTATTTGTTGTGATGGGGTTGGTGTTTTCGATGGCTCTTTTAGCGGAGTTTGTTTGTAGTGTGTTTATGCGTGTGGGGAGTGGTGTGATATCAATGTTATCGTGTAATGTGTTGGAAGGAAAGAATCTATTTAGGCACGCGATTTTACGTAAAATGCACTTCCCGGTTGTGAGTACATTGTGTGTGTGATGGTGGGGCTCTGGTTAGTGATACTGCGCGATAATCTATAAGAGGTCTTACAAATGTTTTGTATGTGTGGAGAAGTGTTTTTGTATTACACGTCTTTATTCGACCGTTTATTAAAGAGATTAAGTTAGTGCGTTTCCGTACTCTATCCAGTGTGTTTGTGATGCCTGTGTGTGGGTTCATTGTGTGTGTTATTGTGATTCCTAAGTATTTTATTTCTGTTTTCAGCGTTAAGTAGTGTAACATTCGCTCGTTGAAAGGGATTTTTTGGTGACGAGATTAAGGTGTCTGAATAGAATGAGTTGGGTTTTGTTTGAATTAGGTTTTACACGTCATTTACTGAGCCATAGTTCGAGTTGATTGATTTGAAAATTAATTTTAGAGTTACATGAATTGGTGTTTACGCCGTATGCTCAATAAGTGATAATTGAATTTTCGAGGGGCTGTGGAATTTCATGACAAAATATGCTATATAATAGTGGCGCAAGAACCGTGCCGTGGGGTACGTGTTCCCTATTTTGATTTTTGACGGTCTATCCGTTAAGAAAGAGTGAATTAATTTTACGAAGAAAGGGGAAAGGTTAATTTGTAATCGTTTGTATAGTAACCCGTTATGCCAAACTGTGTCAAACGCTCTTTCGAAGTCGAGTGCTACTGTTAGGGTACAACCGCCCGAATTCATGGCTTATATTGCCCTTGTTTGTAATTTGAGTACCGGGTCAAGGGAGTTTAGTCCCTTACGGAACCCGGCTTGGGTGTCTGGGATGATGTTCTTGTCCCTGCAGTAGTCTGAAAGGCGTGTCGCGAGTATCCTTTCAAAGATTTCGCCAGTGTTGTTTATTAAAGAAATTGGTCGATAGATTAGGATCCGTGTCATCCCGTTTTGTGAATTGCGTTGAATATGGTGATAAGTTAGTCAATAGCGGAGGGAGGTAGGTTTTTAATGATACTATTGGTGATTCCGTCTTCACCATGTGAATTGTTTTTTAGTTTACTGAATGTGTCTGTAACATCGTCTTGTGCTATTTCGCGTAAAATATGATTTTCATTGTGTTGTACGGTTTGTATTAAGTTTGTGGTGTTATGATCTATTCTCGCGACGTGTATCGCGTCATAGTGTGGGTCCGTGTAGGTAACGTACAAATTTTACGAATGCATTGGATTTTTCTACCGCTGTATTGTAGATCTGATCGTTGATTACTAAATGGGTAATTGTGGGTTGTTTTTGGCCGGTGATTCTTTCCAAAATTTGGAATCGCGAAAATTAAGTTTTGAACAGGTTTCGTGCCAACGTTTTTCTTGATGTTTATTTGTTTTGAGTCGAACTAACGCGTTTAGCCTGTTTTCTGTTTTAACGAGTGGATCGCGGGTTCTCGAAAATTGCCTATACAAAGCCCGTTTTTTTTTGATTAATTCAATTATCTCACGCGGGAGAGGTTTTCGGCCTATTATTTTGACTGGCGCAGTTTCGTATATCGCGTTTTGTACACATGTGTTGTACGTTTGTATCGCGGTGTTGTCGGAATTAATGTTCTTCTAATCGCGTATTTCTTTAAACGAGTTAGGTGTAATTTTACATGATCGTATATTAAGTGTGGCGGATAGTGGTATGTGGTCGCTAGTTGTTAGAGTACCTATTCCACATTTGTCGGAAAAAAGTGGCACGACTCTGTCCGTATAGAGTATGTGGTCTGGAATGGACGAGCCTTGATGGCTTAAAAAGGTGAAATTTGTTTGCTTCTTATGCGGAATAAATTGTATGTGAGAAGCGCGTTTGCGAGTATTCGCCCGTTGGCGTGTCGAACGTTAAAATCTCCTAGAACTATGGCTCTAGGAATGGTTGATACGTAGCATAAAAACTCGACTGGTAGCCTGGTAGAAGGTTTGTTATAAAACGATAAAAATGTCTCCGGAGTGAAGATGCAGAGTAGCTGCGTAGCAGTCGAGCTCATGGAATTGAGGTGGTAAGAAAAATCGGTTAGACTCAATGGAATTGTGTATGATTAGCGCCGTCCCTTTTTTGTGGAGTTGTTTGTCGTTTCGGTAGATATTATACTGTGCTATGTATTGCCGTGCGTGATTTCTTGTAGTGCGAGAATGTGTATAGAATCATTATTTACTGTGTATTTTATGTTATTCTTTTTTCTCTTCCATCTGTTTGTGTTTATTGTACAAATTTTAAGGTCCGCGAATGTTAATTAACGGGGAAGATGAGCCATTGGTTGGTGTGGGTTAGGATTTAGACGTGTTATGGATAGGTGTACGTTATTACCTCGGTAAACGTAGGAGACTTTGCGCTTGAAAAACTGGGCGGCTTGGCGGGCGCTTTCGACGAAGCGTTGGTTCGGATGTAGTGAGGTCATACATAGGTATGTAAACCTGATAGTGTCCTCGATCGTAGTGAAGCGTCTGGGTTTGGGAGTGCTATCATTGGTATCTGATGAATCGTCCGCCGACATTTCATCTGCTAGTGGATCAACACACTTGATAGGAGCGTAGGTATCAGAGATTCAGGAGAGCGTCTGTTGGGGTATTTAGAGTCAATGACAGGACGGTTTTTGGGAGCAGGAGGCGGTGTTGTTTCCAAATGTGAAGCAATTGGCACATTGTAAATGTTGAGGGCCTGGGGATTGGGAAGGTTCACATCTGTAGATTTTGGAAAACATTGAGTCCTTTGGATAGTAGGGTATCTATGGATTTAGGGCAATTACCCTAAAGAGGAAAGTGTCTTTGCCTGTTTGCCTGGACTTGATACGCCAGGCGTTTTTGGCATTGATCTTCTGATTTTTAAGGGCGGTTAGGATGTCGATTGAGGATATATTCAGATCTACAGAACGAATGACGCAGTAGAAGGTGAGTGTGACAATTGTTAGCTTTGAAATGGTAGGGGATTTGGCTTTGAAGTGGTAGGGGATTTAGACGTTCGGTACGGCTGTATTTTCATTTTTTCAGACAAAAGAACCTTGAGGGAGGTGGTGGACATCGTAATCGCTGAATAAGGTGTGTATGGGTGTAAGTATGTGTGTGTGCAACGTGTGTTTGTGTTTGTTAGTTTGTTAGCTTCCTAACAGGGTGAGTGTTAAATTCAAAGGGACGTTGCGTACTCGGTCCTAGTGAACGTTGGTTAATAAAAAAAATTTTGATTGCTTACCGTTTAATCGGCTGGGCAGTGATGGTCTATAATTTGACAGCTGTATGCATGAAGCGTTGCCTATTAAACGTACTGACGGCTATCGAACAATTACGGCGTTGTCGGCTAACCCGAAGGCTGCTACTGTTGTCGTAGACTGGTCTGCTCTGTTCGAGGATCGGTTGGAGAGTAGTCGAAGGTTGGCTGATAGGTTGCTGCTGTTTGCTAAGAAGGTTCGCTCGCTGAGAAAGTCGATCGAAGGATGAATTTCGATCCTTTTTTTTGTTTAGATTATACTCGAGGAGGGGAAATATTCAAAAAGAAACCCCCTTAAGAGAGGTAGTGTCGGATTTTTACCGACTAAAATCCCTCCTCGAGCGGGGAGATAAACCCTGTGGGTTAATCATCCCCGGGATGAAAGTGGAAGGCTGAGGATTGGGGAGAGGGTTGAGATGGGGAATGGATTAAGAGTGTGGGTAGAAGGGAGTGTTGGGGTGGACACCGAAGCAGGTGGTCCACCTCTGTAGATGGACACTCGCGCTAAAAAGCGAAGCTAGGATCTAGATGTGAGCGAAGGAGAGCGGCCCATTGTAGAAGGTGACAGAATCTTCGGAAACGGTCGTTTGGTTTCGGTGCGAAGTTGGAGAGTGCCGAGATGGAGGGGTTTGCGTGGCCTGACACTGAGGCCCAAAGATTTGCCGCGAATGTGATTGCAGCCTCAGGGAGAGAAGGTAAACCGGTTTCGATCATAATTTGTGGGTTTCTGACGAACCAGGGGTGGTCTAGTGCGGAGCGAAGAATCCGCATGTATGTGCCTTCAGTCGGTGGGGGCGCAGCTCCAGACGGGAATGGCAAATGCTCCTAATAATTGCGTTAAACGCATGAATTTTGGTCTGTTGGGAGATGGTGTTATTTCGGAAGTGTCGCCAGTTTAGGCATCTGTCGAAGACGACGCCTAGGTAGGTGACGGAGCTGCTCCATTTAATGGGGCGGTTGTTGACAATGATGGAGGGAGGTTTTCGGAGCCTACGAGAAAAGAAAATTTCCTCCGATTTTGTCTCGTTAAAGAAAGTTTCCATTTCCGATACCAGTTTTTTTGGAGCCGCGGTAGAAACCTATTGATTCTTGCTGTGCATTGGTGAATGGTATTTGAAGAGTTTATAATGGCTATGTCGTCAGCGTACAGAGCAGTAAGAATGGAAGAGTGGGAGGGCATGTCCGCGCAAAATAGGTTAAATTGGAGCCTTGTGGAACACCGGCTCTGACGGGTCTGACATTTCAGATACTAATTTTCTTTGACCTTTATCTTTTCTATTTAAATATTTTAGTCTATTCTTCTCTGTTTGAACTGATATCTGAGCCTTTTACCTATCCTTATCTTCTGTAATCTTTATTTTTTACTTAATTCCTTACTTGATCGCGTCATTTTCACTGTAACAATTAAAGTAACACTTTTTATAAAACCACTATTTTATTAAAATATTAAGGAAAAGAAATATAAAAATGTCTTTTTATGTACAATTTAAAAAAATTATACATAATACTATAGTTTAAGAGCCAGTAGCCAGCAACCTAAAGGTAAATTATAAAACCTGAAATTTTTACCAGAGAGTCTCTTACATGTGTCACTCACAAGGCGGGGTCTCGCTAAGCCCAGCAAGGTGGACCTTCGCTACACTCAGGTCTGCCAGGTATAAAAATTTCACCAATTTTAAGAGTATTTTATAAAGGCTTCCGTTTGAAAATTTAAAAGTATATATTTATTTTTAATTAAAAATAACAATGGCAGACGTATATCGAGCTTCCAAGATCATGGCAGACACTTTAAACATTGATAAAAATTATAATTTTTAAAAGTATTATATTATATCTGATCTTTTGATATGTTGTTTATTGAACTATTAAAACCTTATATTTACCTCGGCAGACGTTTTCTCCGTAGATAATATCTTGGCAGACATGAAAAACTTATCTACTACCTGACCATTCTCATGTACAGTACACACTCCATCTCCACATATTTTGGATGCAGTTAATTGCAGTATTACGCTTATAAATTCGAATATTAGTATAATAAAAATTATATTTCTTATTATTATATTAAGGATGGGAAAAATGGTCCATTAGAAAGCTATAATAAATATTAGCTTACCATAATAAAAAAATGAATGTAATTGAAACTTTGACTATTTTTCGTTTATTTAAAATAAGCCAGTAGGTGAAAATATAAAAAGTTAGTGAAAAAATATAATTTCAATTGTTCACATAAATATAAATAATGTACGTCCCGAATTTTATTCAGTAATATCATCTTCGGAATCATTTTCATCTTCACGTAACTGATTGTCATCGTCCTCTGGATCTATTTCTGTTAAATTAAACTTAAAATGTGTAAATTGAGCCAAAAATATATCATATGAAATTTCTTACTAATAAACTTACCAGGAAGCTTTTCAACTAAAGTTGATCCCCGTCAAACCATTTGAAAGTAAATGAGTTATTTTGTTCTATCCGTCCATACTGTAAAGGGTTCAACGTGGTGGGATTTTTTAGTTTTGCATTCCTCCATATACTCGAAATATAATGAGCTCGTAAAAGATGTTGGTAGAGCTCACTCTTACATGGTGGTATAGAGCTTGCGTCAAAAGTGCGCACCTTTTTACAGAAGCTTTCATCGATATCTGATGTTTTGTAGCTGTTAACAAAGAGTTGAAATCTACCATCATCCACATCATTGCATTTTTTGCATTGTACATTTGGCAAGTAAATTTCTGTATAATATGAAATAGTTCTTGAAATTGTTCTTCTGTTATATCAAGGTTACCTAAAGTTGCAAAAGCTTGTTGAAATTCAATGCTTTTTTTCAATAAAGTAAACGGTCTTTTTTTTCCCTTATTAAAAAAAGCTGAATTGTAATCACATCCGGTGAAGGCGTGAAAACCAATCAAGCTTTTAGCTAGTAATTCACCAAGTTGTTCATAAATTTTCGACACGTCAATATATCTCTCATTGTTTCCAGTCCCAGTCAGCATCCATACGCGAGAAGCCGAATTCTTCAGGTGAGTTATATTACCTAACATGGTTATGAAAATATCGGTGTCAGAAGCCCTAATTACAATATTGGACTTGTCTACGATAGCACAAGCATGATAAATTATTTTGCTGTCTGCTTCTTCGTGCAGATTACAACAAAGATCGTGAATAATATTTAATTGAACTTTTTCATCCGCAACTTTATAAGAATAACAATTACGGAAACTTAAATGGATCAATTTATTACTCAGAAATGATGCGATTTCATCACTAGCCCAATGAATAGTAAAAAAATCGATAAGTGCTTGTTTAAATTTAGTATTTTATATTTCTTTTGTAATGTCAGCAGGTTTTACTTGATCAGGTCCAGAAATTTTGTAATCGACTAGTGGTGCTTCGTGTCGTAGACATCGTTCGTTGTCCTTTATCGATGGGTGTAAATATTGGTCGAATATTACATCTATTCTTTGAGCTGGATATTTGGTGATCATTTGGAGAAAATTTTTTGGAATGTCCCTCATGGAGTGAAGAATAAAGAAGCCATCGATTAAAAATACGTCAGTATATCGCGGAGGCTCACGGTCAACGATTAGTTCCAGAGATTTTACCAAAGTTGATTTGTTGGTTTTGCAAATACCACCGTCCAAATGACATAAGGCTAGAGGCACAGGAGTTATTGGATACGACAAAATTTTCAAAGTATATATCTTCAATACTAAGGTCCACTTATATGGATATCTACTTGCTGAAAACGAATCCCGAACGTAGCCAAAAAGATCGAAATCACGATCCGCGTCTGGCAGTTTCGACAGAATACAGACCACTTCGAATTATTTTATTGCTCATGGTTTTCGTTTTGGAGTTGGAAACATGTTATCACGTCATTTTCTAATAAAATTTCGTTGCGTTGATTTCCGATACGATTCAGAAGGGATTCTTTTACTTACGACTATGTTGAACAATGTGAAATAATTAATGTGTCGCGGGCTGCGCCTGTTAATTTTGAACAACGAGTTCAAATAATTTATTATACGAGCATTGTTCTTGACCTGGAGTGCAGTTTTTATAAGTATTTATAAATTTTTCACATTGTTGAATATAATAAAAATGATTTTTGCTTCCACTGTCATATTGTGGAATAATTTGCCTGGGTATATTTATTTCACTAAAATTAACGTTATGGGTCATTTCTGGGTGATTATTTATAAAATTTGAATTTAAATTATGATTACTAGAAACAGAATGATTAGTAATAAGATTTTCCTCGTCAGAATTTTCACTACTATTATCGAATATTAATGTTCTTATCGGCGATCTTTCTCTTATCATTCGATATTTTACATTTATATCGTTAAATTATGGTAAAAGGAAAGGTACTCAGAGGAGCAAATCAACATTGCCTCGGCGAGGTTCTTCTGCAGGTGAATTTTCTCTGTGCTATGAAGATGATGACCTGGATGAGGACTTCGGGTGCAGCTTCTAAGACGTAACACAGGCGAAGCTCTTCTGTACAGGTAAAGATCTTCTGGTTTTGTCTCAGTGAAGTCTTTAATGCACGATTTCGGGGTTGGTTGTCATTAATGGCGAACAAAGAATATAAAATCACCGACACTTACGAATTTTTAGAAAATTGCGCTCAGTTGTGCCGTTCCGCGATCCTGTTCACAGCGTCAATTAAGTTTGCAAANTTAATTTATTAATTTTTAATGTTTCAAGTAAATTTAATTTTAAACTTTTCCTTTCAACAAGCAAAATCTTAAGATTCTCATTAAAACTATGTTTATTACAATTAGATGTTCAGCATAAGAGGATATGCCTTTCCTGTAATCAAAGCATTTCTTATGCTCATTCAATCGTTCTTTAAAACTTCTTCCCGCTTGTTCAATATAAGCTTTGTTAAGTTGGTGTACGCCTGATTTATTCTCTTTTTTTGTCTGATCTTTATTATTTTTAATGAACAACCCTAATGTGTTATTTGTTTTGAATGAAACACACGTCTCTGTATACTTTGATAGTATTTTTCCTAGCATAATAAATATATTACCTAAAAATGAAGATTTGTAATTTTGAGCGGGTAAACTAAGTTTAATGTTTTGTTATCTATTTTTTTTTATTAATGCCGTAATTAAAGAAGGTTTATAACCATTGTTAATTTAATTAATAAATTTTGTTTAATTCTGTATTAAAAGATTCCATTGTTTATGAGACATAGGGTGGTATGTATGGGCATGTACTATAATGTCTGTCTGTGATGACCTATGATAAATAGCGAAAGAATGTTTATTGTTTAAATTTTGAATAGTGAGATCTAAAAAATTTATACATTTCTCTATTTCTATTTCTAATGTAAATTTAATTTTAGGGTGTAATTCATTTAAGAAATTGAACAAGTTAGTTAATTGTCTATCCGTTCCGTTAAAACATACTAATATATCGTCCACGTAACGGTGCCAGTATATACATTTTTTGAACAACCTATTAGTAGAAATAACAATTTCTTAATCGTTCATAAACATATCCGCTAAAAGTGGACTTAAAAGATTACCCACAGTCGAGCCTTGTTGTTGTTCAAAGAATGTGTTATCAAAAACCAAATAATTCTGTTTCAAGCAAATAGTCAGTAAGATTATTAATTCGTCTTTTATTATGAGATTAACCGTATTATTTTCTAAATGGGTTTTAAATAATAATGTAACTCCATTAGGAGGTATACTAGCGAAAAGGTTGCACACATCGAAAGAAACCAATTTACAATTACTCGGTAAATTAATATTGGAAATTTTGTTGATTAGATCTGTAGAGTTATTCAGCGTAAACTTGGGTTTGAAATTTGTTAACTATTTAATTTTATTTACCAAATATTTTGAAATATTTACCCAAGGAGCTTGAACAAATGAAACAACTGGTCTAATTGGATGATTAGCTTTATGTAATTTAATAATGTAATATATCATATAATTTGGGAGATTGGGGGTTCATAACTAATAAATAGGATTTCTTTTTATCGGAAATTAACGCTACTGAATTGTTAATAATATATTTAACCGTTTTTTGAAAAGCTTGCGTAGGGTCTTTTTTAATTTCTGTAAATTGGTTTTCTCTCAAAAAGGTTTTAACTTTGGTAATATAATCTAATTTAGGGATTTAACTATCTTTACTTCTTTGCTGTAAAATTACGTGTACAGCCTTTGGTACTAGTGACTCGATACAAAGATGATGTTGAGAATAAAAACAAAGCACACTATCATCCAAAGAAATAGTTGTAAAGTCGATTCTTGCTAGTCTATCATTTAACATTGTTGAAAAGCTATAGAAATTCAATTTTTCGAAATCATATTTCCACTTGTCAATTGGCAAAATAGACTCATCATTACACATTACACATTAATATTGAAGATCTTCACGATCGCTTTGAAGATCAGCAACTGTAGAGACGTTCGATACTATATCATCAGGATTAACAAGAACTGGGTTGTTTGGACCCTGTTCCCAAATGCATCCTGGTATTGGATTATTCTGATAAAACAACTGTCGCAGCTGTAGCGGTGTAGCTCCTTTCGCCGGTGCAAATACAGTCCGTCGCAGGTTATTCAAATTAATATGGTTAGGTTGTGGGATGATACGACCTTGTCGGTCGAAATGCTCCCTTGGAATTCGAGGTACAAATGTGTCATCAAACACGCTCACTAGTCCAACTAAGTTAATAGGTGTGGTGAGTTGGTCTGGAAGCACAACTATAGTTTTTTCAGCCTTAACAAACGCTGGATCTAGTTGCTCAGAAGCAAAATCATCATTGGACATCCGCAACATACGGCATTCATGTAGACAGATAGTGATCTGGCATTTGAATACTGCCAGTCCGACACGCTCTTCGTAATCTCTGTGAGGGTTGGAGTTGTGGTAATAATCGTTAGTGTTTTCAATACTGAGTGACCTGTCGGGTCTGATATCAGTATTCCTAAAATGGGCTATCAGAGCGGACCTAAGCACGGTCGTGTAATATACAACCTAAGTCGGCACATAGTCATCATTTATTCTATGCACTCGTCCGCATTTCAGGTTAGCGATGAAACCCTACCTGTAGGGGAGAAAAGACCTCATTAAGTATATCATTCGCATGGGATATAGCGAGAGACAGTCTCTCCGGGACGTAAGATGAAAAGGGTTCACATCAGAGAAGAGTCACTCCTAGCTTGCGCTAAAGACTCTGTGTAGCATGGATTCCTACCGAAGGCAGGAATTCACGCAACTTTGTCTTAAAAATCTTGTAAAACGTAGAGCGGCTGATGTAGAATCGTTACATCTCGGTCAGACCCCCCGGGCACCCAGGAGGAGTGGAAGAAAATGCAACGACTTACCGGGCTATTTCCGGACGGTAGCCGGACAATGTCATACACAAACTTCTTGGCGTCCCATCCTTCTGCAAGAGTCCGAGGACCCTCTCAGCAAACTTGGACGTCGCAGATGATTAACTTGCCATCTGGCTTGTGTTGTGTTGCCGGACAGGCTTGCAGGACATGAGACAAGGACTCAATACTACTGCAATCTGCTCGGTAACCCCGTTCTTCACGGGCATGGAACGGCAGGTAACGTGTAGAGCAGTTCTCAAGCGCTTTGCCGACAGTAGAAGAGCTGATGCTATTGCGTCAGTAGGAGTCGGGATCCCCTCTTGGTGTGAGAGAGCCAACTCTTGCAGGACCCGAAGCAAAGACCGATCTTTTATCTCCGTAACTGTCAAATCTCGCCGGTGTTCTGTCGGGGACCAGAATTAACAGACTTGGTTCCTGAGGCGAATAAAACTTTTTTGGCAAGGCACTGGCAAACGGGCCTAGATGTTCGGCGCGGATTGGGCACAGAAGATGTTGATTGTGCCCGTTTTCGTATTGTCCCCGTGGAGGGGGCAGGTCCGTGGAGATTAGCCTGGTCGTCGACATAAGTTCCGATCTTACGTGCTGCTAACGAACCCGTATCAGCGTGTGAGGGGGGTAACCTAGCCCGGAGATAACCCGCTACCGCAATGTCACGTGCCCATACGTAGGCCGATAGTCGGAACGTGGGGGGAGTGCCCCCTTTTGGACACGCGCGTTTCCTGATACACCCAGCCGTCTGACGCCAAGGGATGGCTAGGCGCGATCCGCTGTGCTTATTCATTGGGGGATACCCAACATCCAGCGTCGCCACCGAGGAGGCGCACAGACGTACCTGAGCTCGAACACTCCTGTCGACACTTAACTTATGGAGATTTAACGTGCGCCTCCTTACCATGAAATGGTAAATTCACACGTCAAACCAACACAGCTGAACCATGATGGTATGAAAAGGACTATTTGGGGTCTCCCCTCCGTCAGACGGATTGGTCCCAGGAAGTCACCAATGTGGTTCGGGCTGGTGCATCAGCCGACGCCGGCGGGTTAATCCATGCCCCACTTAGTATGTAAAGGTTTGAGGTCACGGTATTGGCGCCTACCGATGACCTCGTGGTCCAGCATGCGGACCGTCAACCACTGCCCCACGAGTCCATTCCTCAACATAGACCTATGACGCGCACCCTTCACTCGGTACTCTTATGCGCGCCCCGGGCTTGGGAGGCCTAATCCCATTTTACCAGGGTATCACTGGTTTGCCATCCTAGCAGAGGGGCGATACTGCACTCGCTTTACCACGCTAGTCCTCTCCGCGTTTGATTTACGTCAACAATACTCAGGTGTATTCGTCCAAAACTAGCGAAACCTATAGCTATGACTAAATTATTTACCACGGTATCTATTTCTTCACTAACAATATGTAAAAGAAAGATTGCGGTCATGTAACTTTCTTGTGCCCTAATAGTATTTAATCCTCTTTCAGTCATAACAAAATTTTGGGAAATATTCTTGAGATTATTCTCATAATTCTGAACAATTTATTTATTTAGTCAAAACTTGTTTATTAAAATGTTTAATGATGTTTTCTTCGTTTACCTTTAATTCGTTTATAGCCAAATTTTATATCTTTCTCTATCATCTGAGTCTAAAGTTCCCGAAATAAATTTGAATGCTGTTCCTAATAAGTTAATTAGGACTTTCTTACTTCTTTTTGTTCCTAAATTTAAACTATCTGGATGAATTGTTGCAATGTAGTTTTTAATACGTTGAATGCGTAATTGTAATAACAATATTTCTCTTGTGCTGGTGTTATTTTAATGTCAGATAAAATTTTGAATTTATTTTTGTTTTGATTTTCAACTTGTTTACCGGGACTGAAGTTTACTTGGTTAAACTGATCTAAATTTAAAAATCGCCGATGCTCTCCAAATCTATTGGTTCTCGTTGGCTAACATCTCCGGGATTATTGAATAATGACAAGAGGTCATCGGACGTTTCAAATACATTAGTTTCTATTCGTGATAAATAATCTGCATTACTATTATGTTTACCCTTTTTGTAAATAATTTTGTATTCAAATTCCTCCAACTTTAAACGCCATCTTATTAACTTTGAATTTGGCTCTTTGCTGCTAAACAATTGTAGCGGCTTGTGGTCCGTCACAATGTTAAACTGCCTGCCATATATGTATGGTCTAAACATTTTAACTGCCCAAATAACTGCTAAACATTCTTTCTCAATTACTGAATAATTTTGCTCATGCTCGTTCATTGTCCTGCTAATAAACATAATTGGTTTATCTTTATCTATTGCTCCTTGCGATAATACGGCGCCTAGTCCTACTTTAGAAGCGTCGCATGTAACATTGAAAGTTTTTGAGAAGTCGGGGTATGATAAAATTGGAGGATTACTAATTATTCTCTTTATTGTATTAAATGCGTTAACGAATACTGTACTATGTTCTACTTTTGAATTCTTCTTCAGACATGATGTTAGTGGTTTTGTGATGGTAGTGTAATCTTTAATAAACTTACGGTAGTCCGAGAAAAAATTTAATATCTCTAATCGTTTTTGGCAATGCTACACTTTGAATTTTCTGAACTAATTTGGGATTTGGTTTTATTCCTGTAGTAGTAATTAACTGTCCTAAATATTCAATTTCCCTTAACAAAATTCTGATTTATCCATTTAAACTCTAAATTTATGATTTTTAAACGTTGAAATACTAATTTAAGGTTATTGACGTGTTCTTCGAAAGTTTTTCCTAAAATTATGATGTCATCTAAATACACGAGGCATATTTTATCTACTAATCCTCATAATACATGGTTCATTACACGGGCAAAACATGCTGGTGCGTTACGTAAACCAAACGGCATACGCAGAAAATGATAATGTCCGTTTTCTGTTGAAAAAGCAGTTTTAAACTGATCTTCTGGTTCTATCTCTATTTGATGATATCCTGATTTTAAGTCGAGTTTGGAAAAATATCACTTATCCTCTATGGTCTTCTCGTTCAGTTTCCTAAAATCTACTACCATTCTCCATGACTTTTTTCCTTGTTTGTCTGGTTTTTTACTAACTAAAAATATCGGTGAATTGTACGGTGACTCGCTATCTGTAATTATATTTTGTACTTTAAGTTCTTTAACCTGTCTATTTATTTCTTCTCGTTGGACCCGGGGGAATCGATATGGTTTGGTAAAAATTGGTATATCCGAATTTAATGGTATTTTATGTTTAACACTTCCTGTAGATGTTAATACATACACCTTCCTTATAAAAAATCTCGTTATACTGGTCACAAAGAGATTGCACTGCTAAATGTTGTTTCTGAGGTAAATGATTTAATTCAATTTTTAACGGTTTTTTACGTGTAAACTGACTACTTGTAATATTACAAATGCTGACTTCTGATGGGTTAATATGTTGAGCTCTAATTTTGGGTATTGCTAAGTCTGATGGTAAAACACCTTGTATAGGAACTTCACATTGGTAATTATCTGCAATGGTAATTGTTTCCGGTATTCTCACAATATTTACTTGCTGTTCTGATATTAAAGCTAGACCTTTTCTGATTAAAATTGGGAACTTTTGCTTATCTAAATTATTAGCTAAATACGTGTCATATTTACTAAAAAGTAATCCTCATTGTTTAAAATTATTGTTCCATATTCGTAATCTAATTTTGCTCTCATGATTTCTAAACTATCTGAACCTAGTAATACATCAAAGTGTCGATGAAAATCTACCATAAAAAATTTCAAATTTTGAACTTCCTTAAAAAGATCAACGTCTACACACTGATTATGCGGGGTTTCGGTGGTAATGGTTCTTAAAAGAATGAACTCGTCGTAAATGTGGTCTGAAAAGTATTTTCTAGCAATTTCTGGTTTAATTAAGTTGATTTTGGATTGTTTTAATGCGTTCTATGAACTCATTGTGTGTTTCGTGTGGTTTAATTTGTAATGTCTTAAATTGGTGTGAAAGGATTTCACGATCTACAAAATCTCCGTACTTATTTCTCAAAGCTTCTCTTAATTTTGGCCAACTGTCTAAATCTGAACGATATGCAATAAAATCGCCTGCTTAATTAACAAGCTTATTACAAATGAGACAAAATGTACATTCGTTTAACGTAATATCCTGTGTATTACCATACTTATTATAAAACTTATCTATTTTAACGATAAAAGAATCTAAAGTGCTAGTTTTACCCTCGAACTTTGGTAAAATTTCACCATAGCTTCTAACTGTACAGATTAATTGTTCTGTAGTTGGTTGATTACCTTGATTTTGCATTATTAAATCTGTTTCTAAACTACTTATTTCTTGATTAATAGATTAGTACACTTTTTTAACAATAATTCTTGTTTTACAATTTAAAATAACGACTAACTTTGCGTTGGGAAAGCGTACTTTTTGTAAGTTCCTTGAAGTTTTCAATGTGTTGAAGTTGTGGGAGACCTTACCTCTGTGGCGTTGCTCCTTGTGGTTGAATGGGAGACCTCACCTCTGTGGGTTGCTCCTTGAAGTTGAATAGGAGACCTCACCTCTGTGAGGTTGCTCCTTGAAGTTGAGTGGAAGACCTCACCTCTGTGGAGTTGCTTCTTGAAGTTTCTCCAATGTAGTTGTTTCTGAAGGGGTTGTGGTGCTGTCCTCGTTGCCAGTCTGGTCGGGATACCACGATTTTCCTCTCAGAAGCGATGGTCCTTCGATTTTTGGGAAATCTTGCACTTATTTGCGCCAACAGACACTTGTACACCCTCACGTGGAATCTTTCTTCCTTTTGTGTGTGCACTTTAAGATTAAGATGTCCAAAAATCCGTCACGACTGCGCCAGTTAAAGGCCGGTACTATTCCTTAAGCTTTTTAAAAAAGACACTTTTGAACACTAACTTTATTTATTATTGATAAATTAATTATTTATTGAATTTGCTCTTAACTTTGGAGGGTTTTCGTTGCTTAAAGGAATAGGCGTTACGCCTTACGGAAAATAGCGATACACCATGTGCGTTAACTATTAACACGATAAGAGACCGACCTAGTCGTTTGAAAGATTCTTTGTAACTCCTCGATCGTAGTTATTGATTGTTTAAAGAAAACTTGAATATCTGCTGATTAATTAAAAAGGAACGGATGCTGTGGGTTTGCCAGCCGTCTACTACTGATAAGGCACGCGTTTTGCTACAATGTTAACATTTTTAAAATGGTTAACTCAGGGCTGATGCCTGCCAGGTCATTGTAATTGCCCTCAGCCTTACAGGATGACCGTTACTCGGAGGGTTCACTAGCTCGCTCTCCAACTATAATTTTAGTCTTCATCTTATTAATTTTGAATTTGGTTCTTTTAAATTAAATAACCACTGAAGAGGCTTGTGGTCGGTGATGATATCAATCTTTTGTCCATAAATGTAAGATCTAAATGATTGCAAGCCATTCTTTCTCTATAGTAGAGTAATTTACCTCTGTGTTGCTTAGTGTTCAACTTATATACATAATTGGTTTATCTTGTCCGACAGGACCTTGAGAAAGTACTGCTCCTAAGCCAAAATTTGAAGCGTCGCAGGTTACATTGAATGGTTTGCTAAAGTCTGGATAAATTAATATTGGGGGATTACTAATAATTCTTTTTATAGTGTTAGATGCAGTAATGAATTCGGGTGTGTGTTCGATCTTTGACTTCTTTTTTAAACATGATGTTAAAGGTTTAGTAATAGCTGCGTAATTTCTTATGAACCTCCTATAATATCCTACCAATCCGATAAATGACTTTATTTGTTTAATAATTGTAGGTAATTGAACTTTATTTCCACTAATTTCGGGTTTGGCTTAATACCGTTCGTTATAAGATGTCCTAAGTATTCGATTTCGCGTAAGCAAAATTTTGATTTCTCTTGCTGTATTTTAAAGTTATGTTGTCTAAGTCTGTCAAAAACTGTTTGTATGTTCTTTACATGTTCCTGAAAACTATTTCCTAAAATAATTATGTCATCAAGATAAACGAGGCAGATTTTGTTAATTAGTCCGTGTAATACGTTGTTCATCACCCTAGCGAAACAAGCAGGTGCATTTCTAAGTTCGAATGGCATTCTTAGAAAGTGCCAATGTCCGCGTTCTGTTGAAAACTAATTTAGAAAGATAACTAGAATTGCCTAAAAGATCTAAAATGTTTGGTATAGGATATTTGTCCTCTACAGTTCTTTCATTTAGCTTCCTGAAGTCTACTACCCGCCAGTTGACCTTTCCGTTCTTATATGGTTTTTTAGGTACTAAAAATATAGGTGAATTATATGGGGATTTACTTTCTGTAATGATATTATGTCTCTTTAATTCTTCGACCTGTCTGTCTCATTGCATTGTACTTGTGGGAATCTATAAGGCTTAACATAAACCGGAATGTCTGAATTTAGTGGTATTTTGTGCCTAACTGCATTGGTGAAGGTTAATATATCATTTTCTGTATAAAATTTATCCTTATATTCTTTACATAAATTCCTAACTACTCTATTTTCGTTCTGTGGTAAATACGATAAAGTATATTTGTTGTGTTTTTACATGATTTAGCCGTAAACATACTACATACGTCTAGCTCGCTTTGATTTATATGTTTTGCCTTAATTTTTGTTTCTGATGGAGTTTTTATTTTTGATGTGCCAAAAATTGAAACCTCGCAGTGATAATCATCTGCGGTTGTTAATGTTTCCGGGATTATTACACCATTTACTTCCTGTTGTGGTAATAGTATAGGTACTTTCTTAATTGGTACTGAAAATTCCTGTTTCTCTAATTTTGTTTCAATTTGAGTATCATAACGTGTTAAAGGATGTATAGCATTATTTAATACAATTGACCCTATCTCGTAATCTATTTTTGCGTTCATAATTTCTAAATTATCTGATCCTAAAAGAATGTCAAAGTCCTTATGAAACTGAACTAAGAAAAATTTCAAATTTTGCTCTTCCTGGAATAAATCTACATTAATGCATTTACGATATCCACATGGTCTTGGTTTAATTGCTTGTTATTATAACCTACTGAGTTAACTTGCATATTACTACAATTAGAGCAATTTTCCGGGAAATATTCGGGGTTGGTTTCCTCGCAATAATTCTGATTTTCATAGTAATTTTCGTCCTCACAATAATTTTGATTTTCGTAATCTACTGGTTCAACTTCCGTGCAATTTATGCGCGGTTGACGCCAATTTTTAAAAGCTGTACGTTGAAATGTGCTTGATCTTAAACTATTATCTGGTGGTAAATTTTGGGTGGTTCTTGTTATTGAAATATTATTCACTCGATTCGTGTTTTGATTTAATTGTCTAAAATTATTCTGATTCTGAGGTATATTTCTTGGTATGTAATTATTTTGTATATTTGGGTTATAATTTCTTTGTTGAAATGGTTGCATTCTTGGTTGATTAGTAAAATTATGTTGCTATGTATTTTGTGCTACATTTCCACGATTTGTAAAGGAATTGTTTTGGGAAGTTCGGGTAAAGCTTTGATTTTGGAATTGATTGTTAATCGGTTGATTAATGTGAACTTTTGGAGAAATATTAACCTTTTGTTTTTCGGGAGGATGTTTTGTGATAAAATTTAGTACTGTATTAGTTGCTGATGAAAGGGTTGCATGTTCCCTAACATTCGTTATAGTCTGTAACATTGTCTGCTGTTATTATATAACACCTCTAAAGCTGTTTGTTTATTGATTTCTTTATGGATTTGTTTTTGTTCACGACTTAGAGCTGAATCTGACTGTCTTTTAATGTCTAATCTTGTTTGTATTGACCTAATTCTTTCGATAAACTCTACCAAATTCTCATCCTGTTTAATTTTAAGCATTTTAAACAGGTGTGATAAGATCTTTCGGTCAGTAAAATCGCCAAATTTATGTCTAAGAGCTTCCTTGAGTAATATCCAAGTGTTAATATCTGGTCTACAAGTTACAAAGTCGCTAGCTTTTCCTATTAATTGTTACAAACTAAACAATACACATACTCGTTAAGTGTTACATCTGTAGTATTACCATATTTTTCATAAAAGCTATCTACTCTAAGAATGAAAGTTTCCAAATTACTACTTTTTCCTTCAAATTTAGGTAGGATTTCACCATAATTTCTGGCTGCACTAATTAATGATTCTGTATTTTGGCTCGGCATTATTATTTCGTTTGTGTTAGAAACGTCACTTAACCTAATTGAATTAATTGATTGTTTAAATCTTCTAAATTTAAAATTTCTACAGACTTGTAAACTTCTTAAATCTAACTACTATTACATTAGTTTCTTCGTGGTAATTCGATGCACTTTTCACCTTTCAAAAGACAAACAACAATTGATTCACTTACTTTGAAGTTGCGTTGCTTGCAGGGGCTTGAGATAGTTACTTCTTAGAGCTCGTTGAGTTGGAAGGCTTCCTGCGGTTCCTGATCCTTTGTTGTGTGTTTTGCAGGGGGTTAAGGTGGTTGCTTCTCAGAGCCTCGATGGGTTGGAAGACCTCCTTCGGTTCCAGTCCCTTTGTTGTTTTGGTCGGTCGAAAGAACCTTCGTTGGTTCGTCGATCTTCTCGTTTTTCGGGGTGCTAGTGATTTCGGGATTTCTTCCACGTGCACACAAACGCACATGCACAACACCGAAAAAGTCTTTGAAAATCCTACCGACTGCGCCAGTTAATGTTTTCCGCCGCCGAACTTACTTTTTAAAAATACTTTTATTTCTAATGTCGAAATTCAACTGGCCCCAAAAACATGAGCTGCTGTCCCGTCGAAAGAAAGACAATGATACACTATGTGCATTAATTACTATTCAATTGGGATGTTAACGAGTTAACTACCTCATACAAACGTTTAATTCTATCATAAACCTCACTTGTGTATTCATTATAAAAATTACTATCAAAGGTTTTAACAATTAGCTTATAACCCGTTTGACTATGTATAGTCCTATTATAAATTATTGTTGCGTTTTCTAAGGATGTCGACAAAAGTATTTTGGATGCTGTAAAATTCTTTATTATTTCTATTAATGTTCCGTGTGCTCGTTCAATTATACCATTACTATTTGGATGTCCAGCGGTGATAAAATGAGAATTCACTTTATGCATTTTTAACATATCATTGAACAAAGGATTGTTAAACTGGTTATCTGCGATTATAATTTTTTGGGACTTTGTATCCTGAAAATAAATTGAAGTAGGCATCTACTATATCAGGTAAATTTGAGGAATTTAAAGGTTCACGCATAAAATATTTTGTAAACGAGTAAATCGCTGTTAAGTACTTTTTATTATTTAGTGAAAACGTGTCTATATGCACCGTTTCAAAAGGTTGTTGCGTTGTTGGTGTAATTATTAATTTATACCTCACAGAGTGTCTTTCGTATTTGGCCTCTTGACAAATATGACATCTACCCACAAAATTTTGACAGCTAATGTTAATATCCGGCCAATAATATTCGCGTGATATCTCTGCAGATAATTCTTGGCTTCCTCTGTGTCCTGGGATATGAAATCTACTTAATATTTCCTGTTGTATTATTTATTTAATTATATTGTCAAATGAAGTATTAATTATTCTAGCTATTTCTTCATAGAAATCTCTGTTTTTTTAAAATATTGCATTTATTAATTTTGGATTTGCATATTCCCTCAACGTATTAATAATTTCGTTTTCGTAGTTATTCTCAGTTAATTGAATCAAGTGACGTGTTTTATTAAATAGTCTATTTATGACATGTTTCGGTTTGTTGTTAAATGAAAAGATAAACTTATTTCTAAATTGGTTCAGTGGTTTATTAATAATAGGTAAAGTGGCGTTGGTATTTTCAAGTTGTGAATGTACCGTATTTGATGTAGATGAAATATCAATCTTGGGTTTTTTACTTTGCGGTTTAATTTGAATATCTGGAATTACTTTTATTTTGGAACTTCTGGGGATGTCTATATTTTTGTCGTCTTTAGCTAAAAATTCCTCTAATTCTGGAAAATCTAAAGGATCTGGGCGTGTTGCAATATCACTTGGGTTATTGAAAAGAGATAGTAGATCGTCTTGTGTCTCTAAGGGATTTGCTTCTACTCGCGATAAGAAATCTACGTTACAGTTTTGTTTACTCTTCTTATATGTTGTAATCGAATTCTTCCAATCGAAGCCTCCACCTAATTAATTTGGAGTTGGGTGCTTTTAAGTTAAAAAGCGGCTTGTGATCAGTTATTATATTGAACTTATGACCATATATATAATGACAAGGCATTCCTTTTCAATTGTTGAATAGTTATTTTCGGCATCATTAAGCGTTCGGCTGATGTACATTATAGGTTTATCACTGCCTATAGGCCCTTGTGATAGAATTGCGCCTAATCCTACATTCGAAGCGTCGCAAGTGACATTAAACGTTTTACTGAAGTCTGGATACACTAAAAAAATTGGTGGGTTGCTTAAAATTGGCTTTATATTATTAAAAGCATAGACAAATTCTGGGGTATGTATTGTGGGATATTATGGGAGTGAAAGGTAACACGAAGTTGAAGAATAACAAAGTTTANTACCGTTATAATGTAGCCTGGATAACTACTCTTCTTGGTACTAAGGGGTTAATACTGCATGTATGAACGATAATGTCATAACACTCCGCCCGCCTTGAAAGGTTTAAACGATACCTTTCAACACATGATTACACTTTATGCGGCGCATACCGGAAATTTACAAATTTGACTGGTTGCTCATTTACGAATTCCACTCGCAGTTTTTATTGTTACAACTCTGATGACGTCATCTGATCCTTGATGAAGTTCAATAATCCTACCCTGCTTCCAAGGCATAGTTGACGTATTGTTGTCCCGAATAAGTACTGAATCTCCCACTTGTTGTGAAGGTTTCTTCCACTTGGTTCGTACTTGTAATTGATGTAGATACCCACGGCTCCAACGTGTCCAAAAATGTTGCGTAATTTTTTGAATGTGCTGGAATTTGGTTAATCTATTTTCTGGTATGGTTTGAAGATGTTCTTCGGGTAGCAACTTTCCGAATTCCAATCAGAAAGTGCGAGGGTGTGAGAGGATCAAGGTCATTAGGATCGACAGATAAAGGACATAAAGGGCGGGAATTTAGAATAGCTTCAATTTAAGTCAATAGCGTGTTTATTTCTTCAAAAACAAAATTAGTGTTATTCGCGACTTTTTTTAAATGAGTTTCTACAGATTTTACCCCCGCCTCCCAGATACCTCCAAAATGAGGCGAGGACGGAGGGATGAAATACCAATCGATTGCTCCCTTACTTAACGATTTTTGAATCTTTTCGTGGTTTGAATTATGTTTCAGAAATTGGACCTAGCTCAACTAATTCATTATAAGCTCCTTTAAAGGTGATACAATTATCAGAACAGATATTATATTGTAAAAAGGGTTTAGGTTTATAACGAGCACACACTACACAATCACGAACAACCTTTTTAGCTAAGTTTTTGCCGGGAATTGGCCAAAAACGATCTCTAATTGACGACAAAAGTAGATTGGTCCCGCAATGTAAAAGACGGTTACGCTCGTGTTTAAGAAAAAGTCTCGTAAATGAATGAGGCGGAAGAAGAACAATAGGATGTTTTTTATCATTACTGCATCGTGAATTTTGAACATGCCCTCTAACGCGTAGAATTTGGTTTTTGTCTAAAAAAGGAGTTAAGGAAAGCAAATTGCTCTTGTGATTTAACGATTTTCCCAACATTAACTGTTTTATTTCTTTTGAATAAAATGAATTTTGAATATTTTTAATTAATAGGTGTAGTGCGGTGCGGTTTGTAATTCGATAGTGGTGAAATTTCCATGAACTCTATTGCTTTTATTTCGACAATTTCGAAAGAAACGATGGCAGTATGCTGCAATTCGTTGAAGTTTTGAAAATGAGGAAAAACATGACAATAAAATAAAGATTTTTGGTTGAGTTATCATGGATACCACCTATCGTTGTTCTAGAAAAATACGTTTCGCAATATTCATCGGCTTGGGACATTTTTTTAAGGAAACTTCACTACCTTGTTCAACATGCCAAAATTGTTCAGTGGACTTATTAAGATTGTCGCTTTCAATTGTTGTAAAACAGCTAATACTTTGATTAAAACAAATACCATTATCTTGAATTGGCTGGGTTACTGTTCCACCTATGATTCAATCAAGTAAAGTTTTTTTGCAATAAAGGTTGTTGGTTTCCTAAATTATGTTGTCCTACACATAAAAGTTGCTAGAGAATACTAGCTCCAAGTAATAAATCTATCGGACGCGTTACATTACAATAAGGATCTGCTAACTTAATATTTGACGAGATATTGTAATCGTTCAAATTAAATGACTTATTAGGTAAATTATCAGTAATACGATCTAATACTAAGCCTGACATTTTTGCTGAATACTCATTAACACATGATTTAATTCGAATTACTGTCTTGTAATTGACCTCTGACAGGCTACTACCTATGCCACAAACATTTAGATTTATTTTGCCTTTACGCAGTCCTAATTTATTGCGTAAACTATTAGTAATAAAGTTCGATTGGGAACCTGGATCTAATAATGCCCTACAAATGAAAGGTTTTCTGTAGATGTCTAAAATTTCAACGCATGCAGTTTATAATAATACTTGAGATAAATTAGCATTAGTAATGTGATGTGAATAAGAAATTTCGTTTGATTGTTGAGATGGACTACTCATATTATCGTTACTTACTAAACTAGGATTACTGTTAAATTAGGATTCTAACTGACTCGTTGTATTTGACCGCTTATTGGTACTAATTATATTATTCGAATTTGGGTGAATGTTGCGATTTGCCACGTTAACCTGCAGATGAAGTAAATTACTATGTTTTTTGTTACAAAATTACAATTGCGAGATGTGCAGTCAGTAACAAAATGATTATCTTTTAAGCAGTTGAGACAAAGGTGAAGACGTTTGACAGTATTAATTCTTTCGTTTACAGCTAATTTTAGAAACATTTCACATTGACAGATTGGATGTGAACCCCTACACATTAAACAATCAGGCTTAGATGTCGACATAAATGCTTTCTGAGTTAATTTAACTGGTTTGTTTAAATTACCATTATTATTACAATTTGAAAACAATTCCTGATTTTTATTAATTTCTGTAGATCCCAGAAAATGGCATCTCTTCTCTAGAAAACCTAAAAATTCCTCAAATGTCGGAAATTCGTTTAGAGGTTTAAAGAATTCCCATTCATACCGCGTACTAGTACTTAATTTAGAACTAATTATGTAAATTAAAAGAGTGTTAATTGTTATTTGCTCAAAAATTTTTAAACCTTGTTGAATCTTGAATCTAGAATGTCATCTAACATCCTTTGTAATGTTAAATGTGAATCTTTTTTTATAGGTTCTAAGCTAAATAAGATCCTAATATTATTTTGAATTATTAATTTTTTATTTTTAAATCGTTTGGTTAAAAGATTTCATGCTATTATATAATTTTCAGACGATACCTTTAGAGATAGAGTAACTTGTGGAGCCTCACCCTTTAAGCACGAAATGAGGTAATAAAATTTTTGTTGTTTGTCTATACGATAAATTGTTGTTTGAATGGACTAAAGAATTAAAAGCTTCGTGAAATTCGACCCAATTTTCGTATTCACCGCTAAATTTTGGCAGGTATTCGAATTCTACTTGCTGTGGCCGCTGAAAAGAACCTTAAGATTGCCAATTTTGGTGTACATACCGCTTTCTTGTACGGTGATTTGACGGAATGTGTGTAAATGAAACAGCCTATGGGATACGAAAATAAAAAGAATCCGGACTTAGTTTGTAAGTTAAATAGAAGCTTATATGGACTGAAACAGTCTCCTAGGTGTTGCAACCGTAAGTTCGTAACTTTCCTTAATCAATATAGTTTTAAACAATTAAAAACTGACCAATGTGTATTTGTTATATGTTTGTCTCTAATATCAAAATCAGAAAGTTCGATAACCGAACTAATTAAATGTTTGCAACAAATGTTTAAAATAGCCGTGCATTCGAACGATAATAGAATACANTCTAAAGTTGAGAATACTTTTTTTCCATGAAGACGCTGAAATAAGTCTTGAAGAAGCGGTAGTGGGTATCTATCGGGTGTTGTTTTAGCATTTAATTTTCTGTAGTCCCCACAAACGTGCCATCCATCGGTTTTTTTAGGTGCGAGATGGACTGGACTTGCCCATGGACCTCTTGAAGCTCTTATGATGTGTTGTTCGAGCATAAACTCGATTTCAAGACGAAGTGCTTCTAGCTTTTCACCAGCTAACTTCCTAGGACGTTCAAAGACTGGAGATCCACTAGTTTCGATGTAATGAGCAACTGGGGAAGTGGCTTCTGTGCGTGGAGTTGTAGCAGGCTTTGTAATGTCAACAAAATCTTTCAATAAGTTAGAATAAATGTTTTGTTGATTGAGAGTGGAGATGCTGAACGTGGAAGTTCGCATTACGTCACATTTTGCAGTAAGAGTCCTATTAGTATCAATGAGACATCGCTCACGAAGGTGAATAATCAAACCAAAATAACTGAGAAAGTCGGCTCCTATAATGGGTGTTTTTACATCTGCTATCATAAAAAACCATTTGAAGGATCTGCGCAAACCAAAATCTACCTGTAAGATTCTGTTGCCGTAGGTATTTATGACACCGGAATTTGCAGCATATAATTTAATTGGACCAGGTTTTAGTTTTGTTTTGATGAGATATCGAGGTAATACTGATAGTATTGAACCTGAGTCTACAAGAAACTTTATTTTATTCATTTTATCGTAAGTATACAAACGGTATTCCTTCTGGAGTGAACTGCTGTCGCTTCCCGTTTGCGCTAAGGACAGCTTATTTAGTTTCCCTGGTTTTGTATAAAGGTGCAACCATCTTCACATTTGTTTGCTTTGGTACCAAATCGTTCATGATAAAAACATATCCCATTCTTTAATGTAGATGTTCGGCCGTAAGAACGCGATTTTGCTCGTGATCTGCTTCTTGGTGTGTGATCACGGCTTCTTCTGCTATTGGTAAGCTCTTTTACTGACACTTGCAAAGCTTCGACTGCTTTCTCTAGTTTGTCTAATCGTTGATCATCAGACAGTTTACTTGGAACTGTTGCTGGAACATCTTTTTGATTGCTGACAGCCATCACATTTTGTACTGGATTAATTTCAATTAACCTATCAGCTAGGGTTGCTGCTGCAGTGAGGCTGGTTTCTACGTTGGCAGATAAGACAAAGCGAACGTTGGCTGGGAGACGTTTTACCCAAAGTGAACGTAGGACATCTTCTGTTACTTTATTATCAGCTAGATCTTGCATTCTGCGTAACAATTGTGAAGGTTTATTATCTCCTAATTCGATATCGTCAAGTAAAAATTGTAACTGTTGTTCCTGTGTTGTTCTTAGACGACTGATTAGACTTTCTTTGAGCATTTTGTATTTGTAAGTTGCAGGAGGTTTTTTCACTATATCTGAAACATGTTGCAATAACTCTGGATCAATATAGGAAATGACTGTCCAATATTTATTATTGTCACTGGTAATCTTTTTTCGATGAAATGCTGCATCAACCTGGATGAACCAAAGTGCTGGATCTTGTTTCCAAAATGGCGGTAGTTTGAATTCTACCGACACTACCTCGTTTTCATCGGCATTAGCTTGTGTATTGCTACCTGCTGCAGTCTGCTGATCGTTGTTTATGCTGATTGACCCTCCTGGACTATTTGCTGTACTAGGAGTAATGTTATCTTGAGTGTTCTCTGGATCAACTCTGTATTGCCACTAGCTGTTCTGGTTTGCGAATGTTCAAGTCTGGTCATGTGTAACGGTTCTCTTTTGTACGAAGTTTACTTCTTTGTTCGGGGTCACCAATATAGATTCTTTGAGCTATCTATTTAAAAGATGGGAACAACCGTTTGAAATAATTATTATATTTATTAACTCTCACTAAATACAAATGGTAACTAATGTGGGATATTATGGGAGTGAAAGGTAACACGAAGTTGAAGAATAACAAAGTTTATTTTAAAATGTGAAAAATTGAAAGAATAACAATTACAAATACAAGAAAAGGTTAGCTTACGACGGTTTCTGACAAACTACCCCGAGCCCCTTAAGTCCGACTCGTTTTATTGACGTTGCAGGTAATGAACCCATGTTTCGGTCGTCGTTGTGAGCCTCTCCGCACTTACGAAATAAATACATACTTTTAAAACTAAACTATAAACTAAGCCTAAACAGATTCTAAGCCGGGCTGTATACTACCTGCATGTATTCCCAATACTACAGTATTATTTTCGCGTTCTTTTTTAAACAAAGGGTTAATGGTTTTGTTATGCTTGCATAATCTCGAATAAACTTTCTGTAATATCCTGATAAGCCTAGAAATGACTTAATTTGCTTAAGAGTTTTTGGCAGTGGAATACTCTTTATTTTAGCACTTAATTTGGGTTTCGGTTTGATACCATTAGTAGTGACTAAGTGTCCTAAATACTCGATTGCTGTGAGGCAGAATTCAGATTTTTCCAAATGAATTTTGAATTTGTTTTCCCTAAGTCGTTGCAATACAGTTTTTACATTTTGAACATGCTCATCCAATGTTTTCCCTAAGATAATTATATCATCTAGGTAGACCAGACAAATGTTGTTAAGTAGTCCTTTTAGCACATCATTCAAGACACGTGCAAAACATGCGGGAGCATTTCGTAAGCCGAATGACATACGTAAAATTTTCCAATGTCCCTTATCAGTGGAAAATGCGGTTTTATGACGATCAGCTGAATCAATTCCGATTTGATAGTATTCGCTCTTAAGGTCTAACTTCGTAAAGAAATTCGAATTACCTAATAAATCTAAAGTGCGAGGGTGGGAGAGGATCAAGGTCATTAGGATCGACAGATAAAGGACATAAAGGGCGGGTATTTATAATAGCTTCAATTTAAGTCAATAGCGTGTTTATTTCTTCAAAAACAAAATTAGTGTTTTTCGCGACTTTTGTTAAATGAGTTTTTACAGATTTTACCCCCACCTCCCAGATACCTCCAAAATGAAGCGAGGACGGAGGGATGAAATGCCAATTGATTGCTTCCTTACTTAACGATTTTTGAATCTTTTCTTGGTTTGCATTATGTTTCAGAAATTGAACTAGCTCAACTAATTCATTATAAGCTCCTATAAAGGTGGTACCATTATCAGAATAGATATTAATGGGCCGTCCACGACGTGCTATAAAGCGACGAAAAGCGGCGAGAAAGCATTCTGTGGTGAGACTGCTAACTAACTCTAAATGTATCGCTTTTGTCGCGAAACAAACAATAACACAAATATATGATTTATCTAACCTAGAGCCCCTGCCCCCTTTTATTTTTTATTGATATTGGGCCGGCATAATCGACCCCGCAATTGAAAAAAGGGAATGTAGGTTCAACACGTTCTTTTGGTAGGCTACCCGTGATATTGTAAAAAGGGTTTAGGTTTGTAACGAGCACACACTACACAATCACAAACAAACTTTTTAGCTAAGTTTTTGCCGGCAATTGACCAAAAACCATCTCTAATTAAAAGTAGATTGAATCCGCAATGTAAAAGACGGTTATGCTCGTGTTTAAGAAGAAGTCTCGTAAATGAATGAGACGGAGGAACAACAATAGGATGGTTTTTATTATAACTGCAACGTGAATTTAGAATACGACTCTAACGCGTAGAATTTGGTTTTTGTCTAAAAAAGGAGTTAAGGAAAGCAAATTGCTCTTGTGATCTAACAATTTTCCCAACTTTAACTGTTTTATTTCTTTTGAATAAAATGAATTGTGAATGTTTTTAATTAATAGGTGTAGTGCGGTTCATAATTCAGTAGTGGTGAGATTTCCATGAAATCTATTGCTTTTATTGCGAGAATTTCCAAAAAAGCGACGGCAGTATACTGCAATTCGTTGAAGTTTTGAAAATGAGGAAAAAAGTGACAATAAATCAAAGATTTTTGGTTGAGTTATCATGGATACCACCTTTCGTTGTTATAGAAAAATACGTTTCGCAATATTCATCGGCTTGGGACATTTTTTTAAGGAAACTTCACTACCTTGTTCAACATGCCAAAAATCGTTCGGTGGACTTAATATTGTCGCTTTCAATTGATGTAAAGCAGCTAATACTGTAATTAAAACAAATACCATTATCTTGAATTGGCTGGGTTACTGTTCCACCTATGATTCAACCAAGTAAAGTTTTTTTGCAATAAAGGTTGTTGATTTCCTAAGTTATGTTGTCCTACACATAAAAGTTGCCAGAAAATACTAGCTCCAAGTAATAAATCTATCGGACGCGTTACATTACAATAAGGATCTGCTAACTTAATATTTTACGAGATATTGTAATCGTTCAAATTAAATGACTTATTAGGTAAATTATCAGTAATACGATCTAATACTAAGCCTGACATTTTTGCTGAATACTCATTAACACATGATTTAATTCGAATTACTGTCTTGTAATTGACCTCTGACAGGCTACTACCTATGCCACAAACATTTAGATTTATTTTGCCTTTACGCAGTCCTAATTTATTGCGTAAACTATTAGTAATAAAGTTCGATTGGGAACCTGGATCTAATAATGCCCTACAAATGAAAGGTTTTCTGTAGATGTCTAAAATTTCAACGCATGCAGTTTATAATAATACTTGAGATAAATTAGCACTAGTATGTGAATAAGAAATTTCGTTTGATTTTTGAGATGAACTACTCATATTATCGTTACTTACTAAACTAGGATTACTGTTAAATTCGGATTCTAAGTGACTCGTTGTATTTGACCTCTTATTGGTAATAATTATATTATTTGAATTTGGGTGAATGTTGCGATTTGTCACGTTAGCCTGCAGTTGACGTAGACTACTATGTTTTTCGTTACAAAATTTACAATTGCGAGATGCGCAGTCAGTAACAGAATGATTATTTTTTAGGCAGTTGAGACAAAGGCGAAGACGTTTGGCAGCATTAATTCTTTCGTTTATAGCTAATTTTAGAAACGTTTCACATTGATAGATTGGATGTGAACCCCTACACATTAAACAATCAGGCTTAGATGTCGACATAAATGCTTTCTGAGTTAATTTAACTGGTTTTTTTAAATTACCATTATTATTACAATTTGAAAACAATTCCTGATTTTTATTAATTTCTGTAGATCCCAGAAAATGGCATCTCTTCTCTAGAAAACCTAAAAATTCCTCAAATGTCGGAAATTCGTTTAGAGGTTTAAAGAATTCCCATTCATACCGCGTACTAGTACTTAATTTAGAACTAATTATGTAAATTAAAAGAGTGTTAATTGTTATTTGCTCAAAAATTTTTAAACCTTGTTGAATCTTGAATCTAGAATGTCATCTAACATCCTTTGTAATGTTAAATGTGAATCTTTTTTTATAGGTTCTAAGCTAAATAAGATCCTAATATTATTTTGAATTATTAATTTTTTATTTTTAAATCGTTTGGTTAAAAGATTTCATGCTATTATATAATTTTCAGACGATACCTTTAGAGATAGAGTAACTTGTGGAGCCTCACCCTTTAAGCACGAAATGAGGTAATAAAATTTTTGTTGTTTGTCTATACGATAAATTGTTGTTTGAATGGACTAAAGAATTAAAAGCTTCGTGAAATTCGACCCAATTTTCGTATTCACCGCTAAATTTTGGCAGGTATTCGAA